>NW_005841889.1:1180223-1182527 GCF_000455745.1 Alligator sinensis
CCCCACCACAGCAGTGGGAGGAACGACAAATTTAAAACAACCTTCCACTAAATCGTTTCTATACATGGAAAATAATAACATATTTAAATGTTTCTGTCTTCAAGTTGACATCATCTTGGATTCAGGTGAATCAGGTATCATCCATTTTCTGATCTGTAAACACCCCCCCTCCCTCTTGATAGTCTGACTCATATGTTTTTCAACATTTTTATTCTTTATATAAATACCGCATTAACTCAAATAGAAGATGTCTCCCAATAATTAGATTCTATATATGGAAACATTATAAATTTGTAATAATGTCCATGTATATAATCTAATTATTGGAAGTTTGCCTTGAATTTGACCCCCTCCCACTGCTACAGCAGGGAAAATAAATCAAATGGCCCTTTCCTCTCCACTTTCCCCCAGCTTTTTCCCCTGGCAGTCCCTTCTCTCTCCCCTTACTGGCAGACCTGCTCTCCCTGAGCACATGGAAGTGAGGAGCAAATCTAAAAACAATAACCTTGAAATCAAACATCACTGTAGCAATTTTCATACAGTACCCATAGAGTTAGTACATCCAGAATTAAATAAATGCCTGTTACCTTTCTTTTTGAAGCTTCTGCAAGTGGTTTCATAAGTAGGGTGACCATATTATATTTATAGAAATCTGGGAAAGGAATAAGGAAATCTGGGATGGGGGGCACTGTGCACGCGCGCGCGCACACACACACACACATACACGCACCACCCTTTCCCCCCCCACATGCCCCAAAGAAGAGGCAGGGATCCCAAAGCCCGTTCCTAGCCATGCATGCAGGAAGGAGCCACTGGAGCAGCTGGTACTGCAGAGAGAGTGTGTGGGCCTGGGTTGTGCCCAGAAAGCAGCACATGATGCAGCTGCCTCCTGGGGCTTGGCTTCTCCCCTGTGGGTGGCACAGGGCAGATAACAGGGCAGGGCACTCACCCTATGGTGGTTAGTGTCCCAAAGGTGCACCAATAGGCAGAGAGCAGCAGAGCAGGGCTAGAGGAGGGGAGGGGGTTATTATGGGCAGTCAGGTGGGAGCCTCCAGACGAAATGAGTGTAGTGCAGCCCCATGGGGCATAGTGGTCCTGGGCTGTGCCAGCCCCATTCACAGAAGCACATGCTGCTGCTGCAGCCAAGGTTAGGGGGCGGGGGGAAGAGAAGTTGGACATTATGCTGTGACTTGTTTGCCCTTGAGGGAGCCACCCAGGACCCAGCCCGGCCCCAGCTTGTGTGGAGCCGTGGGGTGTACCTGAGCCACCTGGGAAGGGGCAGGTGCTGCAGTTGGGGCTCACTCAGCTCAGCAGCCACTTCCAGAGTGTGGGGGCTAGCGAGGCCAGGGCTGCCCTGGGGTGTGGAGCATGGAGACAGGAGGGGCTGGGACACTGCAGGCTCAGGGAGCACACCAAGCAGCTGCTCCTAGGGCAGCTCTAGCACTGCTCTGCACCAGGATCAGAGCAGAACCAGAACAGGGGGCAGCTGAGCCTGGGCATGGGCTGCTCACACCCAGACAGGGTGTGAGCTGCAGTGCACCAAGGCATGTGACACACATACACCCCCTACAATAGTTCCCAGGAGCCCTGACAGTGGAGCATAATAGGGCAGGACAGCACAGAGGTCCTCAGCAGGACTCCATCTCCTACATACAGAGGCTGGAGCTGACTGGGAGTGGTCCCTGTGCAATGCTCCCTGGGCTTCACCAACAATGTTATGCAGCCACATGGCCCCTCCTCTCTCCAACTGGCAGCCACCCAGGACTGCCATGCATAGTCCAGGCCTTCCAAGCAGCCACAATGGCAGAGCATGAGTCTGCCAGTGGTGGGCAGCCATCCTGGCTTGCCTGGTGGAGGAACCTGAGCACCAGCCCTGTCTTGTATTAGAGTAAATATGGTACATATAACTATAGTGTACCCTTTTTCTCACTGGACTGTGCCTCCCTTTCAGCCACAACAATTAATTTTGGTTGAGTATGTCATTTCCAGCATTATACTTTCAGTTGCATGGTTTAAAATAGCTCACTGGAGTTAAAAATATCTTTGGCTATAAAAAATGAGACTTCCAGGAGAACAGTAGTACATTTTGTGGGTAGTTAATAACACCACACATTATCATTTCCTGTTTTAAACTATTGTTTTACTCTTTTCATCCGGAACTGTCAGCCATTATTCAAACATGCGGGGTGCAAGTTGTTTCTGTAAAGGGGAGAAATAGACTGTAGACAGGTATTTTTTGAGGCAATCCTAGTCACCCAAATGTTTATTTTCATGAATTTATGGGAAACAAAGAGGAGCAGGAAT
>NW_005841889.1:1182554-1237214 GCF_000455745.1 Alligator sinensis
GAATGTATCTTTGTTTGCAATTCCAAACCATTTTCCAGAGATGTAACTGGACCCCTGAGCACTCTGGAGTACATAGTGCAGCATCAGTGGCTGCACTGCCAAGGGTACAGCAGTAGCCAGGCCGGCTGTTATTTTTGAGCCCACTCAAGCATCAGCACCAGGGCAACACCATGGTCACCCCCATTCTATTACCCTATCGCTCTTTCCAACCAACAATCTGCCCAATACATTGTCTCTCTCCTGGTTCCTGGCATGCGCTTGCACTCTCTCTCTCTGGGCCACATAGTATATGCCTCTCTCTGTTGTCTCTCAGATCCCTGATACTCTCTCTTCTTGGTTTTTGGCTGCTCCTCATCCGGAGATACATTTCTATAACTCTGCCAATTAACACCTATCCTTGCATTGGCATTTAAGTTCCAGGGAAAAAAACATCTGGACTGCACGCCTCAGCTCCTACTCCTGCCTTGCTCACCTAGTCTGAAAATTGGGCTCTCGCCTCTACTTTTACAGTTACAGCTATCATTAAATGCAGTAAGGACATAAAATGCCCAACAGCTTGCCTAACTTCTCCCACAATTAATATAGTTGGACCAGTAAAAGATATCTCCAAAAACCCTTTGCTTCTTGCCAATTTCCTGGACCATCACTGCTACAACACTCCAACCCTACTACATTAATCAAAAGATGATTTGTCTAACTTTGAATGAAAGAACCCTTCTCATTCACAGAAAAGATCTCAAGGTCATATAGTCCAACCACCTGCACACATGAAGGATGCACTATTTCAAAGCCACACCAGACAAATGCTTATATCCAACCTCTTTTCAAAAACCTCCACAGAAGAAGATTCCATAACTTCCCTAAGCAGCTTGTGCCATTGTCCTACAGCACTTATAGGTAGGAATTTCTTTTGGAGATTTAATCTAAATCCGTTTTGAGGCAGTTACAACCCATTGCTTCATGTCCTTCCCTCTGTGACAAGGGAGAGAAGTTGTTCTCCATCTTTATGGCAGCTTTTCAAATATCGGAATATTGCTATCATGTCCCTTTTTAGTCTCCCTTTCTCTAAACCAAACATACAGAGTTCCCTTGACCTTTCCTCATATGGCTTGCATTCCAGGCTTGCATTCACCAGCTTCAAGGAGTTTTGTGATTGCCCTTAGATCAATGACACTCTCCTGGAAACTGCTATATTTTCAGAATAATAGTACCAATCTATGCCCAATCACTTTATTAAATGAACAGGATTAAGACTCTAAACTGGTTCTATTCCAAAATAAGGCACAAAGTTTGCCATGCCATGTTGTTTTACTTAACTCTCCTGACCCCAGTTTCACATCTGTAAAATGGATATAAGGACATACAGTACAGGGATCTCAAAAACATATGTAATGTTCTATAGAGAAATAAAGCACCACTTCTCAAGTCATTTTTTACCATTTCACTTAGAAAAGAGGAATCATTACAGCAGTGGTTCCAGTACCATACCTAGACTCCTGGCAGTCCCCGGGAAAACTTTTAGTATCAGGCCCCACTTCACCCAAGATAATGATAATAATAACAAAAATATCATTTTCGGGCCCCTTTTCTGTCCAGGCCCCAGGCAGCTGCCCGGTTTGCCCATGCCTGTGTTTGACCCTGAGTGGTTCTCAACCTTTTTGGACTCCAGGCACCCCACACTGGACTTGAAGCACCCATCTATAACTTTTGTAAATTAATTAGTTTCAAAAACTAATTTATATATTACGGTGCTTACCTCTTTATGCTGGGGCTGGGCAGTAAGTGGGAAATCATGCAGGCAGGAACAAGCCTGAGCCTAGATTATTCGCTTGGCATATCTGCTTATCTCTTCACACCGCACTTATCTCCTTACAGCAACAGCCTTCAAAGGATCTGGTGGCACCCCAGCACCCTGGTTAAGAATCACTGTACTAAAGAGTACATTATTCTTCTTTACTAAATCACATGACAGTGTCCTACTGCTTCTTCTTAGCTAAGTCTCACTGAGAATGCAATTACTGTGTATGGTCAAAGAGAGGCTCAGGTGTGAAAATAGGACAAAATGTAGCAGAACGGAGACCTAAACATGAATAAATACACTGAAATAACTAAAAATAGAGACATATGAAGAAATAAGATGAATCTTTTCAGTGGAATAAATAACTGAGTCATATCAGGATCATATAGATTATAAAATGCACACTTCCCAGATTTGGAATTTGAACAAATACAAAGATGATAAGAGAAGAGTGATCAACTACAAACTATTGCTTTAAATGTAAAAAGTACAGATTAGGAGTAAGACTTAATAAGACTTAATGGCTAGGGACAGCCATTAAAAAAAAATTGGCTTAAGTGATCAGAAACTGGTTTAAACCTGTAACAGAACAGATGTTCAGTGCACATAAACCAGTCTGAAAATGGCTGAAACTGGTTTGAGATAAACCTGGTTGAATGTGGTATCAGACTTAACCGATTTGGATCAAACCACTTTATGCAATGTCTGTCCCAGACCAATAAGATTTAATAGAAAATTCATAGGCATAAACAATCATAAAATAAAAATATTAAAGAAAAGACTGAGGTCTTTCCCACTTGTGGCCACTAAAGATCTCTTGGCACTTTTCACTGAAATACAGTAGTGTGTCCAGGTCCTGAACAGATTCCTGCTCAGATATTACATTTTCCCCGTCTGAAAGCTTGTAAAGTTTAAACTGGAGGAATTATTTTTAGATTTCCTCTCCTAAAATCTGCCGTGTACTGCTGTTGGCACAGAATGAATACCTGCATTCCTGAGATGGATGAGTGATACCTAAATATACAGACTGTAAAGTACAGAGGCATTCTTCTGGGTGAAAGACACTGTGTAAATATAAAGTATAAGGTAGTACTATAGGTAAAGGTAGAAATGGTACAAGACTTGTCACACTTCAGAGATGTAACACTAAACTTGTTTCCTTTCTTCTCTGATGGCTTTTCACTTTCCTGCTTAGTGGTAATCACAAAAATGATACCGATCAGAACATTTTTAGGATTAGAGATGAAAGCCAGGAATAGTCAATATGGGTGCCTATTAATTTTATGGGCATCTTTTAAATGGCAGGGGAGAGGGAGAATGAGAAACTGCTTAGATATCACTCAATGGCACAATTAGGAATGATGGCCAGTCACTGTTTTGGAATGTTGTATTGTAAGTTCTTTTTGTGTCAATTTAAAAGGAAAGCCACACTTCTTAAATGGAAGGAAAAGGAGATGAAAGCAGATCAGAAAGACCAAATAAAAATAAATTAAGAAGATAAATAACAGCAGCACTGAACTGTTCCACAGGTCAAGAGCTCCCTGCAATTATACTGGTAACTTGGGTGAATACACCTCATATTGAACCAGAGCAGGCAGCGGAAATGTCAGAATAGGGCTGAAAACAGCCTTATTCTAGAGCCAGCCAGCAATCCTAAACCTGGAGAAATTGAAAAAAAAAAAAAAAAAGAAATATGAGCTTGAGAGTGAGGCTGTGATGCTAAAGGATCTTGTACATGCAGCAGGAAAGACCTAGCAGACCTCAGCTGGGCAGACCTGAATTAGAGACCTCAGAAACAACAAATTAATGGTAAAAGACTTTCAAATAGGCTTTGTCATCATGCTGTTCATTTGTTAAGCAAGTCTGACCCAAGAAGAAGAGGTTTTACAGCAGGCTGGTAAATCACCTGCTTATTGCCAGGGGCTAGAAACCAGACTTCATGGACCATGGGCCCAATCTGGTATGCCATATCCTATATATCCATCATATGTTTCTAAAGTGCTTCTGCACCAAAATGAACCTGTTCAGCTCATTCATCTACAATTAAAAAAAAAGCTCCTGGCCTTTACTGTTTACCTTTGTCAAATTCACTCCAAAAAAATCACTTTAGATCAAATTAATGGAAAACAAAAGTATGTTAAAAAAGGTCCTTAACAGAGCCCTGGATGTCTGACTGAGCTAGATAAATATACTCACGCACAGTATCTAACCAATAGGGTTCAATATAATCTGCACAAATCAGTTCAGATAGCTTTTGATGCAGGAGCACACAGCCTTGATGGAGGGGTGGAGAAAAACTTGGCAGCATGGCTAATAAATGTAATTATAATGATAAAAGCCCACAAATGGCTTCATTCTGCACTGTCACTCACAGCCCAGCCTGCTATAGCTCACTCCTGCTACATACAATGACCTTTGTTACGCTTGAGAAAACAGCTTCCCACTGTGATTTGACTCTTACTGAGTGGCCAGATGGGGCAGTTTTGCTTCATTATTTGCGTCTGTGAAGTGGAAATGCCAACAGAAAGATTCATTACTGTCAAGACCATCTCTGCAAAGCTCCTCTGATTTATTAGGGCATAAACTGTTATACCGGCTGTAATGAGACATAAATGTTCTGTAAGGCCTATGAACTCAAGAAAGAAATACACTGCCATCAAGAGGCTATGTGCCTAATTTATTAGCAGCTTGTGCCAGTGCAGTCACAGCAGTCACAGAAAAAACTGTCAGCAAAATGCATTGCAGTACTTGTGCTCCTGGAAAAAAAAATCCATGTAAAATATATCAGACATTAGGAGACAGACTGGTCAATGGCACATTTACACAAAAACATCATCCCTAATTTTTCTTTGCTTTGTACATTCCAGAGGGAAAAAAAGATACAGTGGAAACGCTACACTTCACCTGCTTGTTACTAAATACATTAAAATATTAACATTTTTACAATGGAATTTAATTAAACATAAGGTCATGGCCATGACAAGAGACATGAAATGGAAAATTAAGTCTCACAATGTGTTTGTCTCGCATCTTTTTACATCACGTGTAGCAGGATTTCAGAGCACTCTGGCTTTCTGTACTTACATATTACAAGACAGCCCAGATCCTCCCATGTGTCTTTGGGTTCCTATGGCCTGTCTGTGTACATAAAAGTTGCATCACTTTAACTATAGTTAAAACAGTGCAATGTCCATAGGATATAAACATTTATATTGGGAGAGAGGTGTTATACCAGCATAGTGTGCTCCTGCATGGAAAGGAAATAAACAACAGTGGCATAATTTTACACTTTTACAGCGGCATAATTTTGTCCACATTAGCTGTAGTAATATAAGAAAAGTATACCAAGAGGGTATCTAGTGCGAACAAAACTATACTGAAATTACTCTTCCCCACAAGCAAACCAGTTACACTGAGCATGACTTTGCCAGTATAACTATGCCTATGATTACATCTCCTACAGCTGTGTAGGTCAAGACCTCTCTCCAAAACCCTGACACAGCTAGACCAGCAGAAGTCTATAGCAGACCTGGCCTGGGGCATGTATTAGTATTAACATAAAAGAAGAAAAAAAGGAAAAAAAGGAAAACATCCATCCCAGCTGGAACACTTAACTACCTAAGATAGCCTTGCAAAATAATCTTTAGTCCTGAAACCTGTGAAAATAGAAGCAACATTAATTAAGCAAATTAAAAGTATGAGGATATCTATGTGTGACAGCACTCTAACCTTATCTATACCTTTAGTTTAATAATCTGCCTCTACCTCAGAGAGCAGGAACAATTAGTACCAACAGAGTGCCTGTTGGCAGTTCTGGGTCTTGTAGATATTATAGTGCTGTTAGTGCTTGATTAAATATTAAGGTGGGAATGAAGGCCGGTTCTTTTGCCACTCAACAGCTCATTAATCAGTCACTCTAAAGGAAGGAAGGAACGAACGAAGGAAGGGAGGGAAGGAAGAAAGGAAGGCTAAAGCCATTTGTGTTTTGTTGAGCTACCTTCTTTTGGTAAATCTAACTCCATATGCTCATGGAAAAAATGAGTTCATTAGTATTTTTAATCTACTTCCATGGCTTGTTTTACATTACTATTCCCTTATGCCTATTAAACATTCTCATATTTAAAATACTGTGAACTTAGCTACAGCTAAAACCAAGTCTTTTGTCATCTATTTCTCATCGAGTTATAGTAAGTTACCTAGGCCATTTACCGCTTATCTATGCATTGCTTATTTTATGAGTTTTAAAAAAGTTTATTGTTTAAGATTCCAATGTACTGGATCCTATAACAAATACATGACCTTAATTAAATCAATATAGAAACAGAAAGTAATAACTCAGAATGCTGAAGCAGTTACTACATTTCCTTCTCTTGCTATTGACTTTATATTCATTTTTAGTGGTTGCTGAAAGGGAAAAAAAGAACACTTGTCTTAAAATATCTTTTGTTCATACATAGCAATGCAAGTATATGTTTCCTAGACACATAATTCAGATTCAGCAGTTCAGTGCAACTATGAAGAAAAATACCAATTTGACAATGAAATTAACAGCTGACTTTTCTGGAAGCTGACAACAGATTTAATAAATACCCTCTTTTCCTTATGAGGTAGAACTAATACTCAGCTACTGCACTTCCGGTTTTCACTCACAGACTGATCCATTTCAGCACAACCCTCTGCTAGAGATGAAACACACCAGAGGGAAAACTGGTGGACATTCTGCTGCAGAGAGACCAAAAGCTTTCCAAAGGTCCTGGAGGACAGATGGAGTATGCACAGTGTAATACTCCTTCCTGGGGTATAGTGTAATTGCCCTTCTACAGACAGCTAGCTCAGAACCCTTGGGTCCACCATACTTTGCCCACAGATGCTGAAACTCTGTAAACCCACTTAAATAATGAGAAGAGCAGTTCTTGTACCAATCCTGCCTGGCTTTTAGATAAAATAGGAAGGTGGAAGCTGTGGTACAAAATGACCATCCAGGATTCTAAGCATACCAGGACATAAGCCCCTTTATCCCCTCATCCCCACAGCTGGGTGAAAGCAAGACAATATTGCCAGCCCCACAACATTCAAAACCCCTGTGGAACCCCCCCAATCAAGAATTATAAAGCACCAAATGACACAAGAACTGGCAATACTAACGTCTCCCAAAAGACCAAAGCCTTGGCATGAAGTCCCATTTTTCCATCATGAATGGCAGTGGGAAAACCCTCCTTGCTGAAGCAGCAGAAGTGGCAGAGAGGCTTCCACCTATAACTGATGAAATATAACTATTTGGGTGGGGAGTTTGGCCCACTGGACTCAGCCTCCTGTCCCACAGCAGATTTCTCACATCTCCTCTTTCTCACCTCCCCACCAAGAGCAACTTTTGAGTTAAAACCCAATATCGATACATGCAGTTGATATGACTTATATTTGAAATCAGTGAGGGGTGAGTGATTTAGGGAAAGGAGCTACCTAAAGGACAAGTCTGAACTTGGGTTTAAATGATGGGAATTTTACAGGAGCATATTTCTCTTCACACAATGAAAGCATTCCATTGGCTGGTCCACAGAAGGAAACAGAATCATAACACTGGTCTCCCTAACCCATTCCCTTTCCAGAAAGTTGTTCCCTTGGAGGACAGGGTATTGGGCAACCTTTTGGAGCCAGAGAGGAAGGACAAGGGCAAAAGGAAAGAGGATTTTTCTTGTGTTCTGCTACCATACAACTAAGTAAGGGGTATCTTTTGTCTGTACATGTCTACTAATATAGGAAAGTATATGAAAACTTTATTGTGGAACTAAACTAACACTACACAAAATAATTATGTTCATGATTTCCTATTAATAACGCAAACAGAGCAAATGGCTGATCTGAGATTTCATTTTGAGTTTCACTTTTCTAAATGACTGTGTATTATATATAACTATGGGGCATCCTAGAAAAAGCACTGATTATATTGACCTGGTGGGTTATTAGATGTCACTCATGCTGCATACAACTATAGAGCTAAGTGCATTTTTTCTAGCTGAAATTACACTAGCGTGACATTTCACAAAGAGAGCCTCAAATGTTTGGCTCATCCCTACTTTCCATGCATAACCTTTTAAGGAGAATTTAGGTCAGTCTTATTAAAACAACTAGCTTCAAAATGGGGTGCCATATGTCAAAATGCACTTAGCTAACCAGTATCATTTTAGCCAAAAATTCAGTATTATCAGATGTTATGCTGAAATAAATCTCTGTAGCCACAGATTTTTCAGGTTTTGTGTATATATATTTGAATGTGTATATTAATGTGTGTGTGTGTGTGTGTGTGTATATATATATATCTACACACATGTGTGTACCCTAACTAGGTTTTCACTGGCTAAAATAATCAAAGTATAAATAAACAAGAATAATTATAATAGCAATCATGCTATTAGTGATCATAACAAGATCACTAACTAGTGCAAAATTTCTGTTATTACCATCTATATCCCCAGTTCTGCCACCCCTGCTAATGCTGAAAAGTCCAATTGGACTCTTGGAGTATTTCAGATTCTGGCATTCAGATCACACAATTAATAAAGTATACTTATGAGTGTGGGACAGAAGGTAAGATAAAAGCATCCTTTTTGCTGTCTGTCTTTGTGGACATTCACACAAGATGGTGGCAAAAGCAAGAGTCAGTCCCATAGACAATGACAGAAGCCATGAGAAGCTGGGGCAGCCTGCACATAGGCTCTATGTCTGTGCAAGTTCCTGTGGCGTTTGCTTGTATACCTAGCTCTTATAGACCTCTTAGGTTTCGCCGTTTCGTTGAGATCCGGACCGTTTGGTGTTGGAATATATGCCTTGAAAGGCCTTCAGGGGGGGTTCTCTCCTGCCACATCTTTGATGGAAAGTAAGTTATTACCGGGAGAAGGATGTTACGTCCCACCTTTCCTGGGGTCTTCCGAAACCAGGCTAGTTCGGTTTCCTGATTTGGGGCTCCGCCTCCCCAACACCCCACTTTATGCCAACCCTAAGATGTTATCTTCTGCTCACCTTTAAGGTGAGCTCCAGTGATAATTGTTTTTGTCTTGGTTTTTTTGGTTTTAAAGGAAAATAGGGTATGGACCTCACTTGGCCTGAACTCCTCATTATAGCAAAGACTTGCTTGTGCTCCCTGATATCCCCAGGTTACCTTATAGATTCATAGACGTTAGGGTCGGAAGGGACCTCAACAGATCATCGAGTCCGACCCCCTGCATAGGCAGGAAAGAATGCTGGGTTCAGATGACCCCAGCTAGATGCCTATCTAACCTCCTCTTGAAGACCCCCAGGGTAGGGGAGAGCACCACCTCCCTTGGGAGCCCATTCCAGATTTTGGTCACTCTAACTGTGAAGAAGTTCCTCCTAATGTCCAGTCTAAATCTGCTCTCTGCTATCTTATGGCCATTATTTCTTGTGACCCCCCCAGGGGCACCTAGGTGAGTAGAGCCTCACGAATTCCCTTCTGCACCCCCACGATGAATTTATAGGCAGCCAAAAGGTCGCCTCTCAACCTTCTCTTGTGGAGGCTGAAGAGGTCCAGGTGCCCTAGTCTCTCCTCATAGGGCTTGGCCTGCAAGCCCTTAACCATATGAGTGGCCCTTCTTTGGACCCTCTCCAGGTTATCCACATCCCTCTTGAAGTGGCTGATGCCTTCGTCACACTGATGACTCACGTTCATCTTCGAGTCCACTAGGACTCCAAGATCCCTTTCTGCTTCTGTGCTAACGAGCAGGTCATTTCCTAGGCAGTAGGTGTGCTGGACATTTTTCCTCCCTAGGTGCAGCACTTTGCATTTCTCCTTGTTAAATTGCATTCTATTGTTTTCTTCCCATTTGTCCAACCTGTCCAGGTCTGCCTGTAGTTGTTCCCTACCCTCCGGTGTGTCCACTTCTCCCCACAGTTTTGTATCATCCGCAAACTTGGACAGAGTACACTTCACTCCCTCGTCCAAGTCACCGATGAAGACACTGAAGAGTATTGGTCCAAGGACCGAGCCCTGTGGGACCCCACTGCCCACGTCCTTCCAAGTCGATACTGACCCATCCACCACCACTCTCTGGGTACAACCCTCTAGCCAATTTGCCACCCACTGGACTGTGTAATCATCCAAGTCACAGCCTCTTAACTTGTTCACCAGTATGGGGTGGGATACCTTGTTACAAGTGACGTCCTTGCTTCTCTGTTATGTGGTTATTTTGGTCCAGACTCCCAGCTCTCTGTTCCCTTTGTAGGGTTCTTGGCTGTGCACTCCCGTCAGGAGTCATCTGTGATCCACACCTCCTCTTTAGGTATGTACTTTAGCCCTTGTGGGCTTTTCCCTTCTTCATGTGCCCACTCCTGGGGCAGACACCACTGCTCCTCTCTGGAGCTCCCTCCTCGTCAGGGCTCTTCTGGCCCCACCAGAAGCCTCACTTCCAGTCCCCCTGACTCTGCCCCTGGCGGAGCTTTTAACTCTTCCCTAAGGGGCCAGGCAGAGAATCGGTGCCAGCATGCCACCATAAAACAGGTCCATGCCGGGGCAGGAGCCAACCCTGGTTCTTCCTGGACCTGCTGTGTTTGTTTTTTTTTTCCCTCACTTCTTCCATTGCCCTGGTGTTTTTCTCTGATGCAGTTTTGCTTTTGCCAAATTTCCAGTTTGCAGCCATGTCCCATCAGCTCTGGAGCTCTTCCCTTTGGGATAAGTTTTCCTTCCGGGCATTGCCCCTATCACAGTCTGTAGAAGCACTCTTTAAACTCTAAAGTAACACAACTGCAAAGGAGTTGAACTGACAGTGTTCCTACAAAATGGCGATTGGCCTTTTAAATGGGCTCTCCAATGTGGAGAAATGAAGGGGTGCAAAGATAATACAATCAAAGATGTATTCACTAGGGCTGTGCAAAACAGCTTTGGATTCAGCCATTTCAGAGGACAGTGATTTGTTTCAGTGTTTTGGATCACTGTTCCATTTCAATTCAGCTGAATCTGTTTCAGCGTTTCAATGCTGTTTCAGTGATTCGGCCATGGGCTATAATGGGGAATTTGAGAACTTTGTCATTTCTTGGCTTATTTGGATGAAAATTGCAGGGATGGTAGCCCATTATGAGGGCATGAAGCCTGCCAAGTTTCAAGGAGCTAGGTGCAGGGTGTTTTGTGAAACTGCACCTCAAACTGTTCAAATCAAAACTCATGACGTGTAATGTTGTGTGTATGTTAAGGCGGAGCGAGATGAAAACAGATCACAGACCAGTTATAGATATCAATATCAGAGCAGTCCTTCTCCCCCTCTTCTGAGTTTCTGTTTCCTGCAAGCCCACCTCTGAAACATTCCAAGACATCCAAAATGTTTCAAAACGTTTCAGATCGTTCCATTTTGTTTCGGAGAGGTTTCTGAACCTTCTGTTCCGATTCAGATTTGGTGTTTCAGGTGCCGAAATGGGCCAAAATACCTTTGAAACAAAATGGCTACTGAAGTTTCTCACAGACCTAGTATTTACACAAATGATTAAATTTGCCTTCCACAAATTTTGGTGCCTATAAAACTTGACTGCAAAAGTGTTTGAGAAAACTAACACAAAAATATAGTGTGAGCTTAGCCAAAGCAAATGTTTACAATATTCACCCATCTCTATCACAGATGCTTTGGCAAGCATGATTTAGACCACGTTCCCATTTTAGGGAAAAATCAACTACAAATTTTTCATAATGAAAGGAAATGTAATAAAATTAATGTAGTTGTTTTCACTGTTCGTATCGCCTGAGACACAAACTTAAGAGAACAAGAATATTATCTATGAAATTCCCTATTTTTAAAGAAAGCTGAAAATAGCTATGTTCCTACAGAAGCTTAATGCCAGAGAGACTTTGAAGATGGTGAGGCCCATATTTGTTGACAACGTGTGATCTGGGGAAACTGAGCAGTTTAATACTGGCAAGCTGGAACTTTGCCCAAGCAACATGCTATGACTAACATATAATCCATCATTTGACCGGTGCTTCACATATCTGTGAACATAAGGGACACTGTAGTGGGAGGTCTGCTGCAGCTATGAATTTTATAATCTGTTTTTTGGAAACCACATCAAATGGCAACATCAGTCCACAGTTTGGCAATGTTTTTCTTCCAAGCCTTTGCAGATGGATAATTCACTGTATACTTGCTTTTCATAGCTAGCATTCCAAGCAGTTTTATATCAGTCTCAATTCTGTGCAAAAGAAAATCTTTTCCTCACTCTACATATTCAGTAATTCCTACCAACACCTACCTTTTCTTACATACTTTTAATTTTTAACTCCTAAAATTCTATTAAGCATTTAGATAGAAAAGACTGACAGAGGTAATATTACAACAACCCACCAGAATGTATATTAACTGTTCTGCTTCTTCTTTTTACTCTTCTTTCCATTACTTCAGGGAAGAAGAGAAGTCTACAAAAATAAATAGAGGAGCCTCTGAGTTTCAAACTTGCCCTGTCCACTTACTCACTGCATGTCTTGGTGAAAGTAACTTAGCTTTTCAGCTTGCCCCCGTATAAAATGAGGAAACTACCAAGTACCTGTCTCACAGGGTGATTATGAAGATTAGGTAAACTGCTAAACTGTAAATGGCTAATTAAAAGCAAAATACTGTGTTCTGTTTTGTCATTTGTTTATCCAAGGCCCAGCAAAATGGACCTGCCTCAGGTGGCAATTACGATATATATCCCCAAAGTTAATAACCACAACAGATGCACTTCTTGTGTTCCCATAGTTAAGGTTCTGTTGATTTTTGTCTTAACCCAGATAGTCAATCACTAGTAGATCTCCTCAAACTCACAGCACATACTCTGGACTTCAGTAAATGTAGATCTATTATTGAGCTCATTTTAGAGTGTTTGCTTCCTGTATCAGATAATGATTTTGTTTTAAATTTTGATAGTGCTAGCTCTGTTTTCCATATATGTAAAGCTCACTGAAATCTTGTACATAAAACTATGACCAAAAGCATATTTGCCATGTTTCTGAAAGTGAAAGCTTTTCCTTCATCAGGGCCTTAAACATCTTATACTACAGGGGATTCAAGGAAGAGTCACTGTCTCTCACTGTTCTCAATGAGGCCAAGACAACAGACTGCTATTAGCAGATATAGCATCTATCTCCATTCATATACTATTCAAAGTATTCCTTCCTGTCTCCTGACAGCAAAGAGGGCCATCATCTTCTCTGAGGGATCTTACGGCCTTAGTCAACTAAGAATAAAAAATATTCTTGTAAAATCTGGGACACAAGAAAGCTGTGTAAATGATCACATAAGATGTTGAGTGTCGTCAAATCCTCTGAAGTAGAAGATATAGTCACACTGCAATTTGCCAGTGATGTAATTCTCCACAACATCAGGCCATAAGCAGCTTTTGTCTCTAGTTACATCACATGAGTTGTAAATCCACGAGTACAAGTTAGAAATCCTAACACTGTAATCATTAAAACAATTTCTTTCCATCTCTAACAAGACCTATTAATTTTAGTCACAGAAAGGCATATGCTTGAGAACTGATTTCTAAAAGAAAAACCTATTCAGCTTTCATAAGCTAACAGAATAATACAGAAAAATTTAAATTCTCAAACTTGGAATACACTTCTAAGTTTCCTTCCATGAGTTCTGCTGTGGACTTGACCTATTTTACTACACCTCGATGTGACATGTTTTGAAGTATATATTATAATAATGTGGGTATTTGTGACCACTTCTATTTTTATAACAGAATGCCGAACTGCAGCCAGTGGCAAATACAATTTATAATTAAAATGTTACCATACACTCGTCAGTAATGAGTTCCTGGTGAGTCATGATCCTTAATTTTTTTTTCCAAGATATGAAATGCTGAAGAACATGAGATAATGGAACAAAGACCACAACACTGTGGAGCATACAACAGTGAACTGAAGCCAACTTTTATGTTAAAAGCTAGGAAGGAGGATTCAACAGCTCTTTAGGGGAAATCTCTGAGGTTGAGTTTAAAGCTTAACAGATGTCAAGCACAAAGTGACACAGACTTATTTATTCAGAAGCATAAATCTCTTTATGTCAGTTTTGTAGATAAATGATTATGGTAAGGGTAGCAGAGAGGATTATGCGATGCGGGCAAAACTCATCTCATAATCTGGCATTTGGAATTCTTATAGACAACTGCAGGTTTATATGGGTTTTTGAGCAGAAGTTTGCAGCTGGAAGTGGACACAGAAGTTAAAGTCTATCGAAAGTACTGCATTTTTCAAAAGTCCGAGAGAACAGGTAACTGCTTTCATGCTAGTTTATAAAATCTCTCTGCATCTATCTATAAATAAAACAAAATAAAATAAACAAATGGTTCTTTCTAAGTGGAAATTATATAAAATATAGAACATGGGTAATTTATAACCACATATTTTATATACATTCACAGAGTAAGAAACATACTCCCAATTTTCAAAAGGTGGGATGCTAAGAAAATAAACATTTGTTTAGTCTTTAAATCAGTAAAACATTTGAGTGCATCCTTAAATTATAGGTAAGGCTGTGTTTAAATACTTTGTTTAACAGGGGTGGGATTAGTCACACCTTTAAGGAGCATAATGTACATGTGAGAACCGTGCACATGAATTACGAATTTTCATTACAAACAATTTACATTTACTATAGGAATGCCAGATAGTCAGATGGTAGGAGGATAACATCAATAATCTGAGTAAAGAAAAGCTTGGTTTGTCTTTCATAATTCCACCAACATTTGCTAACTCTGAGCAAGGTAACCAGGAGATATTATAAAACACATATGTGATAAGATAATAAAGACAGAATCTCAGATATACTATAGCAAGCTTTATTATAGCTTTTATTCCTGGGGCTTAGTATTTAAATATCTAACTACTAACCTCAATTAAAATTATCCAAAAATGTAAATTGAAGCATCTGAATCCAAAAAGAAAGAATGGGCTTAGATTTCTTATTTCTGCCAGTACTATATATACAAAGGTATATTGTTGGCATTCAGGTAAAAGTTTTAACAAATGAAGTAAAAATGTATGTGAAGGGACTGCAGAAATATCCAAATGAGGCAGATAAACTCTGCAGCTAGACTGCCATTCCAGAAAACAAAAAGAACAACTTTTTTTCCAACTGCTTATATGTTTTAATCAGTTATGTAACAATTACTCTGCCAGACCTATTTATCCATCTGATCCATTAGCCAGAGGAAAGTGCAAGAAACCAAATAAGATTTTTTCTCCTAATTCCCGCCCATTGTAAGCTATTTTCATTTTCTCTTTTATTTTATGACCTAACATAATTGTGGATGTTCTCATTATCCATAAAAATGTCTAGAATCGTACTAAATCTTGGCCTCAGCAATATCATATAGCATTTAACTATGCATTGTTTAAAAATTAGAAAACTGAAATTCTATTACATTATTTCCTAAAGGATATGAGAGAGGATATATGCTAATTATAATAGATCTTTTAAACATCTGCTCTGGACAAGATTTTCACTAGTCCTTTCTGACAAAACAAATCAGCGTAGGGGTAGGGGGGGATTAAGGGGGAAGACTTTCCCTTCCTATCTTTTACAGAGGTGTACCACATAGCATGGAGGAGTAGGCAAGCAGATTTATTGGATCACTGCTGCTCCACGGCTGTGGATGAAAGACAGAAGCAACCTGAATAGAACATTGCTTCTACCTCTCCAACAATGTGCGGGTCAGTGTTGCTGTGACAGGTGATGTACAATGCACCAGCCTGTCGCACTGCAGTTTGCGTCCTCCTTGCTGCAGAAGCAAACAGAGGCTGCCCCATGCTCTGTTCAGAACATCAAGTGACAATTTCTCTCTATTACACACTCAGACTGTTTTGAAGTGTTAGGACTCAAACTTTAGAAGAGCTGATTTATGAAGATGCTTAATTTAACATCTACCTGTCCAAGTGCTTCCAGTTTGTACCATTATTTATTATCCTACTATACTGATTGGAATATTATGTTAAATAATTTCATCTTTGTGCATCACGACCCAATTAAATAATCATAGCTGTTAAGCATTTATAGTTATTTTTTCAGTGGTGCACAATTCACAATATGCATTATGCACTGCCTTCCTTCATGACTTTGCATGGAGTTACTTTTATATACTGGATTGATTCTGGTCGTGCCTCTAAAATCTCTCTTTTTCTCATCTTGTTTAAGTCAGAAGATACATACAGTGTAAGCAAAAGTAATTAAAAATAAACAGCCTATGAACTGTGTCCTGGCTTGCAGCATAATTGCTGCAGTGTTCACGTTTAACCACAATGACTAAAATACAGTTTTATCATGCTGCCGAAGAACTACAAAAAATAAATGATCTCATTACTTCCTTAAATTATGACATAATTCATCACAAAACCACCACCTCTAGAATAAAAGCCTTAGCTTGAGTACATTTTCCAAAAAGAAATGGGCATATCTGGTGAAACAGTCATCCTTAAAGAGGCCATGCGGAACTAATTTATAAGAAAGATTTAAGTTCTTACAGCATGATACCAAAGTCTACTGCAACTTTCTTGTGTCTGGTATGCCTGCTCTGTAATAATGAAGGAATGAAAATCATTAACATTATAATATTATCCAAATATCTCACAGTGGTTTAAAAGAAAAAATGCCTCTGTGAATCAGGTTATATTATGTCCATTATATACATGAATCTAGTAAGACACACAGGCATAAGGTACCCATTGTGAGATATCTCTGGGGTTTGAGTTCGGTCTTATTAAATCATGATTTTTATCAGCATGTAATTAATTCATACTTGGTGCAGATCATGGTTACCTTGAGTAATGTGTGTCCTAATCCATAACTCTTGGAGCTCTCTGAACTGTTTCTCATATATGTTACTATAGGCCTTGTTACATGGTCATTTTGAGCAGCTGCTGGAACTCTTTAACACCTGGACTGTCTGTGCATTAACACCTGAAACTAGTTTTAAATGTTCATGAGGCAGCTAAAACCAGATTATCTCTGGCTACACCTCTTCCCCTCCCCTCCCTCCCTCCCTCCTTCCTTGTGGCTGCTTGCCTTGTCTGTCCCCGGGAACAGGCAGGGAAGGGTTAACCTGCCTGCTCAGCTACTGCCACTGCTGCTGTTCTTTGGACTGGGCTCTCATCCTTCAGTCCTCCAGGCCCCAGATAGCCTGAAGTGTGACAGTCCCAAACTCAAGCTAGTACTAACACCCATCAACATTTGTGCTGCTCACAGTGTAAGGTATAACAAGGCCCTATCATTATCAAAGTATATGAGTTACTATAAATTGACACTGTGGCAGAATACCATCTCTGTCTCTCCCCAAACTCTGCTATCTGACAATTTGGTTACCATGGCCACTTCAAAGGCCACTCTGCCCCATCTGCTTCAGGTAACCCTGAGTTGTAACCTGAGCTGGATACATTCCTGGGGGAGGTGGGAAACATGCTCTCTCTGCCTACGTGACTGGCATCACATACTTGGATGGGGGCTTAAACTCCCTATTGTTCTAAGCAATGCCAACATGACTGGGAGGGGGCTAAAGACCGTGCCAGTCTACCCAGCAACTAATGATGTATTTCAAATTGTTGGCTGGCAGCCAACAATTGCTGGCCTTCATTAGATCAGGTAAATGAGGTCATAAGGTCTATATAAGCTAAGGACTGCCCAGGAGGAGGGGCAGTAGCCATGATGAAAACTCAAGGAGAGAAGCTGGACCATCTGAAACTCTCTCTCTCTCTTGAAACTCATGATCAATGAACTGCTTGCCTCCAGAGGGAATCTCCACCTGCCTCTGGATGATACTTGTGAGTAAGCTACCTGAGATCTAACTAGATATATAACTTGCAGTCACTCAGATGCACGATTAAAGGCTACCATGCCACTGTTTGCTCTAAGGTATTTCTCTGATACTGCTCTACCCTGTACCCTATTCCAAACCTATTCCTTGTAACCAATAAAGTGCTCTTTTGTACCTAGTATGCGAGACTTATTGGGAGAGGGTCTAGATTATGCTTTGGGGTCCTCTTGTTTCAGCTAAGGGAGACCACTATTTGTGCTTCAGACTGAGGGAAGCAACCCCAAGTTCTTGCAGTGGGTCAAGTACCCTCAAGGGCTAATAGGCCTGTGTTTCCCAGAGGGCACACGTCCAGGATCAGTCCAGACTCTGGGTGGTGGCAGCATTAGCCCCAGGCTAGCAGGTGTGCCCAAGGAAGGGGGTCGGCCAGACGTGAGGTGCCCCCAGGGTGGCACTTGGAGCCTGGAAGGTGATCAGGAGCAGTGAGGTGTGTGGCTCAGCACTGGAGCGCCCCCTACTGGCCCACCACAGACACGGCATTCTTTTTTTTTCTTTTTTTTTTACTAGAAGCTTTATCCTGATTTTTTTTTCAAATGTGTTTGTTTCTCATGAGCAACTGCCAAACAGCATTAGCAAACTATTCCATATTATAAAGTTATTCTCTGTTCATATAACCACGCTGTACAGGTGATAACCTAATTCACTTCATGTTTCTAGTCCTTATTGAATATCAAACATTTTAAATGAGGTAATAATGATCCCTTTGAGTATTCTTCAGAATTGAGCATAAACAATAATCTACACTACAAGTATTGAAATGATCAGCAAGTATGAAGAAATATATTATTCTAGCCATCCACATAAAGTCCACCATGATGGAAAACAGTCTTTCCTGTGGCAAGTCATTTACACTTTGAAGGGTGGGATTCAGCTACTCTCCTATTAACAACAATTTCCCTCAATTCTTAATGTTAAGCAGTGAGGAAGGGCTATTCATGACAAATTAAGTTAATGGCCTAAAAGAAAACTTAAACTTAGGAACGAGGAATTCAGTATTGGGGGTACAACTTTGAATGGCTGATTTACAGTCATCTTTAGTTTATTTCCAACTAAAACAGAAACTAGCTATTGGAAAAGTAGGCCATGCCCCCCCCCCCCATTTTTTAACTGAGTAGAGGAGAAACAAGGTGAACAAGTCCTTCTAGTGAAAAGCTTACTACACATAAAAGTAATACTTGGCTGTGGTTTTTAAACATTGCTTCAATAGTCAAAGAGCAAAAAACCCCATAAATTAAATAAAATAAAACAGGACTTAGAGTAATTTTTATGATCAGCAGCTTTCCTTTATCACAGAATCAAGAACAGCTTTTCTGCAGCCTCACTACGTAATCTGTTCATATACTACAGAGGGACCCACAAAGGCAGATAATAAACCTAAGTCATTTTCTAGCTCACAAAGAACTACAAAATGTCTGGCATCTCTCCTTTTGTTCTTGAGATAACTAATAATAAAATACACAGTGCACATAATAGTGACAACATTTGCCTTTGAAATACTTCATCCCTCTTAGAAAAAAAATCAATTTAATAACACCCAGACTATAGCATAGTCAGGACATTCAATGTGCTATACTAATGCTCTATGTTCGCAACATCAGCATGTTTCTACACTAGTGAGAGTTGTGTAAAATTCTGAAGAATGCTTAATATCCTTGTGAATGACAGACCTAAAGAAACAGATAAATTAGCACTGCTATGATGCCATTATGCAAGGATCCATTTTCCCTTAGCCGTTTGTCATGGTGCATGTTCTATTTCACATTTGCCTTTAAGGTTGTTTATAGGCAAAAAAAAAAACAAAAACTTTAATATTTTGGTTTACCTTGTGAAAAGGAGAGTAAGAAGGCCTCCTCTCCCCCCATCTCAATGCGAGGCACTAAAATATTAACATGCATAGACACTCATTTCATGTATATCACTTTAAAGCTGATAGGTTTTAAGTCCATCATATTAACTCATTGAGTGCATCTACACAAGACACTTAACTTCACATTAGCATAGTTTACAGTGAAGTAAGCATGTGCATCTACATATACACATGCTTACTTCACAGTAAACCTCCCTAATACTGAGTAAATTTGCTACCTGCAAATGCAAGTAGCAAATTTACTTGGGATTAGTAACAGTGCCATAGTGCTCATGTAGATAACTGACTGGAAGCAAAATCTGCTCCTTGTCAGCCATCCACTGATGGGTGGGAGATAGCTTCCGGCCCCTAGGAACTGTCTGCTGTCAAGGTGGGCTGCACCACAGAAGCCCAGGAAGGAACTATTTCCCCTTGCCCCAGCAACAGGAAGCTACAAGCCCCCTGCTCTGAGATCGCAACTGGGGAGCAGGGGCTGGGAGATCCTTATCTCTCAATCTCCACTTTGCCATCATGATTGGAGAGCCGGGGACTGGCAGACCCATATCTCTCAACAGCAGCTCTATGACTGCAGGGATGCTGCTGGGAGATGCTTTTCTCTCAGCCTGAGCCCTGCAGTCAGTGGGCTCAGGCTGGGAAAAAAAAGGGTCTCTCAGCCCAAGCCCCACAACCACAGGGCTCAGGCTGGGAGATAAGCATCTCCCAGAAGTGGCCCCATAGTCACAAAGCCACTGCTTGGAGATAAAAGTCTGCAAGCCCAAACCCTACAACCACAGAGCTCATTCTGGGAAATAAGGGTCTCCCAGCCCAAGCCTATGACTGTGGGGCTCAGGCTGGGAGATAAGCCATGAGTTAGAGGCCCCCCTCAACCAACAGATGCTTGTCTGTTGGGTTCTGGGGAATCAAACCTGCCTGCACCAGCTTTGCCCCCCTTTCCCAGCCCTGCCCCCCCAGGTCCAGGGCTGTCAGTGGGGGAGGGATGGGGAAAGGAACATAAAGAAGCTGCTGGCTGGGCTTTGCCTGGCTGAAGCTGGAAGCAGGGGCTAGGATGGAATGCCCCCTACCCCTCCAACTACTCCATACTGCTTCCTTCTTCTTCCCTCCTCTAATGACAGCCCCAGGGGTGGGCTTGCACTGGTGTTCACCCCCCCAAAAAACCCTTGAGGGAAAACAAGTTGCATTTGATGAGTGTTAACTTTTCTCATGATCAACCATTTTAAAAGTGATCTACAGCCATGCATGTGTTATGTCATATCTGTAGAGCACTTTCAGGGGCTCAATCATGCAAAATATGCAACTTGTGTAAGCGCCCTAGAAGCCAAACCTGGGCTGTCTTCAAGGATTACTTTCAGACACCAGAAAAGGCTACAGTGGTCCTGAACATGCACTCACTGGAGGGTACTCCCTGACACTGAGCAATTATATTTGTTTCATTTTTAATGTCAAGAATTCTGTGCAGACAAAACTGCAGGCCATATTACCTGGTAAGGGGTTTCAGCCTCATGGACAATCTAGTTGTAAAGACTCCCTCTCATTATATCCAATTTTGAACTAAATCACTGTTAAGACCATAAAAGTCTTTCTTAATTCCTGACCATTGCAAAGGCTTGCAAGCAGAAGAGAACACAAAGAAAACATTTCCATTCTATGCAAACAGCAAGACAGGATATGCCCAGAGCATTAAAGAACAATGGGGGAGAGAAGTAGCTGGAGTGGTAACTGAATAATACCTCTCCACTAGTTAGAGGCTTCCACAAAAAAAATACATTAGATCCCAATCTGGATCAAATGTGATGGTGAACAGTAAATACTAGCCAGCAAAAAGGATTCAGTTTGCTACAATGCAGCAGAAAAAACAGCAAATGCACTCCAGAGTGCATCCCATTCCATCTCTCCTGCCTTCTACTAACCAAAGTCTAATAGGAAGAATCCTAACCGAGCCATCAGGATTCCTTTAAGATTTGAAATGCTACATGGGGTCTTGGTTTCCTCTCATTTTACCAGTCAAGAAAGGATTGTTTATGTTCTGTATATATCTACTATGGTGAGAAGCACTTTAAATAGTATATCCAATTACAAATATGAATTTTCCAGCTAGAGATTAGAGAAGAAGCTAGTAGAGTGTGTTACAGATCAGTAAGCTTAATGCTTCATCTTCCAGGGACTGAATGTGCTACTCTTATCAAATGAAAGCTGAGATTCAGAAATGGACCAGATCATTAAAACAAACAAACAAACAAACAAAATGTCTCTCCTGACTCTTCTTGGTTACTTGCGTGCTATTCTAATCCATATGTAAAATGAAATAATCTGACAAAAAGCAAATCAAGAAGATTGCATTCAAACCTAACAGGGGCTCTGAATCAGTAAAGCATTCAAGCAGAGCACTAGAAGCATGTGCTTTATTCCCACTGATTTCAGTGGAACTTTAAGCCTGTGCTTAGGTGTCTT
Source organism: Alligator sinensis (assembly GCF_000455745.1). NCBI lineage: Eukaryota > Metazoa > Chordata > Crocodylia > Alligatoridae > Alligator > Alligator sinensis. Next base: position 1,204,514 of record NW_005841889.1, read on the forward strand.
CATGAAATAGTCCCAGAGTGCATACAGTGAAATGAAAACTGGCAGAAACAATGAAAAAGAAGGTTATATAAAAACCTAGAAACAGAAAGCTATACAGACAGGCAAGATGATAGGGCAGGCTGAGTTACTAGAGCTTTTAAAAGCTTCCTTGTTACTCTATATAAAACATCAACCCATAATGTTTTCCATTTCTATGTCCTCAATAACTCTTATCATTTTGGAATCCGTTAAACTGTAGATATTTCTGAAGATGTAGTCCACTTTTGGGCTGAGTTATTAATATTCAATCAATACCCTACTTGGCATTAGAGAATATGATGCTGCAGGAAGTTTGGACTTTCAGTCGAAGAGTAACTGAGGCAGTGAAGATATGAGATAATTAAAGAGGTCATAATTGTTAAGTAATATCAACCATGGTTGTATTTCATCAGTGCTTTGAGTTCTTTTCTAAGGCACTATAATTGTGGTATTTATGTGAAGAGAAATATTGTTATCAAGTACTTTGGGGAAACAGTGTTTCCTTATACAAATATTTTTTCAAACAGTGATTTTCTCTTTATACATTTTAAAGTGGACTTAAGTACACAATTGAATACATAAGATGGATACTTTACATGATTTCCTACAGTATAGTTGATTTACTAATGAAGTCATACAAGATAAAAAGAATGTGTCAACTCCTCCTACTTCTTTAGCTGCTATTGTAAAAAAACCTTGGAAATCTGAGACGATTTATCTTGGAATGGAAAGTACCATTTACTACAAAAAGACATCATGACTCCAAACATTATCATTGTACTATTCTTTTAAAAAATAACTTTCTGCTGCTTATTGGAAAGCTGTTCTCTTGTATGAATATATATAATAGTGGAGCTGGGTACATTTTTTAGCACCTTCTGTTACAGATCTGTTATAAATGAAGTAGAGGAACTTAAAATAGTGAATGTAGGTTATGTGAATGAGAAAAAATATGTAACATGATACAAAACTCATTTATAGCATGTGATGTGCTAGCTGTTTAAAATGTTACAATTGCAGTTAGGACTAATTAAAAAGTTGTTAAATAAAGAGCTAGTAACAGCTTAGTGAATCAGTCGTGTAAAAAAAAACATGGAGTGTCATACGAACTTCATTTACCAAATGTACACATTAAAGTGGAGAATTCAGTATAAAACACTGCAGTGGAGCCTTTCCCCTCCATAAAAAAATTAAAAGAAAATATTATTCAAAGAAGGAACAGCCAAAAAACAGTTAAAATAGCCCTTCTATGGTCAAAATTCTTCCAATAAGGCACAAAACTGGCCTGATTTCCCCCAAATGATCACTGTTGATTATATGCCAGCTGCTTTTTAGAAATTGATTGGAACCAGAGAATTTAAATTTCAGAGTTTTTTATTCAGGAGAATTCCTTTATTTTTACATAAAGTATTATCCATCAGGAGCAGATTTTGCCAGGTGTAATATTTCTGTGATGGTAAAAATAAAGAGCTCTTATCCATGATTATACAGATTTTAAGAAAACATTTCTTTTGCCTAAGGCAGAGAGATATATGGCTTGACAATAAGGATTAAATATGAAAGTATGTTTTTATTCTTGTCAGCTTTAAAAAGATTTTTTAGGAACAAAATAAAAAAATGGCAAAGGCATTAGAGTCCTATAAAGAAATATGTCCACTCTGTTTACAGAATCTGTCCCTCTCTGTATGTGACAAGATACAACTGCAACAAAATATGGTGTATAGAAAACTGACTAAAATAGATAACTGTGTGCCAAGGTAATTAAGCTAGGCACAGGCAAGTTGCTTTACATACTACAGTGGGAGGCATTTTTTTAAAACTGATTTTCTACCCGTGCTGCAAACTTGAAGCGTGGGGAACATTTTTAAATTCCCGCACATGCCTCTTGCCCCACCTCAAAGGGATTTGTGGCGGGGCAAGAGGCCGCTCATCTGGACATGCCCTATGACTTCTTTCTAACAGCAGCATATGTCCTAGCTATCAGTGACCACAAGGTTTACAAAGGTAACCATCTCTCTTGGCTGCTGGGGAAAGATGCTCCTTGACTGCTTACAAAAAAGAGAAAGATGTTCCCTCTGCCCTCTTCCTTTTCTTATGAATAATTTCAACAGGGAGCAGAATCTAGCCCTACCCCTATGATTTAACCAAACACAGGAACCAAGAGCAGAGAATATTGCTTCTAGATTCCTTAGAGACAAGGAATATGCTAGATATATCCAAAAGGTATCACAAAACAGCTGGATATAGGAGAGAGACAACAGATTATATCAAAGCAAGCAACAGAAGAAAAGTTCTCCATTCTGAAGATGTTCTTGGTTAAATAGTATTGTTATATTTGTTTATTATTCCTAAGATTCAGTTACAGCTTTTTCTTTTTCAGGAAAATACAGATTTATTTGGGTCAATCTTTTATATAAAAACTGAGGAGAGTCAGAAAATAATGCCAGACACACACATTCAGAATATAACTTAGACACAACCACGTTCCTCAACTTCTTTGTTTGTGTTGAATGGTTTAGACATATTAATATATAAATTTACTAGTTCATACAATAAATTCTATAAATGTTACCTTATTAATATTGTGTAAGGTTAATATTTGCAAAAAGCAAATTTAAGTTTGATTGCTCAACTATTTAAATTGCATGCATGTATGCGTTTATATATCAGTTGTAATATTTGCAATCATTGTTCTGTGGATTACTCATATCAATCTGCTGTTTAGGGAACATAAATACCATACTGTGACTTAATTAACTAAACAATACAGTGTGAATGTTGAAGACCATAGGGTAGTCACACAAGAGAAAACTGTATACCAATATCTATGGATAATTCTGACTAGGAAATAAAGTTCAGGATTGTGTTATCTTTTATAGAAAAGAAGATAATGTGTAATCATTCATTTCAAATAATTAGCTAAGCAGTAATGACAACTGAGTTACAGTCTTCTATTTTATCTCATAAAACATAACTAGACAGAATTGAGTACAGGAGGGAGAAGTGAAACATTTATTTACACTTTGAATGCAGTTATTTCTGGTGCATTTGTACCCCTATGTGTAGTCAGGACATTTATGTACGGAAGACAGGCATCTTTAAAAGTCAGACAACAATTTTCTTAATAAAAGGTATTAATCATTTAAAGCAGATCATGCGGGGATTTTATACCATATTTACTCAAATACAGATGAGGTCCCCCTAAGCCCCAAGCATCATGGGGAAAAAAGCCACTCATCTTACATTTGCATTCAAAGAAAGATCATTAAATACACTGTTTATCATTAAACTGCTTCCAAAAGCAGCATGTGCTCAGTAACGGACACCACCTAGGAAGCTGATTAAATGCAGCCAATACTGAGCATGACTACAAAATACATGGCCCATATTGGGTAAACATACTGATGGTGGGAATTGTTATTGTTTTTAACAAATTTTATTAAAACACACTTATCACCTTACACATAGAAAGCTACACTTATTGAGCATCCTTGTTCTACCAAGACTTCATACCACAAAAACACCTACATATCAAAAACATACAACTACATATATTAAAACCTTAAATGACATGCAACAACCTTCCACACAAAACAAACCCTTACAGAAATCTTTTTCTTCATGCAGAACCCCATGAACAACTGTTACCTCAGTAACTACCTGAAAACTCTCTGCCCTGCCCATGAGTCCTTTCTGTTGGTTTAATGAAACAAGTGTATCTTAGTACTTTTTCCTACACTTCTTTTCCGCCTCTTCCTCTCCAATCTCTTCCTTATCATCAATGTAGTATTTCAGTTCATGCAGCCCCAGCTTTAGGCACTCTCTTTCAGTGAAAGCCAACCCCTTTAAAACTCAGAGGTTTCCTACTTTCCATAGACTAGTTTTCACACGTACTAATAAAGTCCTTAATAGCATTTCATCCAGTACCTTTGGTGCAAGTCTGTATAGTACCATCTCCTGCACTAATGACAGTTTTATTTTAGTGACACTCAGAAAGTGGTAGACCCTTTCCCAAACCCGCTATGTATTTGTACATTCCCACCCCCCCACACACACACAAAATCCCATCATTTCTTTTTCCCCACACCTCTCCCTTGGGCACCTTGATGAGCTCATCAATCCCCATCTATGTTGCACATTGCTCACTGGCAAGATATTTCTTACAACCATCTACACAAGGTCAACATGTTCCCTTCTTAGTTGTTTACTTGCCACTGCCCCCCACACCTCCTTCACTTGTCCTTCTATGAAGTTTCCCACTGGCACCATCCTCTCTCTCTCTTACTGCTTTCATCAATTTCTTATGATCCTTCAGGACTTCCAGCCTTCCCTTCCCTATTGTATACCTCTGCATGAAACCTTCCATCCTGATGTAATGAATTGGTGGTTGGCATGCCCATGAACTCTTCAGAGAGGTCTAATACACTCCCTATTTCCTCAAAATTGCAGCTGCGTGAAATTGGGTGATTGTTGCTGCTTTCCCCTCTTTCTCCGTTACTGCCTTGCATATCATCCTTATATATTTCACATAGATGAACAATCCCAAATTGGGCAGCCCCCATTTTCCCATCTCTGTTGCTCTATACAGTTCAGACCTAGCCAACCTTTCTCTTTTGGCATTCCAGAAGAACATACATATTTCCCTCTGTGCTTCAACTATCTGCCACCACATTGGCAGGAATACAATTCCAATATATAGAAAACTCAGCAGTAGCACAGCCTTAACCTTTATATGATCCCATGGGGTAACTTCCTACCCCAGATGCATATTTTGTGCAGTATCTTAAAGTTAATTAATTCTAAACAAGTTACCCCAATGCATTAACATGGGCTTGGGGTAAGTTCCCAGGTGTAAGTTGTTACCTCATATGGAAAAAACATATTCACAGTACCCAGGTCATTGAAAAAACTGTTTCATCCCTGGTACAAGACGGGAAGGAATATTGTGGGTGACAATTTCTTCACAAGTACTGACCTGACAAAAAGACTACTACAGCAGGACTTGACTTATGTGGGTACAATTTGGAAAAACAAAGTCAAAATCCCAAAGTAAAGGCAAGCAAATTGAAGAAGGGAAACTTTTTCATCTATTTTTGCTTTTGATGGTGAACTCACCCTAATTTCCTATGTTCCAAAGAAGTTCAAAGTTGTGCTGTTGCTGTCAAGCATGCACCATGACCTGTCTGTGGGTGGACAGTAAAGAAAGTCAGACATCAGTCTTTAATACAATAAAACAAGGGTGGGGTGGATAATCTTGACTACTTAGTATGTATGACCACCTGCAGACAGAAAATCAACAGGTGGCCAATGACACTATTTTTTAATACGCTGGATGTGGCTGCCATTACCAGTCTCATCATTTGGCTAGGCCACAATGCAAACTGGAAGCAAAGATCACATTTAAAAGGATGGCGCTTTTTTGCGGGAGCTTGGAGAACAGTTGATCGGTGGACAAATAAAACAAAGAATGATGGATACATGTAATCTGTCTAAGTCAAGTCTGGTTTGACTGCCCTAAATTACAAATTGCCAGAACACACCCCAGTAGAACCTTCTGCAAGCATGAGTGGACGTTATGCCTTTTGTCCAAGGACAGACGATTGCAAAACCAGGAAATGATGCAAAGATTGTAAGCAATTTGCTTGTGTACACCACAGTACATCACTGCTGCTTTGTGAGCAATGCAATATTTAGTTAAAATAGTTAGGAAATGTTTTTCATTCATGTTTTGAAACTCTAAAAAAAGATTAAATTTTTTTCATAGTTCTAGTTAAATAATATTTTAGGTTCAAATAATCATGAATACTCTTCAAACAATCTGTATGTTTAATAAATAGTTTTTAGTATATTTATACTCTTGTCACTGGTTCCATTTTGTTCATGTGGGTGGGGTAACAAGTTACCCCATGAGAAAAACGGATATGATTTCGTGAGAATGGATGAGGGTTAAATGCCACCACTTTTCCAGCAAAAGGTAGTGTCCTTCCAGACCAAAACCAAAGTATTTCCTATTGGTTTGCCATCACCTTTTCTCAGGCTGTATTACCTTTCCCTTAGATGTCCATTGGGATCCATAGCACTCTGATTTCTCTCTCTCTTATTTGAAGGCCCAACTTCTCCAAGTCCCTCCAGTTCCCCACTTACATTATGGTGTTTTTTGATGCATTTAATTACGCCCCCATCACTTCTCCATAGTCTGATGTATATTTTAGCACCCTTTCCATCAAAAGTCTATCTCTAACTACTACATTTATATCATCCACGTATAGTATGCATTTTACCACTCTCCATCCCAGTGTCTTTACTCTGCTTATGACCTTGTCTTCTCTTTTCTTTCTCCTTCCTAAGCAACTGAGCATCATCAAGTCCTTCCATGTCACTATGCATGGAAGAGTGCAGTTCGATGGGTCATGTTTGTAAGAATTTGAATCCAAGAGTGGGGTCAAACAGGTCTGTGTTCTAGCTGCAATGCTTTTTGGGATTTTCCTCTCTGTCATACTCAAATATGCATTCAGTGGTTGTTCAGAAGGAGTATACCTTCAGCCCAGATCTGATAGGAAACTCTTGAACCTTGCTCTTCTCAAAGCAAAAACAAAAACCTAAGAAGTTTCTGTCTGTGAAATGCTCTCTGCCAATAACACAGCAATTGTTAATCATTCAGAAGCTAGACTGCAAAGTCTCATGGATCACCTTTCTCGTGCTTGTGATTATTTCAGTCTTTCCATTAGCCTAAAGAAGACAGTAGACAAAGGTCAACAAGTTGCCTCCCCCCCCCGCCCCCCCGAATTAGAATAAATGATGAAAGCCTGGAAGTGGTTGAAAAAAATCACTTACTTGGGCTCCACTGTTTCAGAAAATCTTGGCTTGGAAGCTGAAATTACCACTTGCATTGGAAAGGCAAGCAACACCATAGCTAAACTTCAAAAGAGAGTTTGAAAAACAGAACACTATCACCAAAGATGTCCATCTACAGCACTTGCTTGCTTAGCTCTCTATTGTATGGCAGCAAAACGTGGGCTTCCTTATACCAGGTAAGAAAGAAAACTGAAGATTTTCCATCTTCAATGTCTCTGCTGTATCCTGGGCATAACATGGCATGACAAAATCTCCAACTCTGCTCTTCTGGAATGGGCCAAGATACCCAGTATGTTTGTGCTCATGAGACAGAGATGCCTCTGTTGGTTAGGGCATGTGAACTGTATGAGTGATGGCTGAATCCCCCAGGACATACTCTGCAGTGAGCTGACCACTAGCAGACAACAACTTGGATGCCCCAAACTCCAAACTGTGAATGTCTGAAAGAAAAACATTCATGAGCTGTGCATGGGTGGCCAGTGATGGGAATCAACTGCTTTGGGCCACTGCAAGTGGAAAGTCGCCATGAAGCAGGGCCTACATCACTTTGAGATAGAGAGGGTCAATGAGGAGCTAGAGAAGAGGCATCAGAGGCAGGCAAGACAAAACAGTACTGGGCATGCTAGTGCAAGCTCAACTGAGTTTGTATGTGCAACTTGCCAGAAGGTCTGTGTGTTGTGCATCAGAGTCCTCAGCCACTGAAGAAGCTGTGGTTGTATCTGGTAACCTACCAAGGGTACAATCCCCATGGCCTCTCAAGACCGATGGCTGCCAACAAATGAACAGTTCTATCCCACACACAAATAGCAGTGGCAACAGGAGACACCTTTGTCTCATCCCTGTATTCATTTCAAAGGCCCCGTTTAGGTGCCCATTAATTTGGGCTTGACTCTCCACTTCTCTATACAAAAACCTTATCCAACATATACGTTTCTCTGGGAATCCCATTTTCTTAGCACCCTGAACATGTAGTCATGATCCACCCTGTCATATGCTTTTTCTAAATTTTGGTTTGCTAGAACTGTGTTTGTTTTCCTTTCTTGGATGTGGGACTGTGCATCTCTGAACACTCTGATGGCTTCAGAGATCCTTCAACCTGTTATGGCCCATACTTAGTCTTCATGTATTATCTTCTAGAGGTTTTTCCTCATCCTCAAAGCCAGCATCTTGGCCATTAATATACAGTCCATATTAAGGAGTAATCAGTCCACAGCTTTTCAGAAGTTCCTTCTGCCCTTTTTTGAAGAGTAAGATTACAACACCTCTTCTAAAGTCTTTCCCTGCCTCTCCTGTTTTTGCTATTTCCTCAAAAACTTCCACTATATCCTTCCCTACCCCTGCCCAAAACTTCTCATAAAATTCAATAGGCAGTACAGCTGCTCCTGGTGATTTTCCTCTTTTAGAGGTTATTAAACATTCCTCTACTTTCTTTAAACTTATCTTCTCTCCCATCTTCTCTTCTTCCTCCTCTTCTACTTCCTCTCCAATCTCTTCCAAGAAATACTTCATCATTTTCTTATCTGTTTCCTTCTGCTAGTATAGCTCTTCATAAAATCTTCTTGTCACCTCTAATACCTCCTCCTGCTTTTCCACCTGGGCACCAACATCTTCTTCCTGCACTGCTTTAAATTCTCCTTTTGCCACCTTCACTCTGGCCAAAAAGTATAATGACCACTCTTCATTTTCTCCCACCCAGGATGTTATGCTAAGAACATTTTCCCTCTTGTCTTTCTTTTAAATCAAGTTCCTAACTCTTGCCTTGTTTCTTTTAGCTTTTCTTGTACCTGTCTTCCTTCTGCAGCTTCCTTTAGCAGCTCTTGCATCTTTCTTTGCAGCTTTCTTAGCCCTTTCTTTTCCCTGTGCATCTTCAGCCTTCCTTCCTGAATAATTCTCCTGACTTTCTTCACTGCCATCCACCATTCTCTGGTACTCCCATAATATTTCTTCAGTGTTCACTGCCCCTCATACTATTCTTGTGTGTGGTTGACGTCTCTTCACCTTGTAAACAACTGTACATTTAACTGCCCCAGTCCTTTGCTTCTCATGGGACTCTTATCAAGCTCATTTCTACCTTTAGCATCCGGTGATCGCTAAAAGCCACATGTATGATAGGGCTGTTTGAAACACCATTGTTTTGTTTCAACGTCCACTTTGCCATTTCAAAGGGACAGTGTTTTGTTTCATCATTTCATTTTGAAGCACTGTCCCATTTCATTTCATCAAAACTGTTTTACTGTTTCGACTCGTTTCAACGTTTTGCCCATAGGCTATAATGGGGAATCATGAAAATGCCTAAAACACTGTCATTTCTTGCCTGATTCTGATGCAAATTGCAGGGATGGTAGCCCCTTCTGAGGGCACGAAGCCTGCCAAGTTTCAAGGAGATAGGGAGAGCACAGCGCTGGCTCTGCCCGCCTCCCACCACCAGGCTGAGCTCCATGGGGCTGGTGGAGCTGATCAGAGCACAGACTGGTGGCGGGAAACAAGCATAGCTGGCGCTGTGCTCTGATTGGCTCCACCAGCTCCACAGAGCTTAGCCCGATGGTGGGAGGTGGGGAGAGCCAGGGATGTGCTCCCCACTGGACTGAGCTACATGGGGCTGCGGAGCAACTCGGAGTGCAGCACCGGCTCTCCCCTGCCTCCCACCACTGAGCTGCTTTGAAAACTTTCGAAAAGTTTCAAGTGCCCTCATTTTTTTTTGAAGCTGTTTTAATGCTTTTTGTTTTGTTTTGATTTCATTGTTTCGAACTCGAAACGCAACATAACAGTTTCAAAACATAACACTCGGCGAAATTTTGCACAGCCCTAATGTATGGCTTATTTCTTCCCTATCTCTATTTCTTTTGATACAAACACTAAGTTAATTCTCAATTGCCTCTTTCCACAGGGGTCTGTTCTAGTGAAAACTTTCTCCCCTGCCCACATATCTCTTGGGCTAGGGACAGACATTCAAAAAACCTGAGCCTGAATTGATTCACTCTTTGCAGGTTAGTCTAACCTGGCTAGGCTAAATCAGTTTTATAACTGGACAGACATCCCAGAAATGCAGGCCTGCAGTGGCTCAGGCTAGAAGCCGGGGGGCACTAGAGCAGCCCTCTCTCGTTTCCACAACATGGAGCTAAGGGGATCATGGCCAGGCTCCAGCAGGATGCTGTGATTAACCCAGCAGGGAATTGATAACAGTGTTTATCTCCCAACTAAGAAAATAACAGAGGGACATTTCAAACTACTTGTTGATTCAGCCGGTTGATTCCACCTGTTGCTTCAGCACAGACCACAGCCAGCATGTGGTCTGTTAGCTAATACACAGACAACTCCTCACCAAGGCAGAGGGAAAGGTGGAATTTCTGCTTAGCAGGGAGTGGTCGGAAGGGACCTCAATAGATCATCGAGCCCGACCCCCTGCATAGGCAGGAAAGAGGGCGGGGTTCCTGCATAGGCAGTAAAGAGTGCTGGGTCTAGATGACCCCAGCCAGATGCCCATCTAACTTCCTCTTGAAGACCCCCAGGGTAGGGAAGAACACCACCTCCCTTGGGAGCCCATTCCAGATTTTGGCCACTTTAACTGTGAAGAAGTTCCTCCTAATGTCCAGTATAAATCAATTAAGTCTGATACTACATTCAACCAGATTTATCTCAAACCGACTTCAGCCATTCTCAAACTGGTTTATGTGCACTGAGCATCTGTCCTGTTACAGGTTTAAACCAGTTTCTGAACACTTAAACTGGTTTATGTGTAAGCTCTGTCCCTAGCCTTACTGACTCTTCTTTTACTATATTTGTTTACAGTCTGGATGAACTTTCAAAAGTTCCACTTCCTCCTTCCCCTGTTGTGCAACCTTTTGGATTATACAATTGATATCTCTTCCTATCATGTGACATCTCTGTAACACGTCGGGGGTCCAGGGGAGCTGTGATGCCCCCTGGTGGCTCCATGGCCATGCCTTGCACCACCCCTAGGGTGCTCTCCCTGTCTTTCTTGCCACGTGTTGATGGCTAATAAAGAGGGAGGCTGCCCACTGGATCTTTGCTAGGCTTTGGTCCCACTGATCTTGGGCCCCCCCTGGCTGAGCCTCTGTAATCTCAGGCCCCTGGCTGAGCCTTTACATTCTCAGGCCCCCTGGCTGGGCCTCTATAGTCTACTGTGCCCGGCTGGGCACCCAAAGCCTTATGGGCTAATTTCATGGCTCCGTAACCTCTCCTTTACCATGCCCCATGCCTCATGGGTGTTACCAGTACAATGTTGCTTTGTTGGGGCCTCAGCCTCCTTGGCCTCTGCCCCTTCAATGTAGAGTGGGCCAGCCTAGGCCCACTCTATAGGACATAGCTTCAAGGCACTAGCTTCCCTTGTCCGTTGGCAAGTTACCGAGCCCCTGGTTTCTGTATACTGGGCCCCTGGCCCTTCTGCGTGTGCACCCTTGCTGGCACTGGGCCCTTGGTCCCTCTGTTTATGTGCTCTCACTGGTGCTGGGCCCCTGGCCCCTCTGTGGCTCACTTAGCTGTCAAGTCTTAAGCCTGCCCCTGGTCGATCAAATGCCACCCTGAACACCAATGGGGCCTCCACCTTCCCTACAGCCTCTTCCACAAACCATCGGTGAACATAACATAAATACAAGCCTCTGGGCTATAACAAAAATAATAACATGCAGCATCCTTCTGCCTCTTTTAGAATATAAGCCTCTACTTAACCCAGTATCCCAGCTTCTGTGAGCAAGAGCTCCTTCTCTGGTGGCAACCAGGGACAGACTGCCCCGGGTAGCTCCCCTGGTGCTGCCTGCATCCGGTAATCTGACCAAATTACCAAATTAGCTGGTCGCCCTGGCAACCTGCAGCTGCGACACACTGCCTGCCTGCAGAGATCCATTTCTAGGCTGCTTCCCTCCGTAAGTAACAGAAAGCCTGGGGCTCTCTATTACAGTCTCCCTCCAGCCACATAAACTGCTAGCTTTCTAAGGAGCACATTCCTTCCCTCTCTCTCTCTAGTGGTGCATATAAATTGAAAATTTCTAATTCTGTTCTCCCAACTGATAGTATCTTTCATTGCAATCTGCCCACTGATGATTCCTACCTGCCTTCCTCTCAGCTCTGGATTCTTGAATAATATTGCTACCCCTGCTACTTTGTCCTCATTTGTCTCTGACCACCAAGATAGTCCCCATCTGCACATTTTCTCAAAGCATTTATAATCCCTCTCCTCTGTCATACCACATTCTTGTAGGCAAATTATGTTTGCCCTTATAAGGATTGACACTGGTTCAATCTGTTCCCATCTGTTCCTTAAAATACTCCTGATGTTAAGTGAAACTATCGTCAATGCTATTTATGCTTGTTTTAAAATGAGTGTGCCTGTCCCTTTAAGATTCATCTGTGTATGCTTTGAGCTGAGTGTGCCTGTCCCTTTAAGATTCATCTGTGTATGCTTTGAGCTGAGTGCCCCTGTCCCTTTAAGGTTCATCTGAGCCACTGCTCAGGGTGGTCAACTCCTCCCAGTCCTTCATTTGTATTCCTGTAACCTTTGCAAGCTGCCAGATCCCTTTCACATTATCAAGGCTTCTGCCTCTCACCTCCCTGCCACTTCCAGGCTTCTGGTCTCCACTCCGGGCTGGAGTCCAGAGGTGTTAGTGGCAGGAAACTGCTCTCCAGCTTTTCTTCTCTGTCGCCTCCCTCATCAGGTTTCCTCTTCCTACTCCTTTTCATGCGTTTTATTTCTTTTCTCAGACTGTCTCTCTTGTTCTTTCTTTTGCTCCAGCTCCACTTCTGTTGTCTGCAGGGTGTCTTCTCTCTTTCCCACCCCCTGTCCATGTCTGAGCTATTTGCTGTTCCCACCTTCACTTCCATTCTGCTCCTACCTCCTCCTGTGCTGCCTCAATCACTGAATTTTTGCTCCGTTCCTTCTCTGTTTCACCCTCCTGAAGAGTTTCTTCCACATTTCTACCTCAGTGTCCAACCCCGCCTCTCCTCAACTCTTCTCTGGGTTTTGCTGTTCCTCAGGGGGTCTGATTATATTTACAAAAGGCTTGGGGCACCTACAATACAAGCGTCCCTATCCCTTACAAACAGTGCATTTTAGGAACTCCTGGCACTTTGTTGCTCTGGGCCCTGTCCCTTCACATCTGTAGCACACTGTAAGGGGATAGTGTGCAGACAGATGCCCCACCTTTCCTCATTTGCTGCACCATTTTGTTTGCTTGTGGTATATTATAAAACCCCACTGTCCCCCATTCTGGATCACTGATGGGAAGTGCAGATCCCCATCTGGACTTCACTCATCTGCTTGTAACACTATTTATGCCCTCGAAGAACCTGTCCAGATACCACATTTGTCTCGTACTTTCTCTACCAACATTACCCTTTGGACATACTTTTCCATCCATCTTTCTGTCTTCTGTCTCTAGTAATTCCATGTATATTCAAACTATAATCAATCTATTATGACCTTTTCTCTGCTATGAACTTTATTTTTTAAAATTCCTCCCTCCCACATTCCTCTGCATATTTCTTCCAAAAGTTTTCATACCCTTCTCCATCCCAAAAAGTCAATTCCCAAGTCTTTCAGTTTAAGAAAGCTATCAGGCTGGTGAGATGCTCTCCTGCACCTGCAAAATCTCAAACGGTACCTTTTCCAGGAAAACACCTCTGTTCATCAATCCTGTCTGCCTCCCATTGCCAGTTAAAGTTGTCTTTATCTACAGCCTCCACTCCTCTCTTGCTTCACTTGATGCCTCTTTTTCCTACCATGCCTCTCCTGATGGGGCAGCTTGCCATCATGTTCCTGCTGTCCTCTGTTTCTTGCCTAAGTTACCTTTTTCCTGCTGCTCTCGCTCTGTCATCACTCGCACCATTGCCACCTCCACTGTTGATCCTGTCACCTTCTTTCTTCCTTTCTTCTCCACCTTTGTACACTCAACATCTGTCTCAAGTTCTTCATTTCTACTCTACAATCTTTTTTCCACCTCAAGCTTATTTGCCAAAATAGCCATTGTTTTGAACTTTACATCTCCCTCCTCCACTCTTTACACCCTGACACTCTGTCAATTCCTTTCACTGCTTTAAGGCATTAATAAGGCTTTCAATGATGCTGGAAACCTACCACAAGTATAGGTCAGCAAAACCCATCTGAATAAGGTATATGGTATTGACCAATGAGCTCAGTGCCCCTCAGTGCCTACTCTTTTTAAAGTCATGGTGAGCCACTACATTGAATCCATTTTGACTGTCTTCACTCCAACAGCTGAACTGGATCTCTATTTCCCATTTCCAGTGATTCCTGTTTCTTTACCAGCCTTAAATGTCTCCAAACAAACCAAATAGGGTCCCAAACAGTTCACTCAGAACCCCTCTGTCGCTCCCTCTCTTACCCTGTAGTATATGATTAGTATGGCCAACACCCTTCAGGAGGTGGAGCCAGATAAGGTAGCCCTACACCTCTTCTATACATACATTTTTGGAGCACCTCAGGACTTGTGATAATAACACCTGGTTCCAGTCATGAGGAGGCTAATTAACACATGGATCCTTTGTAGGGGCCTATCTGGAGTACACATACACATACTAAGCAGTGCTGAGCTGTGGGATCACCCTGGCTTGAAATACTATTGACTCTACTGGGGCCCAGCCCAATGAACTATATGGTAAATCATGAGCCTTCCACTTTGAACTAATATTGTGCACAGTGCGCACTTTTACAAAAGATGCTAACTGAACAGTAGCCTAACTAAAAAAGTAGGCACTGGTGCTACTGTGCAGTAATGCTGGTTATCGTGCATTAATTTAGTACTTGTTTATATACATACTAAATTAATGCACAGTAACTACAGCACATTAATGAAAGTGTAGAGGTGCTTTGTTTGTAATACATATAAGTAAAGAAGTGCCATTCAGAAGGATGTATATAGAGTACCCACACCAAAACTTGCAGCCATTAAAAAAAGGTACATCAATTCTGCATGAACTAAGTCAATGTCTACTAGACGCGGATAACTACAGGTAAGTCTATTTCAAAATCAGTGTTTTCAAATTTGCCCCTCACATCCACATGCTCAGGGAGAGCTAAGTCTGACAGTAAGGAGAGGGGGAAGTTGCTGTAGTGGGAAGAAGATGACAAGGGAGCTATCTGAACCCCCAGATTTATTTCCCCTGCTATAGCAATGAGAGGGGGAAAAAATTCAAGGAAAACTTCCATGTATTAGATTCTATGCCTGGAAAATTACAACAAATGTATACATTTTCCATATATATATATATAGTCTAATTATGTGTGGGGGGGGGGGCATTTTATATCCAGGGTTGCCTTATATTTGTAAATATAGTAATTTTTGTCCATTTAGAGAGGGGAAACATCATCTGAGCCATGTTATAAGAAAAGACAAATGTAGAATATTCAAACTGCTAGCACACAAATTACATTCCCACACAGTACTGCATTGTTCCCATCATTATTAGGTGAATTATTTCAGTGAACAAATACACTCAAGGAAGTCAAATCTTGCTTGTAGATAACTTGGAAACAAAAAAAATTGGTAAAAATGTTGTTTTTGAAAAATTATTAATTCTTTATTCAGCTTTAATAGAAAAAAAAAATCATATGTATTCAACATACTGTTTTTTAAAAGCCTGCTAACTCTGTATCCAAAAAGTTGGGAAACTCAAAAATCAAAGGCCACATTCTATTCTAGCTTTTCTTGTATACAGCCTGAAGATGCTTCCTGAAATATAACACTGGATAGTAAAAACATTCTTGTTATATGTCAACAAAAATTAGTAATTGCTGACTGAGCTATGACTCATTGAATTATATGAATTACCTATACAAATACAAATTTTGACATGGGATGGGATTTCTTTAATGCAATCCATTTCATAATCTGGACTTTTAGGGACACTGTGACATGAAGCAGCAAGGTGACTGGGGCCACAAATCAGTGCCAAGCAATTAGCAAATGTTGACTTTTCCATTATTTTTTCTAAGCAGAATAAATCTCTTCAGAAAACTTACTGATCTTCTTACATATGTAAATGAAATCTTACTTATGCATTTTTTAACCATTTACTATGTACTTGCAGGCCAGATCCCGATGTGCAGGCATGTGTGGTTTGTAGCGCTGAAAACCTCTTTTTGGCACCACAAACCACACATGTTGCATTTCAAACTGTACCCTGTGCTGCTAAATCTGCTACAGGGATTTCCTGGTAGCAAGAAAACCCTGAGAAAAAAAGTGGCACAAAGCATGCCGAAGTGCTGTGTGCTGGGACAAATGCGGAGACGGGGGAGCAGGCAGCGCAGGCTGGATGCTCTCCTGTCTCCATGTGCCTCAGCGGGAGGACTCTGTTGTGGAGTCGCTGCACTGAGGCACATGGAGCCCCCATCTTGAGGCACACCATGACCCAGCTAGCTGTGGAGCAGCTGGTTGGGGCATAGTGTGCCTTGAGATGGGGGAGCAGGCAGCCTGGGCTGGCTGCCCCACTGCCTCCACATGTCTTCGTGCAAGGCCTCCATTGCAGAGCCCCCCTACTGAGTCAGGTGGAAGCCCTATCTCAAGGCATCCTGTGCCCCAGCCAACCAGGGAGCTGGGGCACAGGGTACCACAGCACAGGGGCTCCACAGCACACAGAGATGGGGGAGCAAGGAGCCTTGGGCTTCCTACTCCCCCATCTTGAGGCACACTACACTGCAGCCAGCTGCTCCACAAATAAAAGTGCTGGATAAGGGGCTGGATAATGTCTGACCTAGGGTGTGATGATTAGAGTATTATGCAGGTCGGTCTGACAGACCCATATTCAAATGCTCAGTTAGCTATGCTGGGTGCAGTGGGCCTCAAGACAGGGGCTCCTGGGCTGCCTTCTCCCCCATCTCCATGTGCCACTCCCCGGCTGGATGGGGTGGCTCAGGGCACTTCAGGTTGCCTCAGTGTGCACGGGCACAGGATGCCAGATAGCTCTGCACTGAGATGCCCTGTGCCCCAGCCAAGGCCAGCCTGCAGCACATGAAGCAGCAGGACAATGTGTCCTGCTGCAAATTCCATGAACAGGGGCATGCACTGCAGCACAGATTTGTGCTGCTACTATTTGTGCTGCTGCAAACACATGCCCTTGCTCATGTGGACACAGCTGCAAAAGCACAGAAGTGATTAACTTTTATGGATAAAATTACATAAAGGATTGAGTAAGGTCTCTGAAGAGGGAAATAGGTTTTTAGATGCTGTTACAGTCATTATTGTATATTCTCAAAATAAAAAGCTCTTCACCAGCAAGAAATGGCATAGATTTTTGTCAGTTTTTAGCACATGAAATGACACTAATTAACATAATGTTTCCAAGAATGTGTGTGTAGAAGAACAGGCAAAACAGTAAGAAAGTCATCCAATTTTCCATTCTTTCTCATTCCCTAATTACTTATAGATGAGGTCGAGTTCACATTAAGAAAAGGAAAAATGTGTAGAAAATAAATGAGATGTAACAAATAAAATACATTTGACTAAAATATATAAGCCAACATTTAGTTATATTAAGTCCTTTCATAACTGTTGACGCCCCACATCTCACTCTCACATTAATCAACCATGGGTGATGTTTTATTCTTTCCTGGTCATCTAAGTGTCCAGATTTGGTCACTTACATTGTTGTCTAAGTGCCAAAATTGACATTTATCCACAGACTGAATTCTATTCTTGGGTATTTGCCAAGAAAGTGTGAACCACTGCATATATGTACCTAGGCTGAACATATGCGATAGCAACAAAGTGAGAGAGAAAGCACTCTTTTCTTTTCTCCAGTAGATCAGTGGCTAGTGTACTCATGTAGGAAGCCAAAAGCCCTGGGTTCTGGGCCCCTCTCACCCAGAGGGCATTTGAATATGGGTCTGTCTGACCTCCTTGCATAAAGCATGCTAATCATCCCACCATATGTCAGCCATTATCCAGTCACTTATCCAGCACCACTTTTGAAGTTGACCTCCTGGGTAGCCATAAGAGGGGCTTATGTAGAAGATGTGTGGAGCCAGAAGGAAAAAAGCTAGCCAGAGGGTGTGTGGATCTGTACGGTAGCTGTGGACCCAGAAGGGGGAGAGGGTGTGGATTCTAGCTGGGGCTCTGGTTCCCAATGAAACAGAAGCTTCCCTCCTGTATGGCCCTCTATTAATTTATTTTCAGTGATTATATGGTAGTGGTTCAGCTTCAAAACGAGCACTGGAGAAAGGGCTGAATAATGCCTGACCTGCCTCATGATAGTTGGAGTACTTTCCAGGCTCAAAGCCCCTCTGGGGAAGAGGGGTTTGGACCCCAGGACCTTCAGCTTCCCAGGTAAAAGCCCTAACCACTGAGATATTGGGGAGAAAAGGAAAATACCTTTTTTGGTTTCCTTTTTGGTTCCTAGTTCCAGCAGTCATGGGTTTTGACTAACTCAACTTCTTGATGTCTTACACTGCACATACCCAATTATTCAGTCATCTATATTAACAGGAACAGAACACCCACACATTTTTTGCACTTATATGACCAAAAACACCATGTAGACCACCAAACCTGGATGCTTAGATGACTAGGAAAGGAAAAGAATGTCACCCTGCATGCTTAAATAGTAGTTAAAGTTGTGATGTTATTGTTTAGCAAGTCCATAAAGCCATGGAGATATCAAAATACAGAATGTGGGGAAAATAAAATTATTAATCTTTGAAAGTAATAACTTTATTATATGAGATTCTTTTCCAACAAGGAAATGCAAAAAGTGCTTGTCATATCCTCTACCAAAAACATATAATATGATACACTAGCTCTATTCATATCTGCTATAAATTGCTAATCCCATCCTTCACTCTGTCACTTAAAATTAAAATATTAAAGGGACGTATTGTTTATTACTTCACCTGTAAATGTCACTTGTGCAACCAGATCCACAACTGGCAGCATGTAACTTTTAAAAGCAGCAATCTAGTCTTGTATTATCCATAAGCATTTCAGCAGAAAGCAAAGATAAATATTGCATTTTTATTTTTAACTTTAAATAAGCTTTATATAATGTTAAAAATATAACCCAGAGAAAATTGTTTCTTTACCATCTTCTTATCCTTAAAAATTAATTAATACAATAAAATGTTATCTTAGGGGTAGGTAACCCCCAGCATGTGTGCCAGAGTGTTGAATGCAAAGGCACATTGCTTGGCAATCACGCCTTGGGCAAGGGGCCGGGGCTGCACTGCCACAACAAGGATTCGGCCGCTCATGACTCCCCCGCCATCTGCCCCTGGCATGCCAACATCTTACAGGTTAAGGTTGTGGGTATTTTTGGCACTCTGTCTAAAAAAACATTGCCGACCTCTGTGCTCTCTCTATCCCTACACAATGCCATTTACATTTTTGTTTTTTGAGGGGTTTTTTGTCATTAGAAAAACATCCAGCAACCAAAATAATCTCTAAACCACTGGACAGATCTTTAGGTAATTTTGCATTAATCATGGATAAAGAAACTTGGGTTTTTCATCAAAGAGCATCTACTACACTTACCTTTCTGTCTGGCCAATTATACTTTGCAAATATTGTATCATATGTGTCCACAGCTCCATCAGTAATCAGCATTATGGCCTGGCTGCAAATGCTTCCTTGTCCTGTGTGATTGAACTGTGAACAGAAACAAACTAATTTAAATACCAGGTATTTCTGTTAGGTAAATATGTAGATTTGATGGAGAAGTTTGACTGTGCCCAATCAGACAGGTAAAAGATAATTCCACTTTTTCTATCTTTTATCATACATGGTATGCACCTATCATATTGTGATTTGTTATCTGTATAATATAAAAGACAGCTATTATTTAACTCCTGAGAGGGTTCTAAGATAAATTAGAAGATATACATTTATTAATATAGCATTTCCCCAAGGATAAACTGTATGTGAAGCCCATATGGGATCTACTCCTCCCCTTGTACAGGTGAGTTGTACTGTGGAATACTGTGGGGGTGGGGAGCTAGGGTTCTTTTAAAATATACTTCAAATAAGGCCAGGCTGCATAGAAATAATAAGAAATAATAAGATGAAGTACTGTGATCCACATCCAGATTACATATGGGCTTTACATGTAGCTTTTTCATTTATGTATGTATCTATCCATACTATACATTCATATATCGATATCCATATATCTCTATCAATATGTATCTATATATTGATATATGCATACATACACACATGCACACACACCACAGTAGACATCAGCTGTTCAAGAGAAGAGTACTTTCCATAAGAAGTCTTTGTATTACATATTTTACTGTGGAAGAATTTAGTATTTATTTATGCATATCTTCAAATTTATCAAGCTGTTCTACCATTCTCACTGGATAAATAATAAATAAGTGATGTGTCTACTATTGTACAAACACAGAGGATAGTGCCACAAGTGCCTCACAAAACATCAATCAGGGTATCCACTGGAATTTATGAGAAAGTATCAATAGTCCCATTTTACAAATGAGAAAATGGCATAAACAAATAAGAACTGAGTTGCCCAAGATTACAGATTAAGTTAGTAGTTGAGCCAAGGGCTGAAATCAGATAATTCAAGTCCATGTCTGGTGCTTTAACTAAAAAGTCAGCCTTCCTGTCCAAAAAAATCCTTACTTCATCATGCTATAGGGATGTTCCAACTTGTCCACATATCCTTTTTATTTATCTAGGAAAACTTACCACAAAGAAAACAAAGTAAGCAAATCATTGCTTAAATGCTCTGAACACAGGAGGAAAACACTCCAGAAACCAATAACTTGCAATACTGATCACGAATGCTTGCTCCATTATCTAGACTGGTGCTCTGACCTGACTGTGAGGGCCAAAACCACCCTTTTTTCCCTCTCCCCACTATTCAGAAGTCCCAGTCTGGTCTCAGTTTGCTGTGGACAAAGATTCCTTCACCCTCCTCTCAGCTCCCTTACCGTGCTGAGCCGGGTCAGGATCTGGTGGATTTCTGACTGGCTCTAGGTTTTCTCACCCAACCTAAGGCATAGTCTGATAGTATTGCTTGGAGCTATAGCCATTCTAAATCTGGCTCTCTATAAAAGCCTGCCTCCCTTTCATTCCTTTAAAACTGCTCTTGCCAAGATCTCCAGTGACCCTTATCCTACAAAAAAGCTCCAAACCACTTCTTTATCCTCATTTCTTTGATCTGTCAGCTATATGTGACAGTCAGTAAAGTTCTTATTAAAATCTCTTGGCTTCCATGATCCTACTTTTTCTTGATTCTTCTCCTAGTTTTTTAATAATGGTTCAGCCTATCTTTTAGAGGACTCTCCTTATACTCTCTCTGGGCTTTTTGTTGGGATCCACCAGCACTCCATCATTATTTCTTTTCTTCTCCCTCTATAGCAGGGGTGGGCAAAATGGCAGATCCAACCAGTGGCTGGACTCTATTTCCCAGTAGCCCCTGCTCGCAAGGCTGGGGCCGGTTTACATGGAGACCCCAGCAGCAGCTGCACTGTGAAAGCAGGAGGCCAGGGTTTCCATGGAGATGGGCTGGGATTTTGCAGCAGTGACAGCATGGTCCAGAGCCAGGGCAGAGCCATGATCTGCAGCCTGCATGCCCTGGGCAGGGACATGCAGGCAGCAGGTCATGACTCTGCCCTGGCTTCTTGCAGCAGTGACAGCATGGTCTGGAGCTTGGACAGAGCTGCAATTTGATGCCTGCATGCCCCTACCCAGGGTCTGCAGATCACAGCTCTGCCCTGGCTCTGGACCATGCTGTCACCACTGCAAGATCCCAACCTAGCTCTGTAGCAGCTCCCTGCCCTGCCATCTGCCCAGCCAGAAGGGATAACACTATGGGGGGCTTGGGAGGGATCTATAGCCACCCCAAAATTCCCCATAGCCCCTGTACCTACCCCTCCCAGCAACAGTGTTACCACCACTACTGCTGCTGTGCACCCTGCACAGGTGGTGGAAGTTGAGCCTGCCCCACTCCTGCCCACAGCACAGCGCCCTCTCGGCACCCCCACCAAGAAGAGGCTGGCACCACTGCTGCCTGCCAGCACTGCTGGAACCGTTCTCCATGGAAAATCCATCCCCAAGTTATTACAGCGTGGCTGCTGCTGGGGTCTCGATGGAAACCAACCCCAGCCACATGGGCAGGACCTGCTGGGAAATAGAGTTCACTGCCTGCCAGATCCGCCCATGGGCCAGACTTTGCCCACCTGTACTCAATAGCACCCTCTTGGTTTTGTCATCCATCCCCACAAATTAAATTGCCATCACCATGCTGGTAATTCACCAATCTAGCTTTCTACTACTTTCTAGCTTTTTACTGCTTTCTATCTTCTTGTGTCCAAACTAAATTGTTGACCAGTATTTTTGACATTTCTATATAGATATCTGCAGAGTTTTTTAATCTTTTCAGCCTTCCTTGCTACCTCCTTTCGGGGCAACACCAAGGTCCTATCAGGCACTCAACCTCATGACTTGGACATCATTTTCAAGTTAGACCTGACTTCCAGTCTTCACATCCAAGCTATATCTAAATCTTGCAAAAACTTGCAAATTCTTTTTGACCTCTACATTACAGCCCTTCCTCTTAATTCAGGTAAAATTTACCTTTTAGACTCTCTTCCATCTCATATCTTGATTATTCCAACATCCTTCTTCTGTCCTTGACAAGTGCCCTGATCATATCTATTCCAAAATGCAGCTGTAAAGATCATTTGGCCATGTTACTCTTCTCTTTACAGCTCTCCTCTAGCTCCCTCTTTCTCTGTCCCATTAAGTATAAGCTATTTGTCTTCATTTTGAAGGCCTAGTGATGCCAGCTCCAATTGCGCACTTGTTTATTTTCTGTAGAGTTATACTTCGACTTACGTAGCCCACTCATGCTATAAAGGAGTTCCCCATAACTATCCTCCAAACTACATCATATGCTCTTTCAAAACATTCCTCATAAGTCTCCTCCTTCTCAATTGCTACACAAAATTTCATAATGGTTAGGTCACTGATGTAGTGAGACCACTGCCTATCATTCTGACAAACATTCTCTTCTTGTGTGTTTGTATTTTCCTATTTGGTTGTATCCATCTGTCATCTCTTGTCTTAGATTTTGAGCTCTCTGCGGTAAGGACTTGGAAGTGGCTCACTTACCCTACTGCCTTAGGAGTCAGCTCTAGTTTCAGATTCTCAGACCAATTTATTCTACACAAAGCAATCTTGCTTTCAGAATGAACAGAAGAAACAAATTCCAAAACCCACTGCCTTCTATCAGACATTGACAGAGACAATTTTAGTTCTGGCCTTCTCCCAGCCATAGCAGCAGCTTCCCTTCTCCTCCTCCTTTACTCCCTACTGGAGTTCTTAAGTCTCTTTGTGGTTCCACCTTCATTAGCAGGTTATCATGTCCATCTGGCCCCCAGCCTCCCAGCCAGTCATACTATCATCTGCCAACTGTCTGCAGCTGGATTCCAAGCCTGTGATAGCCATACATATTCTTACAGGTCTGTTTTTTTGTCTTTATACTGCATAGCAGAGTAGGGTCCTTAATAAAGATTAACAGCTACTTCTACAGTTGCTGACATTCAGAAACATTGTTCAGTTCACATTCAACATTAAAATTTGTGATTTACTGGAAGACTGTCCTCCTCGTACTGAGGGACCACCACTGCTACCAACATCAGTTCAAGTGGACAGAGGCCACTGTAACAGTTGATATATAGGATTTTGGGGGGAAATTACCGGAGGACAGCCACAAGTATCACCTACTGAAGTTAATGATGTAACACATTTGGTTTGGTATATCTAGTCAAAATATATACCTGAAAAGCAGATACCCCCTGCCCAAGTTAAAGGAAGTTCACTTTCTACACAGCGTATAGATAGATGATATCACATAAAATATGCAATCTGTGGATGATTCTCACTGGCACTTTATTTTGTTTCTCAAATTGAGTTTGAATGCGAGTATGGGTTTAATTCTCTATTTATTTCCAATCTTATTTACTCTTTAATGAACCTCCAAGATCCTATTCCATATGCCCAAGGGAAAAAGTACTTATGGTGTTCAGCAAGCTGACACTGAATGCTCTGTGTAATCCTGAGGTCAGGCTATTTGTGTTGAAGCCACAGAACAGTTGTGCTTTCTATTTCTATCCAATGCCTCCAGAAGTGTGCATTGTAAGCAGATTTGGAAGTGAAATGATGGTGCTTGAGTTAGTGAAAAAATGGGCTGTCCCCATTTAGGAACCTCTACAGTTACTTCAAGGGGCTTTACATCAGTCCTTGGGTCACCAGGAAATAAAATTCTGAGTCCTTCCAACATCACTACAAACAGCTGTGGCATCCCGTAGTTCCTACCCTTGTGTAGCTGTAATT
This sequence comes from Alligator sinensis, assembly GCF_000455745.1. NCBI lineage: Eukaryota > Metazoa > Chordata > Crocodylia > Alligatoridae > Alligator > Alligator sinensis. The sequence continues at coordinate 1,228,714 of NW_005841889.1, forward strand.
CCTAAATTTTAGGCCTCTCTATTCCAGTCCTGTTTATCAGTGAAAGGGGCAAGATTTTTTTCCATTAGAATGACCTTAGAGTTATCATTATCCCCATATCCAGTCAGCTACTTGGCCAAAGATTCTGCACATTGACCATTCTCTTTTAATTATCTGAGCTAAATTAGATAGGAAGAGGAAAGATATTATGAAAGACATGGCAACTGGCAGAGCTGGGATATCTTCACATATTTATTTTAACACATTACTTTACTCCATTGCATGCACATTATTCTACATAGTTATCTGTTGTTGGAGTATTTTGAAGAATTTGATTGAATTCACCTGCTTTGATGAGCAATATCTTCTCACATTTGTCTAGAACTTTATTTTTATTGAATAGCAAAAGTGATGAAAGTGTTTTCCATAATAATAACAATGACAAGGGACTTATGATGAACTACAATTAACTCAGTGATTCATCAGTTAGAAGTGAAAATTTCAATACATCCTGACATTTAGAGCATTCGGTTGTGATTAACAGTCTTTGAAATGTCACAGAATTTTATTTAATTGGCTATGAATTTTTTTAAAGGTAATCACTGCAAAGATCACATTCATCGCCAAAAGAGATAATTGCGGTTGTCACATGATATAGTAGATGCTAACTACTGTACCAAGCACTTCTGTATTCTTGCAGCAACTAATGAACACTGCATAAATCAATGGTTGGAAAAAACTTGCAAGTGGATTTTAAATGTGCTTTTCAAAGACATTATTATCAATAACTTCAAGTCTTAACAATCTAGGCAAATACTGAAACTGAAATGCAGGTAATTGCAAGAAAAAATTAACTGAGTTTAATTAGTGTAACCTCTGAACCAGTCGAAAACCCAGAATCTCAATAGACTGTTTATAAGAGAAAAAAGGAGGCTTTTTTGTATGTCTAAGACACCTTTAGCTATCATGTACTGTAATTCATGAGATTAGATATTTGGCACTTAAAAATCAAATACTGTAGATGAAGTAAACAAAAATTAAAGGTATTCTTTTAAAGAAGATAATGCGGCATTCAAGTGGATTAAGCTGTTTAAAAAGAAAATTATAAATATATGCAAGTAAGAGAAATATTAAAAAATTATAAATATTGAAATCATATTGGGCTAAAATGAATTAAATTATTATGAACTTTGCCTTTATAAAAGAAATGGAGGCAGACATTACTTCATCTTGGTGTAGTCTGATGCATGTGGCATGGTTCATGACTGCCTTTGCAAATGAAAGATGCTCACTCATCATGGCTATAATTCAACAGAACATGATTTCACTTTATTTTCACTGCTATCTGCCTAGGTTTTTATACTGCATTCATCACTGTGATGTCATGGTGCCTTACATGTTGTTTTTTTTTTAATCCCTAAGATTGCAGGTTATCACAACCACATTGTGGCAGAGCACTGATGGTGCCTGCCACTTTAAGGTTAGTCAGCAAACCTGGCAGGTGAGGCGGGCCCTCATTAGAGCAGCCTGCTACTTGAGAGGTGGGCAAGTGATGCCAATAAAAAGCCTTATATTACTGCCAGGCAGGAAGCTGGCTAAAGGTGCCGGGGCTGGGTTCGTGCCCCAGCTCAGGCAGAGGGCTGCAGTCTAGGAGTTACATCAGGGGAACTGAAGGAGTTACAGCACACGGACTTCAGCTCCTGGGGATGGAGGAGGTTCCAGGGGATCACCAGAGGTTCCCTAGCCTGACTGGGATGGAGACAGTGGGGTTATGTGACCAGGACCCCAGAGAGCACCCTGTGGACATGGAGAGAGTGAGGCCTGGCCAGCTGGGGCAGCAGGCTACCAGATGAATTAGAATAGGCCTATGGAGCTTGGAGGCTGGATGCATGAGCAGAACAGTACCAGGCAAAAGGGGTACCAGGAGAGTGCTGAGGGTGAAGAACATAAGGGAGTTTAGGCCCTGGAATTGGTGTAAGGGTACATGGCTCTGAGAGTAAGGCCCAGAGTGAGTGAGAGGGTAGGTGGCCAGGGAGGCAGTGTACCACCTTGACTGGCCCAGGCTGAGGAAGGGCCAAAGGGCAAAGGTGCCTACCGCGAGGGGTGGGCCAGTGCCATAGAGGGCCTGGCACTATGACTGGATGGAAAGAGAGGCCAGGCCTAGACAGGCAAAGGTCCTTCAAGTAGGGGACCACTGGTGAGAGGTGAAGGGGGCGAGTAGAACCACCTGAAAGTCTGGATGCAAGGGACTGGGCATATGGCTGAATGGGGACTACGGTGAGCCCAATGGAGAAGTAGGGCCCAGAGAAAAGAAGTGTCCCAGATGGGAGGAGATGTACCCCGAGGGAGAGCTCTACAACAGGGCAGGGTGATCTGCCACCAGTTCTGGGTAAGACCTGAAAACTGCACCCTGCTGGGGTTGGTTGGTGCGGTAGGACTGCTGGTGGTGGGATAGCCCCCAGGAAATGCCACATTTGTGCCTCCCTAGTGAAAGGTGAAGATGGAGTGCTGGAAAGCCTCAGCCCCCGCTGCCTTGTGGGTGACCTCATGGAAGGGGAAGGCTAGAGCACACCCTGACAGAAAAGCACTATGGGGCCAAGGCCCACAGAGTGGAGCCTGAGGCCTAAGGGGCAAAAGGTCCAGGGAGGGGCCAAGGTCCACTGAGGTGGGCCTGATGCCTAAAGAGTGTGAGTGTGTGGTCCAGTGAAGGGTCAGAGTGTGGCCCAGTGAGGGGCCAAGGCCAAGGCCCACAGAGGGACCTGAGGCCTACAGTGTGTGTGTGTGGCCCGGTGAGAGGAAGTGTGAGGGGCCTGAGGCCTGAGTGGACCAGAGGCTGAGTGTGGCCCAGTAAGCGGCCAGGGGAGTAGCAAGGAGAATATAGGATGCCATCTACGAGGCACGGGACACGGTGTAGGGATGGTTCAGAGTGGTGTTTGGCCCGAAGTACAAGGGCCACAAATGGGGCAGCCTCCTGCATTACATCTATTCATTTTACATCAAAGGCATGACAGGAGGGAACAGGGAAGACTGCCATAAATAGCGGGGGAGGCATCAATCTCTTCGGGTGCCTGGGTACCCCTCCCTGTGACACACATGCAAGGAAGGTGGGAACAGCCCTCAAGTTCAGGTTAGGACAGTAGGATCCTTTGTGAAGGTCCCTTACGAATAATCTAGTCTTTGAATTAGCGTTAGTTTGGGATTTCATACAGTATTCCATTAGAATTATCTTGCTACTAGCAAGATAGTCTTTGGATTGGTTTCTGGGGGTTACAGTGTAAAAAGAATTACAGCTGAGGCATCTGACCCCTAAAAGCTGTAATTCTACCACAGGACTTTTGGGACCTGGGCAGAAACTAAACCTACCACCTTCACCACCCTGAAGATTGAAGTCTAAAGATAGTAAGTATAGCAACACAGTCACATTCCTTGACCATCTCTAATCCAATCTATGGCACCTTCCATAATTGCCTTTGCTACTCATATCATGCTTGATAAGCCTTACCAAAGTTTCAGATTAAAGTATTTTACAATTTACACTTGCTCATCCATGTGGGGATCTTGGTATTGGTGGATCTAGGACTTTAAAAAGGGGGGTGCAGGAACAGCAATCAGCAGTACAGGGGTAGCTGCACTCCCACTCTGTTTCCCATCACCAAGGCGGACAGACCATGCTGCAGGAGGAGCAGCCAGGGACCTTTTCTTAAGTCCCAAAATAGGTAAGATTCTTCCCCACCTCACTCTTGGCACTCCCTTCCCTCCCTTCCATGCTCAGTGGTATGTCTCCTCCCTCCCCACTCCCTTTCCCCTGCCCACCACTGTCCCCAGCTGTGCTATGGGCATAGACAGCTTCACAGCTAGTCCTGCCCTGCTCCGGCCCTAATGTGTGGGTAGCTGGGCTCAGCTGTGGAAAGCAGCATTGGTGGCAGGTGGGTTCCCCCTCTCTAAGCCTGGTCCAGAGCTAGTAGGGAACACCTGGGGAAACCGAGGAGGAAGAAAGAACCCACCTGCCTGTCCTCCACCACTGTCCTGCGCTGAGCCTAGCTCCCCATGCAGCCCAGTTGGAGCAGAGCAGAAGCAGCTCTGAAGCTACTTTCTCATCCCTGGGTCAGCCAGGGACAGCAGCTGTGGTAGGTGGAGGAGGAAGGAGCAGGAAGGGAGAGGATGCATTTTGCTCAGCATGGAGGGGAGCAGGTCGTTACCTGCTTCAAGGACTTTAACAAAAAATTAGTTTCTGGCTGCTACTCCTGTGGTGTGGAGTGCTGCCACACTACTCCTGGATCCACCCCTGGAGCTTGGTATGGGAAAGCATTTGCTTTGGCTTTGTTACAGTCTGGAGAAAGCACAACATCTCAAGGGAAGTTTTGGCCTGAGTGTTGAAATGAAAAGCGATGCATTAGTTGGCATAGGCATTTTGCCATGAGTCCCTCAAGAGGTTACAGAGAAACCAGGAACATATATACTAGCTGTAAATACATGGTAATTCAATATCACTAGCATGCAATGGCTTTAAACCTAAATCATCCTCTGCAGGTTTTAATTGGTTCCATGGTAAGTAAAATGTGATATTTTACTTATCATGGAATCAATTAAAACCTTCAGAGGATGGTAATAGCATTCTAGATTCATTATGTTTCTCTCTCATATAATTTCTCTTTCCATTTTTTAATTCTTATTCTCTGTTTGTTTGATTATTCTGGCCAATTTTTAGGGAAGTGCATAGTTAATCGAATTTTTAAAAAGATTTTATATAGTATGATAACCATATATAGTATGATAGCTTATTTCACGTTTGCCAGGAATGATAAAAACGGGATTCGTATGAATTATATTACATGAAGTCATTTCTCAGTAACCATTACCTGAAGCTCACCTTGTGTGGAAAAAGAGCTTGGCCAAAGACAATGGACCTAATTTTAATTAAAATATTCCATTCCGTTCTCTAGGAGATAGTCTTTCAAAGAATGGAATATTAATTTAATATGATAGTAAGGACGGAAGACTGCACTGGGTTATCCCTATTATCATGATGCTCTTACTGTAATTACTGTCTTCCTGTACATAGACATTTTTCAGAGGAACTTTATCAAAAGCTAGCCTCAGGTTTTGGCAGATATAACAGAAATAATATTAATAATTCTGAACTGAGAAAAATGCTTCCAAATGCTCCAAGTGTTCTGTTTCTAGACAGAAAGAGAAGTTTACACAGCACTGGGAACAGAAATAAGTAACAAAAAGTCTACAGATAACTCTTTGTATAGCAATGAGCAACCATTTGTTAAATTCTAATAATACTGTATGTTATCTAAAGGCTTTTCAAATATTAGATTAATTTTTTGAAAATATAAAGAGTAAAGCTATCAGGAACATTAATCATAATAAGAGACAAATAGAATAATTTAAAGTGGAAAACTCACTTTTAACTAGTGTAATGTGAATGGGAAGCCACTTAAATCATTTTGATAATGTGTATTGATATAAAATGTCAGAGATTTGTTGCTTCCATTGGATATAGCAATTTTCAATTATTGATCTAAAGACCACATCATGAAACATTCTTTTTGATCACCCCCACCATCATCAGGGGTTTTATGTAGGAGTAAGTTGTGGTTTATTACTTTGTTATTAGAGTATGTGACGGGGGCCAACTCAGCACATCTAACTGTTGGCCCCCCCACCTGTCTAGGGCAGTCCATCCACCTTGTTCTCCTGCCACATGTTCAATGTATCTAATTAGCTGTTGTTTGTAAGTTGGGAGGCTGCCCACTGTGCTGCACACTTTACTGCCCAATGTCAAGGGCATTATACACAGCTCCAAACCTTCCCTTATACTATGTCCCAGGTCCCTTGCAAATGGCAACTATGTGGCTTCAGCTCCACAATGGACCTCACTGTCTGCCTGCCTGGCATTCAGACCCCACCTGGATCCCTCCTTCTCAGGCAGTCTACTCCGCACTCATTCTCGGCTGTCAAGCTCCCTGAACCCTTCTCCCTCTCAGCAATGGCCCCCTATGGGACCTTTGGCCACACAGGCCCTGACCTTGCCTCTAGGCCAGTTGGAACCCCAGGCACCTAGCTCTGGGTGTCTGTCGCGATGGCCGCTCTGTCCTTTTGACCATCCTGGTCCCAGCCTGAGCACTGACCAGTCAAGGGTTTCTCTGGTCAGGTTTCTGAGCAGCTAACCCATTCCCTCTTATACAAGTCTGCCTTCTCAGGCCCTCCAAACACATCTCACTCTATCTCTAGGCCATCCTATGTGCAGTGATTCAGGCCCGCCCATGAGGATCCTACTTTACGTGGCCCATGTGCAGGCCTTCAGGCCCCTCGCACGGACCCTATTCTATGCAGCCTACTGCTCACATGCCCCCTCCCCTGCCCCCTCACTGGGGCTCTCAGCCTGACAGCCCTTGGGTCTCAGGCCTGATGACATGCCTGAACCCCTCGCCTGTCCCTTCTAAACAGTAATCCACCAGGTTGTAGGGGCTAAGGCTATATAGCACCCCATACTTGCCTTTCACTAGGGAGGTACTCGTGTGGCATTTTCTGTGGACCACCCCACCACAACCTCCTGTCCTAGCAAGGTATAGTTTTAGGTCATTCCCCAGGAACAGGAACCTCCTCCATCCCCATAGTTTGTACCCTTAACCTCCAGGTGTTCTGGAAGCAGCTCCAGCTGGCAATGTTCTTTCTCTGGCTCCCTCCAACAACTGCCCATTCAGTTCTGAGGGCCTCGGTTTATACTGAGGCTGCTCAGCCCCATCTTCCAATCCAGGATCCCTCCTGCAGTCATATGACCACCTCATTAGGCTGCATTGTACCTGCCGGCAGCTCTACAGTGTGCTCAAACCTCTTAAAGTGGCAGGCACCAAAGATGCTCTGCCAGAGTAAAAAATAATGTCACCAGTTAGCATAATAAAAATTATGTAATTAAGTGCTTAAAAAAGATACAAACTTACTTCATTGAGCATGTTGAAAGCTTCATTTAAAGCTATATCCAGCATTCCGATTCCTTTTGCAAAAAGTTTGTCAAGGTGTTCTCTGAAGTGCTGAAACATCAAACAATACAGGTTGTGAGAACGAATGTCTTAAGAGACTTTGAATAGTATGTTAATACACTCAGAGATAAATGCCTGAAGATTTATGGAGTATTTTAATACCTATATATCATTGATTAAGTAGTATTAACTAAATTCAATTTAGGATAAACATGAAATGACAATTTTCTTCCTTACCATTTGTTTTACCTCATATATTTCAAAACCCAAATCCTGACACTGATGGAGAGCTATCCTTCAGCTGTCAACACAAAGGCAGCTATCTAAATAATTTTTAGGGTAAATCTGTACCATCCACTTATCATACCAGGCAGCACCACATTCAAATACTCCCAGGTTGTGTAACAACGGGGAGCTTCAATATGCTCCTAGCAGATGTTCCAAAATTTCAAGCGAACATTCCCCACCATCTATTCTCAGGTGTAACATATATTTATTAACAGTAATTTCATGGATGGAATAAAAAGCTGGTAGACTGGAGATATGCAAAGAGGCAAACTTTGTTATATTATAGTTTCAATGTTATTAGTCAAATGCAAAATAGTAGTGTTACAACCAGGGGTCCAGGTTTTCTGTTTGCCACATAAAAACACAGATTTTCTCCTTTAAAGAAGAAAAATCTGGGAAACAGCAAGTTTCCCTTTGCAGGCTGGAAGAGTTCCAGCCTGCAAGGGGCTGCTTGGGTATGGGGGGATTAGAATGCAAGGGGAAGGAGGTGCCATGTTTATGTATGCATGCACACACACATGCATGTGACAACCAGGAAGTGTGGTAGAGAGCAGCTCCTGCAGCTTCCTCCACCTAAGTATATGGGGGCGGGGGGTGGGGTCTAGACAACATGAGGAGGGGCAGGGGGGCCATAGGTCTCCTGGCCCCATTGCTGCCCCTCACTCCCACTTGCTACCCCCCACCCCCAGCTCCCCAGTGTGTGGCAAGAGTATGTAGGAAAGGAGAGGTATGGGCATAGGTGACCTATGGTGGGAGCAGGGGACACACAAATGATGTGTCAGGCAGGTAGGGGGGCCTGTGTCCCTCAGATTTCTGTACCCACACTAGGGTGCAGGGCACAGGGCTATAGCCTGGCTGGACCAGCTTTCGGTAGAAGCCGCCTCCACAGCCCAGCAAGTAGGACCTGGCATCGGAGGGAGCGCTGTGTTACCATGGCTACCAAAGTGAGGCCTGGCATCGGTGGGGGGACACAACTCTGTGCTGCTGCTGCCATGCCTCACCTTGGTGGCCCTGACAGTGCTGCACCCCTCCCATCCTGGGTTCTGCCCACCAGGCCATAGAGGTGGCTCTGGCCCAGAGCTGGTCCAGCTAGGCTGCAACCATATGCCCCACTGTGGGTACATAAATCTGGGAGGCACATGCCCTCCACAACCCCTGCCACACTGCTAGTTCCCCCTGCCCCCCACATTGTCTGTGCACTTCTCACCCCTCCCCATGTATCACCTGTGTCTACACACACCT
>NW_005841889.1:1237224-1257040 GCF_000455745.1 Alligator sinensis
AGACTGGGGGGTGGGGTGCAGTGGGTTGGGAGTGAGAGGCACCAATAGGGCTGAGGGCATTGGGGTGTAGGTTGGGAGTAGAGGGCCTGGAGTAGATGGGGACCTGCAGGTCAGGAGTGAGAGGCACTGGGAGGGTGGTGCTGTGGCTTGGGAGTGAAGGGCACCAGCATATCAGGTCTTTGCAGCACCACAAAGCAGGAGGAGGAGACAGCCGCAATTGGACCCACATCCTGGTGAGCAAAGGTGGCAGGGGGAGCTCTGATTTTCCATGATAAAAAAAAAGAAACCAAATTCCAAAATATAAAGGTATTTAGAATTTATTTTGTTATAATGATTGGGGCACTGGTAGGCTTCCAAATTGCTTTAGGATTGGAAATGTATCAATAAAACATTGTGTTCAACTGATGCTATATATATAGTTTCATTTTAGTCATGGAAAAATGCAGATTTGGGGGTTTTTAATCAGAGAAATTTGGATTTTTAAACAAAAAGCCAGGATCCCTTGGTATGACAAAAGAGAAGTATATTAAGGCATAACTTAGAAATGTGTATTATTCTTATTCTGATTTATTTATATTGTTATGACTTCAAGAAAAAACTACACTACAAAAGAAAAAAGAAAAAAAATGTGCAATTCTCAACTGTTTTCAAACCAATGAAAAAAATACTCATAGGGAAAAATATAGAATCAGGGAGAAAGAGAATTTATATGAGCTATAAGTCAGGCCCCAGCTACACATTATACCTAAGGCATAATTAACCAGTTAATCACAGCTACATGTTCAATCCATTAATGGTGTGATAAAAGAAGGAATAAGCCACAAAGTTATTCCACAAAATATGTGGCTCATTGCTTCATGCCATTAACTGAATATGTGACCAGGGGCCCCTGTGACTGGCAGCTCTTTCAGCTGATCAGGGCTCCCAGATAAAGACCCATGTGCATCCCAGAGCTGAAATGGGCTCCCTACCACAGGGTGTCCCCAGCTGTGGAGATGTATGCAAACACCCCTGTAGCTGGGAGATTGCATCGGCTGCAGTCTCTCAGGCATGGGGATGCCTAGAGCACAGATGGGAAATCACATCCGCTGCAGTTTCCCAGAAGTGGAGATCCCTGGGGCATCCCCACAGCTAGAAGCCTGGGTCAGCTGATGGGGCTTAGATGGGATCTAATTCACAATCCCACAATCACACCTCCTGCCAAGCACACGTGGCACTGCAGGAAGCATGAGTGTGTGGATTGCATATCAGATTCCATCAAGCTTTTACCTCCACATCTATAGGAGACCTAAGCATTAGCACCAAATATAAAGCATGTGTTATAGGAAAAAGAAATCAGTAGTTGGCATCAAGTTTTTCAACCAGGGCTTATGGAGAATTTAAATGGGGACCGAACTTAAATTGTTGTTTCCTTTTTGAGCTCATAACTCCTGAACATGCTATGCTGTGTCATCCAAAATGACCAAGCACATTAATCTGTAAACCATAACTTAATTCCTGGTATAACTCAGCTGACTCTATTGAGACATAAAACGAATGCATCTTGGCCAGTAATTCAATATCCAGGACCACAAATTTCAGAGAACACGTTTTATCTTAAATATATTAATGTGTCTAGGAGACAAGGATTTTTGTGGTCGATACCTTTTATTGGACCAACTGTATCGTTGGGAAGGACACAGACAAGCTTTTGCATTCCACTGTGGGCACGTCTACATGAGGCACTTTACTTTGTAGTAGCACTTGCCTACTACTGCCCAGTAAACCTTGCTAGTTATGAGTAAATTTGCTATCTGCAAATGCAAGGAGCAAATTTACTTAAGATTAATAATGGTGCAGTAGCACTCATGTAGATGTCTGACGGGGAGCTGGTCACCAGGGGGTGGGAGATTGCTCCCTGCCCCTGAGAGCTGCCTGCTGCTGGGGAAGGCTCTGCCACTGGAGCGTGGGTGGGGACTATGACCCCTTGCCTCAGCAGCAGGAAGTTACAAGCCCCCAGCTCCAAGATCATGATCAGGGAGAGGGGAACAGGCTGGAGAGCTCCCCAGCTTGTACCCCATGCAGCTCCATGCTCACGGAGCTGAGCAGGGAACAAGTTTTCCAGCCTGGTCCCCACCCAGCTCTGTGCTCATGGAGCTGAGTGGGGAACAAGCTCCCTAGCCTCCACCAAGCAATTGCAAAGCAGGAGCTGGGAACTGTCCTGGTCAGAGGCAGGTCCCAGCCTCATGCCCCAATTGGGCAATTGAGTCACAGGACTTGGAAAGAGAAGCAGGGGTGGGATAGGTCCCAGCCTCCTGCCCCAATCCAGCAGCAGGGCAGCTAGCAGTGACCTAGCTGCTAGCTGCCCTACCAGTGGATCAGGCAGGGACCTGGGACCTGTCTCTCCCCTGCAGCTCCTTCCAAGTTCTTGGCCCCTGGGTGGGGAGCCAGGGCCAGAGTTCCCTGCTGCCAGGGCAGGGGAACATTATCCCTGCCTCAGCAGTAGGTAGCCTGTGGGGGCAGGGGGTAGTTCTGGCCAGTAGACAGCTGTCTCCTGGCCTGGTGCTTCCTGCCAGTCCCTGGGCTAGTACCCAAGGGGAGCCTAGAGCTCCCCCTATTGGTGGCAGGGGCCCACTGCAGCACTGCAGGGCCCCAGGAAGTAAAAGCAGTTTGCTGCCATCAGCAGCATATCTGCTCCCACTTCCCTGCATGTGTAGACACTTCCCCAGGCATGTTTACTTGTGAATAGTTTAGTCATGAGTAAACTCATCGTGGATCAACTGCATGTGTAGACTGCCCTGTATCATTCATGCATCTAGCTATTTAACCAAGTTTGGGTTTTTTTTGCTTTGTTTTCTATCATGAATATGTATACCTATTTTTTTGCCTTAATATAGTAGCCTTTGTATAGTTTTTAAAGTTCTTACTCGCAGAGCCTTTGTCTTTAGTTTCTAGTTACCTCATATTTTTGAAGTCATCCTACCTGAAGGTGAGTGCTAAGATACTGCTTTCTACTGTGCACTTACTTATCTTTACATATACTTCATCACTGTAATTTGATAGCTCAACTACAGTTATTTCTTAACTAATTCCAATGAAATACCTAAAAACTAGAGAGCAACTCTTTTATACAATAGCTGAAATATGCTTAATGTAATTGAGTGTGGTATAGACCGAGTACTCCAGACCTATGTGCCATCAAAGACTCACCACCCCATTAAAGCCTGCTTTGTGGTTTAAAGCCCTTGTGTGTGCTATGCTCACAATGTAGAATTTTATCCACAGAGCAGAAGGCCAGAGTCCAAGGAAACTTGCATTGTCACTTCCCATTCGGTAGCAGTTTGATGCCTACACAGACTTCATGTTCTAGAATTATCAAAAATGTGTACCTTTAGTGGATATTAAATTCACTAGTAACATAACAACAACACAACTATATAAAATGAGATCAAAATATACAAAGGATATACTGTGAATTAAATCATAGAATAATAGAATCATAGAAAATTAAGGTTAGAAGGAACCTCAGGAGGTAATCTAGTCCAAACCCCAAATCAAAGCAAAACCATCCCCTAGAAGATCATATTAGCCAAGAATTGGTCTACCTGGGTGAGGAGGAGTACTAACAAAAAAATAAATGGAAAAAAACAGGAAAGGAGATTGAGTGGGGAGAATGGCACTTCAGAAGTGGCTGTTCCCTGTGGATAAAAAAGCCCAGGGTGGGATGGTGTGGCACGGAGGAGGAGACGGGAGCAAAAGAAGACTCCGGGAGTGAGAGCTGGGAGAAGACTACTGAGTTGGGGAGATCCCAGGGATTGGTCCAGCATGCCAGAGAAGGCACAACTGGGGAAGGAAGCTGAGATTCTCTGGGGTATGTAAATTGACCCTCCGATTGCTCAGGGGAAGAGAGGTACAGGGGCGGAGAATAGCTGTGACAAACAAAAGGAGCCATGGATGCTCCGGAGAGAAATAAATACAACAATTTGAGGTTACTCTAGTTTGCTTTTGTTTTACGTTGACGGGGACTAACTGTTCTTCAAGGGTGTTTGAGGGAAGAATAAGGAGAGAGCCAGAGATGAGGCTACTTCCCCACTCTAGCAGAAAGAATGCGGGAGTTGCCCAAAGAGATTAACAAGATAAGATATTGCATAAGAAGAAAGAAAGGAAGAAACTGAAAGTAAAATTTTCTGTTTAGTTAAAGATGCTGTTGTGTATTACTAACAAAGAAACGTCATAAAAGGTGTTTACAAAAGACAATTAGAAAGTGAAAAAACAAAAACAAAAAACCCAACAGTTTGAAATAGCCATGATCCATATGTTTGTGAGTTAGTTGTTAATGTAAAAGAAAAAGAATAATAAAGAGAAATGTTCAACTCAAATAACACTGGGATTCGATTGATGACGTAAATCTGGGGCATTGGTCAAGAGAGCCATCGAATAGGCTATACCACTGATAGGAACCTCAATAGATTGCCAGTGTCCTACTGCGGCAATAATACCTCCCGACTAATAACATATAAATTAATAAAGACATGGCAGACGAGAATCGGAATAAACCACAGGAGGCCATAGACGAGGCAATCAGTGGGAACATTACACTGGGTCTTTAAAACCTCTGAGGATGGAGATTCCACAACATCTCTAGGTAGCCTGTTCCCATGCTTTACTACCCTTCTAATGAAAAAAAGTTTCCCAATATCTAACCTAAATATCCCTTGTTACAATTTGAGACCATTGCTTCTTGTTCTATCATGTGCCACCTTGAGAACAGTCTAGAACCATCCTCTTTGGAACCATCCTTCAGGTAGTTGAGTTCTCTTGTCAAATCCCCCTGTCTCCTCTTCTTCAGACTAAAGAAGCTGAGTTCCCTCAGGCTCTCCTCAGAAATCATGTACCCCAGATGCCTAACGATTTCCCATCCCCCCCGCTGATCACATCCTTTGTCCACATCCTTTGTGCAGTGGGGGTCCCAAAATTAGACATAGTACTCCATATGTGGCCTCACCAATGCTGAATAGAGGGAAAGAATCATTTCCTTTGATCAGAGTTCCTTCTAAGTTGCATGGTATGCATGGCCATGCAGGTGCACTCATGCCGTGCTGCCAGGCATGCCTGCATGGCTGCACATGCTAGGCAGCTTCCAGGGAATGCTGCCCTTGATCTGCTGGCAATGCTCTTACTAATGCAACCCTATATGCCATTGTCCTTCTTTGCAATAAGGGTGTGCTGTTGGCTCATATTCAGCTTACTGTTCACTGCAACACCCAGGTCCTTTTCTGTAGAGCTGCTACTTAGCCAGTCATTCCCCAGCCTGTATTGGTGCATAGCATTTTTCTGTCCTAAGTGCAGAACTCTGCACTTGTCTTTATTGAATTTCATGAGGTATTTTTTGGCCCAATCCTCCAATTTGTCTAGGTTTCTCTGGGCACATCTACACATGGTGCTATGTCACCATAGCAATATGCCATGGCGATGTAGCATCTGTGGGCATCTACACATGACCAACAGCTACTTTTCTGTAGTGACGCACTCCCCCAATATAGTGCACTCTATGGCGAAGTAGCTGCTAAAAGTAACTATGCGCCATATGTGTGGCAGACTATGGGCTGTTACTGCACTGTGATTTAGTACTTCCAAATGTAAGTACTAAATCATGGTGCAGTAACAACTTTGCCATAGGGACATGTGTATATGCACCCTGTGAATCCTAGTCCTACCCTCCAAGGGGCAAACTTTTAAGACAAACTGTACAGTATCAAGCATGCAGTTCAATTTTAAAACCAAACCACTTCACTGGATCTCTTTCTAAAAAAAAGTTCTTAATATTAACAAATCACGTTGTCTGGATATATAATGGAGAGTAACTCATTACTAAGTACAGTGTAATGGAAAGAACTGCTATAAAAGTTATATCACCTAATATGAATTGCTGCTCTAATTTTCTATGATACAAACTTTTTTCTTACCTGGAAATTAAAAGGATATTATACAATTTACCAGAAGCTCAAATACTTTCTATTTTATTATTAACTTTAGTAAATTGGAGGGTAAAAAAAATTAAATCTCAGCTGCAGGCAATTTTGAAGCATATGCTCTTGCTACAAATACAGGCTGTTTTCCCAAAACAATTACTGTAGTTTAATGCTCATAGTGACCTAGTAAATGTGGTTCATACAACTCAGTATTTCTAATAGCCAAAAGGCAAAACCTTGTTTATCTAAATATGCAAGAACGGCATAAAATGCAATACAACCTAAATTATGAAATGCTTTTGCCTTCAATACCAGGTCATTAACACAAACCAAAATCAATAAATATCAATATACTAATATCAAAGTGAATTTTAAATGCAATGTTTTTTTACTGCTCATAGTCATAATAAATAATCTGAAACAAGTAAATGAAGAGGTAGAGAGGCTGGGCAGGGAGACAATATGTTGGGAAGTAAGTTTCACACTATATTTGTTTTTATCATGTTTCTACAATTAGGCAAATATGATAGTATGGTAACTAGATGAACAGATGGTCTGTCCCAGTAGGGAATATCTAACATATATTTCTATATAACCAAGGTTTACTTTTATTCAATAAATCTTGTTTTCAAACACAATACAAAAGCAAATAAAATAAATGGTAATTAAGTTATTGGTTACCTCTATTCTATTTGTATTATACCAATTTTTAAAGGCCTAATAAAAATGAGAACAATAAAATATTCAACATATTGATAAATGAACTGAAGTTGTATTATTTTGTAGCCTATTGAAAACTTAAAAATACTCTTAAATAAAGATTTAAATTGACAGCAAACTGTTAAACCACATTCTTAAGTGTACACAATACACACTAGGCATACCAAGGTAAAGGAAGTGAGAACAGAAAGATGGTAATTCCCCAAGTATAGGTTCATTCTGACACCAATTCAGTCCCTAGCAGAATTCAAGGCAATCCTCAAGGCTATTCAAAAAACATCAATAGCTGACCAACCATGAGATTAAAATTCCACTGGCTCCCATTGTCACCAATGGCTATAGGTCCAATGTCCTGACTAGGACTGCCAAAGAAAAAAGGATATTCCAAACATTAAAGTTGATCAGAAGATATAGAAAATGTCGACTTATTTTTCAGAATTTTTTTTTAAAAAATGATGGTTTTCAGTAGGGCTGTGAGAAACTTCAGGCACTGATTTGATTCGGCAGAGATTTGGCCAGATTTGGCGGCCGAATCTCCAAATCTGAATCGAATCAGGTTTGTCTTTAATCTCTCCAAATTGAATTGGAAATCGATTCGGAGAGATTTGGAAAGATTCGATGATTCGAACATAGACACAGCTTTAAATGTTTTTTCTACATACCTCTAGGCAGCAGGCAGCTTGTGAATGCTGAGATGCTGGGGCAGATAGAGCATCCAATGGGAGTGCCGGTGGCAGTCCCCAGCATGCTCAGCAGCAGACCCAGAAGTGGACCAGAAGCACTTCCAGTCCACTTCGGGGTCCACCTGGGAGTGCGCGAGGGACCTTCCTCTCCACCCCCTGGCTCAGCGACTTGTGCCTCCTGGGTCTGGGCGGGGGGGGGGGGTGGCATCCAGGTTCCCCCCGTGGCCAATTCCTGAGTGGGGGGGATCCTGCATGCTCAGTGGCAGATCCGTAAGTGGACCAGAAGTACTTTTGGTCCACTTCCGGATTTGCCACCAAACACACGGTGCCCCCCCCCCCCCGTGCTCCTGTGGGATGCTTCATCCACCCCACCATCACAGCATTCACAAGCCACACCTAGTACCTTGAGGTATGTAGAAAAAACATTTAAAGCTGTGTCTATGGCTGAATCACTGATTTTCCAAATCAGCATTGAATCTACAGATTCAGCCCAGTTGAATTGGGATCCAAATTAATGAATCAAATCACTGTCCCCAATTTGATCCAAATCCAAATTGAATACAGCCCATTTTGCACACCCCTAGTTTTTAGTATTTCCCAATTTGGCTTTACAACAAAAATCCATTTTACTGTAAGAGGTAAGGATTATTATGCATGATATCATTTTTGGACCAGCCACATGGCTGGAATAGATTTAGACAAGATTTGAATGCAGGGCATTCTTCAGATGACCTGAAGGAAATGGTCTGTAATCAAAAGCTTACCTAAATCTATCCCAACTGTGGAGTTGGTCCAATAAAAGATATCACCCACAACAATCCTTGCCTCTTGCATATTTCCTGTACCATCATGGCTATGACATCACTCCAAGACTACCTCAAAATTCTTGTGTTTTTTTTTCAAAAAGAACAAAATCTAAGAAAAAATCCATTTAAATTATTTGAAAGATTGCACAATTTAACTAAAAAAAAAAAAATCAGCAATAAGGTTTGTGTTCATATTTTCACTGAAAAAAATAGGGAAAAATGACAAAAAATACATATTTTTGTGAATTTTTCAATTTTGTGTCAGAAAGCATTTAATAAAAATGTTTTGATAAGAGAATTTCAACTGTTGCACCAATTTTCCCTCTCTCACAGAGGGAGACAGTATTAGTATTACAGCTGTCTTAACTGCTGTTCCCTCATCCAAGGATTCTCCCAAACTGGTAATGCAGGACAGAGAAAGATTCTAATCTTTTAATTTTCCATAAAAAAGGGTGATTTACAATAAACAGTTAAGCACCCAACCACTTTTTTTCATTTAAAATACAACATAGTTCTGCAAACATTAATTAAACTAACAATGATGTTCTATAAAAGAAATCTCCATTACAGTTTATAAAGGCTCAGAACATTTCACAGACTGTTTTCACTAGCATCAAGGAAACTTTCTGAAAGTATGTATATTATCACAAAGGAACATAAGGTATAAAACAATAGATTACCTAAAATTATCAATAAACTGTATAATCTTTAATATATAATTCAGTTTATGGAATTTGCCAGAAGAACAAATATTTTCTCTTGGTAGCTACATGTATACATTCTGAAAAAATACACTGTTGATATAGGTATAAATATAATACTGACATTTGTTTGAATAACAAAATGGTAAAAATGGATTTCATGTGCTATGAATTTTAATGCACCCATGTTTTCTGCCTCGAGGCTTCATAGTGAGCAGATGCTACTAGGTGATTCTGTAAAAGGATTGAATTAATGAAGTGTTCTTTAGACTGAGCCTGTATTCTCTGCCCTTCAACAATTTTCAATCTTTTCTTTGTTGTTTGAGACTGGCAGTCACGTTCCAACACTATATTTATTTGTCCACTAGAAAAATTATATAACAATATTTAAATTATTGTCTCCAAATTGCTCAGCTCTCTTCTTTTCCTGTATGCACAGCAGTAACAGGAGCTATGCCAAAGGAAGTTATACACTGTTTTAATGGTGGTTCAAAGGCCAGCTTTGTCAAGCAGTTATCCTATGTCTCAATAAGGTTTTGTTAGTTTGAAAACAGTTGGTGTACCAATGTCCCTTACACTTTATATAGGGCTATTTTTAATGTCCTTAATCACAATAAGCAGTACTGTATTCCATGAAAAGCCTTAATGACATCAAGTGGCTACTGATGTCATTAATGAAATCAAACTAAAACAATTATTGTTTCAAAGGAAAAGAAAAAAAGATGGGGGGAGGGCAGGAGAGGGGCAAAAACCTTTTCCAGACACTCAAGTTTCTCCCATTTTATATTTCCAGCTACTTATCCCTTTGCACTGAGGAGCACTATAAATCATATGATAGCACTCCTTCGGTTAGTGAGGAAGTACAATTGCACTACAGTTTCCAAAAAGCTCCTTCTCATTGCTATGTGAGAGTGCCAGCATTACATCTCAGTGTACTCTATCAACATTTCTAGGCTTGTTAATCAAATTGTCATCTCTAAACATCATTCAATATAAATACCAGGAAACACACACTGGAACACCAGGAATACTACATATATTAATAGTATATTGAAGCTATCGAGTGCTTTTCAGCAGTTCGGTGCATTCCAAACACCCTGAAAGATATGTAAGTGTAGCCAAACCATTTTGGGAGAAATGAAGAAAAGTGTTTAAAGCTGCACCATAAATTTGAAAATATATTTTCATACAATTAGTCTTCAGCATAATGCATATGCATAAAGCAGCAACTTTACGGCTGCACTGACAGCTGGAGATGACAAGGTAAATAGCATTAAGCATATTTTTTACACCAGGATTTCTAGGACTTCCTAAAGGGGAAATGAAATTATAGATCTGTAAAAATACACTCCCATTCTGCTATTTACACAGAGTAGAGTTTGGCTGTAGACGTTTCTTTTACCACAGGAGCAAAGTGAAAGCATACAGACACCCATGTCCTTTATTCCAAGATACAGTCTTTAAAAGTTTTATGGATAAATGGTAGTAAAACAGTTTATCCTGGAATATAGCAAAGAACTCCTGTAGTTATCCTGGGATAGTATCATTGACTCAATGGCAGGGAAGTGGTACTGCATCTATCTGCTCACTAAATCCTTATTAGACAGGCAATGTGGGCATGCATCAAACCCATGATATTTTTGTTCCAGGATGAACACAGGCACAATTTATCTAGGGATAAATGCTAGGGGTGTACAAAATGGGCTGTATTCAACTCGGAGTTGACCCAAATCAGGGACAGTAATTCAATGTGTTGATTCAGATCACTGTGTCTGATTCGATTTGGCCGAATCTGAAGATTCGATGCTGATTCAGAGAATCAGCGATTTGGCCATAGATGTAGCTTTAAATGTTTTTTCTACATACCTTGAGGTACTAGGCATGGCTCATGAATGCTGAGATTCTGGAGCAAATGGAGTGTCCCACAGGAGCATGAGGTGGGGCATGTGCTCAGCTGCAGACCCAGAAGTGGCCGGAAGTACTTCCGGCCACTTCTGGGTCTGCAGCTGAGCACATGCCCCACCTCATGCTCCTGTGGGACACTCCATTTGCTCCAGAATCTCAGCATTCATGAGCCATGCCTAGTACCTCAAGGTATGTAGAAAAAACGTTTAAAGCTGTGTCTATGTCCGAATCTCTCCGAATTGATTTGGAGGGTTCCAATTCAATTCAGAGAGATTAAAGGGTCTCCTGATTTGATTTGGATTCAGAGATTCAGCCACTGAATCGGGCCAAATCTCTCAAATCAAATCAGGGACCAAAGCTTCGCACCACCCTAATAAATGCAACATCTGTTTCTAACCTTTGAACCTTGCTCCTCTAGGGGCATGTCTACACATTGACCTAGGGCAATGCAACGACATGCGATGTTGCCATACAGAGTGCTATGGCAATGTAGTGATCACATGGGCTCTACATGTGATTGCCAGCTATGTCACCATAGTGGCACACTCCCCAGGTATAGCATGTCGCTATGGCAATGTAGTGCCAAAATCTACCCAAGTGCCCCACACACGGCACAGTAACCACCCATACTACACTCTGCTGTAGTACTTCCAAAAGGAAGTACTACAGCACAGTGATGTGAAGACGTGCCCTAGGACTCTGGTACAGGCTCAGATTTCCCGAAAAGAGCTACACCACATTAGGTAGCAGTAGGAAAAAAAAATGATCTGAGAGAAGCTCAGGATACTGTTGTTATTTCCTTGATGCAGGGTTCAACGATCGGGAAATATCCATCCCAGATTTCTCCCAGAAGTGAGGACTTTTGGCCCATGTACTGTACAGTACACTACTGCATAGTGGCAGTATCATAGCCTGTGAGGTTGAACTGAGGCATGATCATTGCTAGTTGAAAACTTATCCCTATCTCTCTTCCAAATTTCATAGGGCTGCTGCATACAAAAATGAGAGAGCTCTTCATAAAAAGTTGAAAGACACTGTATAATGAAAAGCACTAGGGCAACCTAAACACAGGGGTCACTACCACCTCCCCATATAATAACAACAAACACATATCGGCAAATACTACATGTTCAAAAAACATCAACCAAAAGCATGGCTTTAAATTGACAATCTTCCTTTATGTGATTTGTCAAAGTCAAACAGAGCCCAGAATAGAACCCAGAACTAACCTGCTCTTTACCACTAAAGTAACCTTCATGCCTCATTTTGTTTTCATATTATGTTAAAACTGCTATTTTGGTGTTGTGTAGTATAAGAAATCATCTAACTTGTCTTTCTGTCTACCTCAGGTCTTTCCTTTAACCCCCCATTCAGCAGAATATAAGAGCACTTGCAGCAGTATGTGAAAGCTTTAAGTTTGCATTGGCTATCTCTCCTTATGTTCAACTGTGAGCACAACCATTTAGATGTAACTGTATGCCTAATTTCCATGTGCAATTACCACTAGCGCAATGTCTACTTGTGGACTCAAATAACTAATTTACATGCATAATTTTGGTAATTTTGAATGCAAATTAGACACACAATTATGACAATCAGACCTTGATATCTGATTACAAAATTACAGGTCCATAACACATACAGGAGAAGTTGTGACTTCATTACAATATAGAAACGTGAAAGAATTCAGCTGGATCTATGTATGCTCTATTCAGAGCTGGTTGGAAAATGGAGAGCAGAGAGAGGGATTTTACAAACATTTGATCAAATCCAACCTTTCTGTCAAAGACCAGAACTCCATACATATCGCAAATAGCATTCACCTGAGGAAGTAGTGGATATATACTATATCCAAGCACTCAATACACTGATTATATTAACCCTTAAAAAAAAAGTAATATGATATTACAGGTTTAATTTAATGAAAAATTACTGATCAGTTTAAGAGGCAATAATGAAATAATTGTTAAAGTGGTTCTATTTGAGTAAATCCAGTTTGTAATCCATTGGATTGCAGTAGCCCTACATCAGAGAGAGACTAAGACAATGTAATGGATTGAAAGTATGGGAAAACATTCTTGTACTGTCTAAGGTCCCTTCTACACATGCAGGTAAAGGAATGATTGGATCTAAAGTTCGATCCACACAACTGCATACTAGATCTAATCATGCCTTATTGCTGGTATAGGAGAAGCCCAATACTGGGCTCCCCCTGCAATGATAGGCTCATGTGGCTGGGAGCCCCCTTTGCTGACAGGGCTCCCAGCTGCAGGGACCATGTACAATGTGCAGCCAAGACCAAGAATCTCCATACCTGATAGGGCAAATATGGCACAACTAGAACTGACAGCTCTATCAGTTGCAGGACTCTCAGCTCCCACAGCTGTGGGGCACCGCTGTGGGGCACTGATGAGTTCTCCCAGTCATGGGGATGCCCCATGGTTGGGAGATCACAGCAGATGCAATCTCCCAGCCACTGCCTGGAATATCTACCTCCCCCCCACCCCCCACACACACTTGTGGCTGGAAGACCACAGCTGCTATGATCTCCCAACTCTGGGACTGCATTGTGCTCCTCAGCCACTGGAAAATCTGTGGCCGAGGTCTCCCAGCTGCAGGACTGCCTACATATGCTAATTAAATCTGGATAGAAACCAGCTATAAAGTTATTAAGCATTTTTTAGCAATAACTTTATTTTAAGGCACAATAATTAATTTGCATGTGTAGCCAGTCTAAATTTATTGCGCATATAACAAGGTAATTACACAATAGATATAACATGTAGAGGGGGCCTAATATGTATAAACATACCTGTTTGATGACTGATAAACAGTATGAATTGTATTAACAATATTGTACCAGAGGGAGAAAACCAACGGAAGGAAGAGTGTAGAACAGCACACTGACCCATAAAATCCTATTTCTTTACAAAACCAGCGTGCTCCCAATAGGCACATGGGGTTTTCCCACAGTCTTACTATGACCAAATAATACGTGTCTGAATTTTAATTTATCCTTTACAGTTACTTTAAAAACATTCTGGATGAATATTGACATATAAACCACCTTTCCAAATCCATAAAGTGCCACCTCAATGACTGTATAAGACTCCAGATTATACTTGATTGAATGAGTCTGTTTCAATTTCACTTTCCATAAAAGATAGGGTAAGAACCTCTGGGCAATGTGTGATGTCAAGTCACACATTGCTTTCTCTTACTTTTCACCCTTTTACCTTTTCTTTTTATCCTGAAGATTTTTAATTTACTACATCCTAATAGTTAACTAATTAAAATAAGGAGGTTGAACAATTTTATTTTAACACAGTTATGCAATTAGGGGATGGTCTGTGATGCATACAAATTTTGAATGATTCAGAACACTTTCCTGAATGGTCTGTGACCCAGAACTTTGATTTGTATCTGGTGATGCATAATTGGAATATTTTTTGTGTGTTGGTTGGCTAAAAAAGGTGAGAGCCTTAAATTTCTGTTCTCATTCCAGGGTTAGGGAACAATTTGAAAACTGCTGTTTGAGATGAAGACTAAAGATCTTTCATTTCATTTAGCTTACTCTATACAGAAAAGGATACCACAGCTAGTTTATCGTACTTTCTGTTTAAGAGAGCAGCCAGCAACCCTGGCACTGAGTATACAAAGCAGCACCCTGCAGCAGCTATAATCTTTAATTGGCCAAATTAATTTTGCCTGCTGGGTCACTGTCAATACTTTCCTTCTTGGCAGCTACTCCCAGCTTCATGGCCAGAATGACACACTGATTTATTTGGCCTGGGATAAAATGGAAGAATGATTTACTGGTCTGGAAGCAATTCTTGAAGAAATCCAATGGCATGTCTTTGTGTCAGTCTATACACTAGGTGTAATATATTTTACATGACTCTTCCAATGTCTCCAAAAGCCTTGGTGTTTCTGTATTTTTTAACTAACTGGCATCTATGGTTCTGGATATGAGTCTAACACAGCTTCTGATGGACATTTTTTCTAGACTCTTTCCTAGACCATCCAGACATTACAGAGGATTCAGAAACAGACCATTTTTTTCTGGTATAATAAAAGAAAACAGAAGTTGTGGAGCATATACATCAATTAAGCAGCATTTGAGTCAATCCCTCCATGTTATGTGACCCTGTATGTGTTTGCACTGAAGTTATTATTAAACAACTCTTTTACAGCAAGGTAAATCTTGAGCTTCTGAAGGTTTTTAAAGTGCCACACATTACAAGAAGTACTAGTAGGAGCAAACAGACTTTTGTCCCAACCCTGGGCATTCCAGAGCACCTGGTTGATTTTTTTTTTTAAATGGGTCACAAAAAAGGGTTTTTTTACATAACATTTACTCATTTTTATTAGGTGAAGCCTATGATGGAGCTATATTCCTTTCTATACAGAAATACATAAAAACAGCTATGATCTTCAGTCATGGTTGGGTATGGAAGGGGACCTAACTTAAGAACTTGTCTAGAGCTTGAACATTTCTGTGAGTAGCATCAGCTCATGGAACCAACCAGAGGCTAAGCACAGTGCTGGCATTCCCACAGAGTTTTGGTGATTGAACTGATTCACAAAATTACATATCTGAAGTACTTCTTTAATCCCCATCTTGTAACTTCACAAGCTTTAATGCATTTATCTTTCCAGCACCCTTCTGAGGTAGGCAGTACTGTAAACCTCATTTTATAGATGAAGAACTCATGCATACAGATACCAAGACCAGTTCTTTTCACTAAATATGCCATGCCTGGTGGCAGCACTCACAAGCATACTATGCTGCCAAGCAGAGGCTACCACCTACACCTGTACCAGTGTATTCACCCCAACCAGCATTTTGGGCATGCAAATCATCGTTGAGCAACAGTTCCAATTAGTCCAGATGTGGCTATATTGCTGGTTTAGGAGGCAACACAGAATGTCTGAGGCTGCTACTGCCTGGCACAGTATGTAGACATGGCCCAAGGTCACATCAGAATCTGCAAAAAAGATGAGAATTGAGCCCTGGCATCCCAAGTGTCAGACTCTGTCAAGTGTGGTCAGGGCAGGAGTGAAGTAGTACTGGTTATGTCAGGCCCCCTCAGTTGGATGGTCCCTACATGCCCTGTCAGGATACTATCAGTGATATTATAGTACGTCTCCTGTTAGCTGTCACCAGCTGCAGTTCTTAGTAACAAGAACTATTTGGGGCTGTCTGTTCATGAACACTAGGCACTAATACCATGCTTCATAAAGGCAGGACACTAGCTAAGTGATCCGTTAAACAAGGCACCAACATAAGACATAGCCTGTAGCTCTGTGCAAAGTATTCAGGGTTTACAGGCCCTTTTTATACATTTATCAAAACAAGTCCATGTTAACCAAACCCACATCCTAGTTCTCAGCCTCAAACAGCTTTAGGTGACAGTGGGCATGTCTACATGTGCCCCTACAGTGCTGTTGTTACCATGCTGTCATTTAGTACTTCCTGTTTGGAAGTACTAAATGACAGTGCAGTAACAGCCTGTACTGTGCCATGTATGAGGCATATGGTTATTTTTAGCTACTACGTCATTATAGTGACACGCTATACTGAGGCAGTGTGTCACTACAGTGAGGAAGCTGCAGCATCATGGTTTTTGCCCATGCATCGGACACTGCGTCGTTGTAGCATGTTGCGATGGCGACATTTCATATGTAGATGCGCCCGCTATATTTACATCCAGTCTCACCAGACTCTGTGACTAGATAGGGGCACTTGGCTACCAAGACAATTCTGAGCTCTGTTTAGGTGTCTTATTCCCATTTTATCCATAGTATTCCATTCACTGGCCTTCTGATGTTGTACCCATCTTATACATTGTTTTCTCTCCATTGGCCACGTGCTATTACTGTGCATGAATAAACTGAGGCCTACTTTGGTTCATGAATAAACTGAGGCCTACTTTGGTTCATACTACTAATAGGTGTCTCTATATGATTTCCACATGCACTGGTTCATGGCTGCAACAATCCATGCTCCAGCAAGGCCTATACCAAATACTAAGCTAACATCCTAATCACTGGACCAAGTTACCTTTTAGATGAGCTGAAACACAGAATAATGGAATCATAGAAAATGAGGATTAGAAGGGACCTCAGGAGGTCATGTAGTCCAACCCACTGCTCAAGACAAGCCCATCCCCAACTAGATCATCCCAGCCAAACCTTTGTTTAGCCAGGTCTTTAAAACCTCCATGGATGGAGATTCCACAACCTCTCTGGGTAACCTGCTCCAGCATTTTACTATGCTCCTAGTAAGAAAATTCTTCCTATTATCTAACCTAAACTTCCCTTGGTGTAACTTAAGACCAGTGAACCTTGTTCTGTCATCTGCCACCACTGAGAACAGTCCAGCTCCATCCTCTTTCAAACCCCCCTTCAGGTAGTTGAAGGCTGCTATTAAATCCTCTCTCAGTCTCCACTTCTCTAGACTAAATAAGCCCAGTTCCCTCAGTCTTTCCTCATAAGTCATGCCCCCTAGCTCCCTCACCATTTTTCCCACCGCTGGACCCTCTCCAATTTGTCCACATCCTTTCTGTAGTGGGGGGCCTAAAACTGAACGCAGTACTCCAGATGTGGCTTTATCAGTGCTGAATAGAGGGAAATAATCACTTCCCTTGACCTGCTGGCAATGCACCTACAGCTGCAGTCCAGTATTCCATTAGCCTTCTTTGCAACAAGGGCACACTGTTGGCTCAGATTTAGCTTATTGTCCACTGTAACCCAAAGGTCCTTTTCTGCAGAGCTGCTGCCCAGCCAGTCAGCCCCTTGCCTGGACTGGTGCAGGGGATCGGTCCGTTTTAAGTGAAGCACTTTGCACTTGTCCTTGTTGAACCTCATGAGATTTATTTTGGCCCAGTCCTCCAATTTGTTGAAACCTAGCCCTGTCCTTCAGCACATCTACCACTCCCCCCAGCTTGGTGCCATCTGCAAATTTGCTGAGGGTGCACTCTATGATATCTTCCAAGTCATTGATGAAGACACTGAACAAAATTAGCACCAGGACCAACCCCTAGGGTACTCCACTTGATACAGGCTGCCAGCTAAATATCAAGCCATTGATTACTACCATCTGAGCCTGATGCTTCAGCCAGTTTTCTATCCACTTTACAGTCCATTCATCCAGCCTGTACTTCCTTAGCTTGCCTGCAAGAACATTGTAGGAGACCATATCAAAAGCCTTGCTAAAAACCAAGGTATATCACATCGACTGGTCTCCCCACCTCCATAGAGCCAGTCACCTCATCATAGAAGGCAATCAGGTTGGTCAGGCATGACTTGCCCTTGGTTAATACATGCTGACTGTGCCTAATCACCTTCTTCTCCTCCTCCGAGTGCTTAGAAATGGATTCCTTGAGGATCTGTTCCATGATTTTTCCAGGGACTGAGGTGAGGCTGACTGGTCTGTAGTTCCCTTAATCTTCCTTCTTCCCTTTCTTAAATATGGGCACTATGTTTTTCCTTTTTCAGTCATCCAGGGTCTCTCTTGATCGCCATGAGTTCTCAAAGATGATGGCCAATGGATCTGCAACCTCGTCAGCCGACTCCCTCAGCACCCTAGGGTGCATCCTTGTCCAGCCCCATGGACTTACATATGTCCAGCTTTTCTAAATAGGCCCCTACCTGTTCTTTTGCCACTGTTGGCTGCTCACCTACCTCCTCCCCGAAGTATGATGCCTGGTGCAGTAGTCTGGGAGCTGACCTTGCCTGTGAAAACTGAGGCCACGAAGGCACTTAGCACTTAAGCCTTTTCTGTATCCTCTCTCACAAAGTTGCCTCTCTCATTCAGTAAGGAACCCACATTTTCCCTGATCCTCCTCTTGCTACTGACATACTTATAGAAACCCTTCTTGTTACCTTCACGTCCTTTGCCAGCTGCAACTCCAATTGCACTTTGTCTTTCCTGACATCATCCTATATATGCCTGAGCAATGCTCTTATACTCCTTCCTATTTATTTTTCCAAGTTTCCACTTGTTAGAAGCTTTATTTTTGTGACTTAGTTTACTGAAGAGTTCCCTGTTGAGCCAAGCTGGTCTTCTGATATACTTGCTCATCTTTCTGCTCAATGGAATGGTTTATTCCTGCGCTCTCAGTAAGGCATCTGTGAAGTACAGCCAGCTCTCCTCTTCTCTCTTCTTTTCTCTCCCTCAGACTGGCTTCCCAGGGGATCCTGCCCATGAGTTCCCCAAGTGAGTTGAAGTTTGCTTTTCTGAAGTCCAGGGTCCTTACTCCGCTGCTTTCCAACCTTCCATTCCACAGGATCCTGAACTCAATCATCTCATGGTCACTGCTGCCCAAGTTGCTATCCTCTGCTACTTTCCCCACCAATTTTTCCCTGTTTGTGACCAGGAGGTCAAGAAGAGCATGGCCCCTACTTGGTTGCTCCCGCACGTGCACCAGGAAGCTGTCCCCAAAACTCTCCAAGAACTTCCTGTCTTGCTTATGCACTGCTGTAGTGCTCTCAGTAACATTGCTCTGCTGCTGAGATTTGCTGTGGAGCCTGCACTACTACATTGGAAAAGAAAAAAAACTGATGTAGTGTGCACAATAGTCACCACCAGAAAAATTTGTTAGAGGTAAAAGCAAGATCTCCTGAGCAGGTTAGAAGACCTTTCAGCAGCCTCTCTCAGCAGCTCTTGAGCACAGTGCAACCCCAAATGTTTCTGGATTATACCTAGGCAGAGAGTTGCCAGATAAGTTTGAGACTGACTGCATCAGGAAAGAAGCCAATAGCAAAATAGTCAAGATCAGAATTTCTGTATTGGAATAGTGAGAGTCACAAATTAATCTCCTGGAGGGTCGCCCAGTGGTGATGACATCTGCTATGCTGCCATTCACATCCGTGCTGTGGATTTGGATATTTTCTTATTACCTGTCGTGAGCTAACCATGGCAGTTACTTGGTGTAATCCCATTCTGTTACAGGGGTAGATTTATGTGCAGTAGTTTTGCATTCCAGGAGATTACAATTTAACCTCAAACCAAGCACTTTACTATGAGTAACCAGATCAAGGTTCAG
>NW_005841889.1:1257050-1259748 GCF_000455745.1 Alligator sinensis
ACTGGTTGGTAACCTTTTGAGACTCAAGGTGTTTCCATTACACTCAAAACAGCCCTCAGAAAATGCCTGTTCTTAGCTTTCACCAATTTTTTGATTATGGAAAAAAAATAGAACAGTTCTTTGGTTGCAAAGAACCCTGAAAGACTACAACAGATCAGAATGTTTTTGACACCACAAATTCCTGTTTGAAATCTCTAGGTTTATCTTGTGAATCATAGTGGTGTTTGCACACCTAACAGTGCCAGTATTTTACAGTACCCCACAGCATCCCAGGATGTTGAAGCACCCTAGTTAAGAATCACTACTTTGTGATGTCTACAGTAGAGACATCTATTATTAAGCAAACTTAGTTATGTGGGCCAGGGATAAGCTAGAGGCCTTTGGGACAAATCTCAGGAGGTTAGGGTTACTTGGAATTCCTGCCTAGGTTCCTGCCTATTAGGACCCTTGAATAAAAGAAAGCTGACTACAGTGGAATTTTAATAAACACTGCAGTCTTCCCAAATTACATATCTATTTAAATTTATAGCCATTCACTTTGACAAAAGTAAGTATGTAGAGTTTCTATTTACCAGCCTTTCAATGATAATTTCAAACAACTTAATTGCTGCATCAGTTCTTTGGTGATTTAATTTCAGGTAATTACACAAAGAAAAAAAAAACTAACTGAAAGCTATTATGCACCAATTCTTGTCTATTTCTGTCATTTTAATTTACATAAGGGTAGCACTCTGAGTTTTAGTTATTGTCACTATCTGTGCATCTAAAGATACTCATTTCATCTGGAAACATTTACAGGATAATGTCTTCAATCCACGTATTGTATATTTAAAAAAGATATAGAGGAAGAATGTATATTGTGATATTGTTACTTTAAATCTGGAGTTACATTAAATCAGATTGTCATCCGAGTCCTGTGGGATAGGTTTTCATTTTTGAGAAACTCCATGTTGCAATTTACCTCTTGGCCCAAAAAAACTAGAATTAAAATAGGCAGTCCCACATGTTTGTAATTTTGAAGAGAAAGTGCAGACAGTGACAGAAGATCGTCTGAACTATTTCCCACTTTTTTATTTGTGTATAACAAATTGATATATTTCAAGGTAGCAGCTGTTTAATGCTAATGCCAAATTATAAATTATCTTGGTACTATGCAAATACATAATACACATTTTAACTTATTCATCATGTATAGGACACACAGATTCATTTGAACCTCTTTTTATGATGCCTAGATTAATTATTACAGGGTTATTCCTAGTGATAAACTAGATGGAGATCAAGTTTTGCACATTATATAAGCATACATTGTGAGGATATCTATCCATACAGAACTGCACATTACTTCAGAAAATAAGCAAAGCTCAGCATGACGTGTTTAAGAGAAACAGCCTCATTATGAATGAAGGACAATATGCAGAATGTAGTTTAGTCAGCCATCACATCTCACTCCCTGCTGTATCACCTGTATACTACAAATATTCCCAAACTAATCGTAATAATGATATACTGTGAACTCTTTAAGTGTTTTAGAATCAAAGCCAAAATATTGCACACTGGAGGGACAATTTAGTTATGGGATGCCTGCTTTGCATCTCAATTCAGGATGTGACATGCATGTAAACAATATTTTACATCTCTGTTGTATTTGAAGTTGTAAATTCACCTTTCATAAACTTTATACAAATCTCTGATTTGATTCAAACATGTCTCTCATAGGGAAAATGCTTCCATCAGATGCATACCACAGTAACAGAAGCCAGAAACTTAGTTAGGTCAAGCTATGTGCAACATTTTTGCCAAAACAACATTTGATTTTTGTGGCAAAAATATTTCAAACTACTGTACATTTCTAAAAATTTGATACCAATGTTTAGAAATTAATATTAATGATTTACAGGTCAAGACTGTAGTGCTGTTCCCCGAGCAGGCAGGGAATAAACTATGACTGTTAGACTCATCATTCATTTCCTGATTCCCCACCTCTCCCTGGGGAAGACAGGTCCTGATCAGTGTGCTGGGGTTGAGAGGATAGAATTCACCTACTCTCCAACTGCTGTCTGTTCATTTCCAAGCCACCATAAAAATCATTAATACCTTTTATTAATGTTTAGCTAGCAGTTTAAAACCATTTGGAGATCCAAGCTACATAACACTAAACCTATCTATTTCCAACTTCGTATGATATGCAGTAAATATTTGTCCAGAAAGCTTGATCAATAGGAACCCGGCTGGTGTAACAAAGGCTATGACTTCCGAAAAAAACCCTCAAAAGGTGTGATTTGTTGCAAAAATCCCAGCCATGACATATTGATAATAATCTGAGTCCCTGTCAGTTTTCAAACTGTTACCATTAATAAAAAAAAAAAATCATTTTGAATTATCAATGGATCCTGGAATCAAGAACTCTGACAATAATAATGATGGTGAGGTAATTGTGTTACCTCAGGCTCTTTTGTCATACAAATCAATAATTAAATAAACTAAGTTATGACCCATTGTGAAAAGGCTCATTTTGGTTGGAATGGCATGAATATGGCAGGAAAGACCTGACTTCAGCTACCAGAAATCAGCAAAAGGTTTGCATAATTTACATGACAATGCAACCAGCATATCAACTGCATATTATGGCATGTAATGGGTACGGCTTCATCATTAAAGCTGAGTTTTCACTTAAAGTAAAGGGACTCCATTCCTG
>NW_005841889.1:1259779-1265066 GCF_000455745.1 Alligator sinensis
AGTTGAGCATGCCAAAGGGTCACAGAGGAAGGGAGAGTGGAAGGATTGCAAAGCTCTAGGGAATAGAGGCTGCATGTGTGTCTGTGTAACAGTCCTCTTTTAAACATGTACACTGGACATCCTGCTGGAAACAGGACAATGGATGCCCAGGATTCACAGGCCTGTCCCAGAAAAAAGGGGACACATGCTCACCCTAACTTAAGGTAAGGATTCCACCATATTCTTCTATCTGAAGAATACTATGGGCCTTCTCCTCCACCAAGATATAGCAACTGGTCTGAGTGCAGAATGAATCTTCTGAACATTTATAAAAAAAACCCCAAACATTTATCAGTTAATGAGTTAAAATTAATCTTAAAATGGGTCCTTAAGAAATTTAGCAACTAGTGTCAGGAATATTTTTGTCCGGATGGTAAGGATTAAGAAAAATGAACTGGATAAAAGTATCTTTAAAAATCCGTTTCTTCTCATTTGGAAGCACAAAATGAAAATGTGTTGGTGTTACCATTGAGTGTACTTAAGTATTCTGAATGTCCTAACTGCATTTATCTACCTTAACTCTCCAGATATCTTTTAGATTTAACTAACTTCTGAATTTCTTGGTCTTGTAATGCTTGTTTTAGGAAAAATTGATTTGGAATATGGAATTATTTTTATGGTTAGCTACATTATATATACCAGAGCCATTCAACTTCTGAGTGGTGGAAAACCACACCCCATGCTACATGAGCCTCTAGATCCTCCCTCCACTGCACACAGGTTGGGGCAGGAAGCAGAAGTTATACAATAGAGAGGGAGCCCAGAGATACTAGCAGCAGCAAAAGTGGTGGTAGCAATGGGATCCAGACAGAAGCCTCTGGGCTGGGCCACCAGTTGGAGACCCCTGTTATATACAATTAACTAAAGCTAGGGAAAAATAGTTAGTGCAAAAAAAAATGCAGTTTTTCTATACTGACATGACATGTTTTGTAAATCTGTGTATTTAACTAAATCGTCAAAAATGAAAAAAAATCCAGAAAAAGTCATATTTTGTTTAGAAAGGTGGCTCTCAACCAGGGTGCTTCAGCCCTCTCAGCCCCTTAGAGGTGTCATGACCCAGGCACTGCCACCCAGATAAAACTGCCCTACATGTGGGGCTGTGGCACATGTGCATACTCCTCTTGCATTAGGGTTCTCTGACAACCCTCAAGCAGACAGAAGAGTTGGTGCATGCTGTAGCTCTTCCTGGTTCAACCCCACCCACTCTGCTCCCAGACACAGACACATACAGAATAATTCCACCTGTCCTGCATGCTTTTGTTTCTGGGAGAGGCCATGTATGGTTAGACCAGGAAGGGCTGCAATATAAGTCAGCTCTCATGCCTGCTTGAGGCTTATCAGAGAACCTTAATGAGGCAGGAGAGCCTACATGTGCCTCAGCCCTTCCTGGTGTGTCAGCAGGTGCATGGGGCAGTTTTACCTGGTTACAGTGGCACCTGGTTTAGAAGTGAGCACAACAGGTTTTCAATTTCAGATGCTACCACATTCAAAAAGTACATGGTATGCCGACTCTCAGAAGTTTGAGAACCACTGGTTTATACAGTCTGAACAGAAGGATTTGATTCAAAATAACTTTGTGTTTCAAAAATATTTTCACTTCTATTTAAAAAAAAGATATTTCCAAATAAAATGTTTTGTTTCAGGTGAAATGCCAACTGTAAATGGAAACAAGATTAGCCCCTTTATGATTACTTTGAACAAAATGTACTGAAATACAGGTACTGTTTCTGTATTGACATATTTGTCCTACTGTTTTGAAATGAAGACAAGACTCCAACATGAAAATGAAAGAAACATTAATAGCTTTACTTAAAGTGACTTTCCACAGTAGAAAACCTTCATTTATACATATATACAAAGCAAACAGTTTTTTTAGTAAATGCTAAGGGCATAAAGTTTGGGATACTGATCCTACAAGTAAATCATGTTCAGAGTTACTAAAACATCTGCTTCCCTCACTATGGTAAAAAGCCATAATTAGATAACTGAAGTAATTCTTCATTTCTGCTTCTACTGAGGTTGCTTATCTGTCCCACATATGAAACAGGAATGTGAATCTAGCAGGATGCAGTTAGCAAGAATTTTTTTAAAATCTTCTTAAAACAAGGCCAACATAATACTAATTTTCAATATTGGCACTAAGCTAATACAGTGAGAGATGTATTAGAAATGGATATAAAGTACACAAAAACAATGCTACCAGAATAATGCAGGTTAAAAGCAGTTTGCACAGCATATTTTAAGTATATAGCATTTGGTAGAAATCTTTTGATATACAGTTCCAGTAATAAATATTGTATCAGGAAAATAAAAGACCTAGTAAGGTCATTTGTCTGACACCATTAGAAAGCAAAAATGATACAAGTAAGCTATTAAGAATTCACTGTTTCCCAACAGTTACCACAGATATGCCCTTTTTTCCATATTTGGAAAAACTGTGGCCATATCAAATATCATTATATGGCAACATCTACCCAATGCTGGTTTTAATTGTGGTAACTGTATTTAGCTTATTGGGAATACCATATTTGGTATCTCAATAAGTTTCAAAGAATATAAAAGTTATTTTTAGGTTTTATAGGGTCCCACTACATGTTACATTTATGCCACAATTCAGGTGTTAATTGCGGTGTAAAGAGCAAGGGTGCTACACACGAACCAATTTAAGATGCCTTAAAATGGTACATCAACCATAAAAATGTTCCATATATACTGGAAAATATTTTTATGGAGGGTTTATATGGTGCTTTAATCTGACATATAGCAGGTGTGTCTACACATGCAATTAATGCAAAGCAATAATCTCTGATGCTTATCACACTAGAGTGTATTGCTCCCCCAGATGCACCATTTAAACTTGCGCCCAGGACTGCAGTATGTTGAGCCAGGTTGGCTCTGAGCTAATATAGCTGGCAGGGGATCTGGGGGTCAGCCTGCCAGCCTGGAGCTGCTCCTGCCCAGCTCAACATGTTGCAGGGGGGTTGTCTGGGGCACAAGTGTGCTCCAGTGTGGGCCTAGTTGGCAGGCAGCCCCCACCCTGAAGCACCCTCGTGCCCTAGCCAGTCCCATCAGCATCTACACGTGCATTACTGTACATGAAAAAACTCCACAGCAGGATAGTACTTGTATTTACAAGCACTAACCTACTGTGGTGTTTATTAGTTTCCTTCAGCCTAATGGGGCCGCATGTGTAGACACTGAGACATATGCTGCACAGCTAATTAGGCAACTCCACAGTAAACGTCTTGTGTAGATGCAACCAGCACATCAGGAGCTGCCCGAGGGTTAGGGCCAACAACCAGCTAACTGTCAGTCCCAGCCTTGGGACCATCCAGGGGCATCAAACTGACCATGGCAATTGTCAGCTCTGGACCTGGGACCATACCAGCAAACACTAGGCTGCAGGCAACCAGCTTTCAACCTGTCAGTGTAGGTGGAGCTCAGGATCATAATCATGATTCCAGGCTTCACATGATTCCCCTACACTGGCAAGGACAAAGGGAACAACTTAGGTTGGGATCCCCTAATTCCCAAATTTTGCCTCCTGACATGCATGTGTGGGAAGAGACATTTATTTGAAGGACTTCATGATTTTTTTCTTTGAAGCCATACCAGCCTATATATTAAGACTTGATAAGTGAAGCTATAACACTTATCCAACAACCCTCAATATGTTTCCCAAAAGATTTGCCCATCTCTCACCTGTTCTGATGACTTGCCAGAGTTGTGAGTATTGGTTGCTTAAAAGTATAAAAAACAAATAAAAATATTTGCAACAGTTGGTCAAAAAAATATAATGGGAAATTGTACTTATCTGCTACTGGTTTTGTTATGATATTTCTGCTGTCATGTACACAAAGAATAGAGTACATGTGTTCACCAGTGAAAATGCAGAAGCTTATCTATATGTGACACTTAAAGGAATTTAACTATCATCTACTTTTACATGAGAACAAAATTGTGCTCAGAGGCAAACTCACTTAGACATGTGCACAAACTTGTTTCACACAAGACTGAGTTTCCAGACAGAAAGTTTGGGGCTAGTGTAGTTATTTTCATCTTTTAAATTTATTCTGCTTCCTGCTAATCTTTTTTATTCAAAAGTTCTTTGAAATAATATGGATGAGCACTTTTCAGCCTATGAGTTGTTATTTAACAAGCGGCTTGCTTTGTTTGTTCATTATTTTTGTTGTGTGATAAGTCACTTAGGTCGCATGTAACTGGGTAGACATACTCCTGACTAGGTGTCTAATGCTTCCTAAGGAGGATAACAACATACAACAAAATTATGAACAGTGAGCTATGTTCCTCCTAAAAATGAAACCAAATTGTATTCTACAGCAGAACCAAGAAATCAAATGGTAGTTTATTTTGCTACAAAGCCTACTGTGACTTTGTTAGCAAATTCAGCTATTGCTTTTCTTTCTGGCAAAATTACTTGCCTTTGAAATATCTGACTACAGCTGATAGCTTACCAGCCTTATTTCTCTTTTAAAATCACACTGTGTCCTACAACAGCTGCTGCATTTGATTCTGAAAGTTGCCATTAAGCTTATTCTGGTTTGGCTGGAAAATTCAACTATTGCTTGTCTTTGTAACAGATAAAACTGCCTTTGTAGTACATGATTGCTGCTGAAAAGTCTAGCCCCAGTCTCTTTCCACAGCTCTTGGCTACGGGGAGTGACCACACTTCCAAGCTGAGGATCAGAACTTCAGACAAATTGATCAGACTAGGTCAACTGCCTCACACTTTTTACCCTCTTTGTCCCAAGGTGTGATTTTCCCCTGAAACTCATTCCTGCAGGAAAGGGTGCCTGTGAGAATGTGTTTGTAGGTGACAGGCAGGTAAATGCCAAACATAGGCAGTCTAGAAACTCAAAGCTGCATTAGGGATACTTTATCTCTGAAACATCAATTAATTATACTATGCTGAATGTTTAAACAGATACTGAAATCATGGAAGACTTTTAAGGCATGAATGTCACCACCACTTCTGCAACTCTCATGGTTCCATGTTCTAAAAGGTTTGCTCCTGGTATCAAGAAAGCAGGGACTTTTACCAAACCATTCAACTTCAAACACAGCAGTACAAACAAAATACCTTATATGATTATGATTTCATATTTAACATATGGATATAGGTATATGTGGTTTTTGACAGAGAAAATAAAGCACATTCACATCCTGTGATCTAGGATGACACTTCAATAAGAATATTTGGCTAAAGTGTTCCCAAAGGGCCTTAGAT
>NW_005841889.1:1265076-1275822 GCF_000455745.1 Alligator sinensis
TCCACCTTCTTTTTCCATCCCCATTCCCAAAGAAGAAATTCAGATGTATTGTCCTGAAGGTACAGAAACTGCTCAAAACAGCTAAAATGTTTGCTATTTTTGACCAATTATTATATATCTGTGTATTAATAGGTTTTTTTGGATATTTTTCTCTAAATACCTCACCCACAAACATCAAATTCAATAAAAATCTTTCCATGAATGTCAGTAGTTTGATTCAGGCCCTATGTGATTTTTCTTGCATGGACATATTCCAAATGTTCTGTATGCAGACTTACAAATACATCAGACAATTCAGCAAGCCAAGTTTGTAGTTGTGCATCTCATGGGCCTGTGAACAAAATAGTCATGATAGCTGTCACTGCTCACTGGTTTTCTTTATCTTCATTTAATGTAAACCCTTGAGCCTCATTATTGACAACAACATTCCTGTGTCTGAAAGTATTTAGGCAAATACACTGTTTAACGTGTTAGAAAACCTAAAATAAGATTTAAAAAAATACAGTAAGATTCTTCACAGGAACTACAACCTGAAAGTAAAGTGACAGACAATGTGCTGGCATATTAAGACTACTTTCAGTAGTACATATCTCAGCCTTACTCTGTAATTCTTGACTTTCAGGAAGGAGAACAATAATTAACAAACCTGGCTTTAGCTGGCAAAAGGTCTTATTAATTATGCTCTCAAAACCTGGAACTTTTTTATTTAACTTTCAAAAAGCATGCAGAAACTGATTCCAGATTACAAAATGGAATTCTGCCAAATATAAATTGTTGCGGCATATTCCAAAGAATGAAATGTGAAATTGCACTTTGCTATTTTGAATAAATACTGTTCATTATATTTGAGCATCATCTGGGTGGCATAAAAACTTTTTGATCAATTAAATTAAAATGAATCAGACAAAGTAACACATGGATATGTGGTAATCTGCATTTAAATCAGTTGCAGAGTGATGGGAAGTTTTACAGTAGGATTAATTCCAGATATTACATCTGGGCAGTATTTTTTTTTAATCTTCAATTCTAGATCTAGGACTTACAGTTTTCACATGGCTCATTAGATGTACCCACAATAAAGTGAATGTTCAGGAAACTCAGTCACAATTCACAAATAAGAATCTTGGAAACCAAATGCACAACAATAATATGTCAGTTTTTACCATTCCATATTGTAAGAAATAGCCAGTAGCATAATAGGAGGGAGAAGGAGGCAACCAGAATAGCAGCACAGAGCTGCCCTTCTCCACCTTTGCAAATAGTCATTTTGATCCTCTACCGTTCAAAAGGCAAAACACTGATTTTTGTAGAGAAAGTTATCCACACTGCTTCCATGGGGAATAGGTCCTACAAAAGCACACTAATATGCAAGTGATTGTGATGGACTGTTTCTAACCCCCCCCCTCTCTCTCCTGCCATGCCTTGATGATACATAATTATGGTGTTAATTAGGTGGGAGGCTGCCCATTTCCTGCCCCAATGCCAGAGGGCATTATCTGCGGCTCTAAGCCTCCCCTACACCACAGCCCATGCCTCACAGATGGCATCTAAGTTCTTATAGGTCCACAATGGACCCCATAACACTCTGCTCTGGACACCAATTAGACCCCTTCCCATCAGGTGGCCTACTCTGCCCTCATTCTGGGCTGCCAAGCTACCTGCACTCTTCCCCCTCTCAGGTGTACCCCCCCCCACCGGGACCTTTGGCCATATAGGCCCTGGCCTCACCTCCAGGGCCAGTCAGAACCCCAGGCCCCTAGCTCTGGGGGTCCATCATGGTGGGCCCCTGGCCCTTTTGACCCTTCTGGTCCTGGCCCCAGCACTGAGAAGTGGAGGGTGCCTCAAGTCAGGCTTCTGAGCAATTAGTCCACACTCTATTACATGGGTCTGCCTTCTCGGACACTACTATGGGGTTACCCACCTGGTTGTGGGGGCTGGGGTTATTAAGGCAGCCCAACCCGCCTTTCACCGGGGTGGCAACTGGTAGTGGTGTGCAAAATGAGTCGTATTCAATTCAGATTAGGATTCAGCTCGAATCAGGGACAGTGATTCAATCCATTGATTCAGATAACTGTCCCTGATTGGATTCTGAATTTGAAGATTCGATGCCAATTCAGAGAATCAACGATTCCACCATAGACACAGCTTTAAATGTTTTTTCTACATACCTCAAGGTACCAGGTGCAGCTTGTGAATGCTGCAATGTTGGTGCAGATGGAGCATCCCACATGAATGCGGGCGCCCACCCGCCGTGTGCTTGGTGGCAAACCCAGAAGTAGACTGGAAGTACTTCCGGTGCACTTCTGGGTCCACCAGGGAGTGTGCCAGGGCCCGGGGAGCATGCCATGCCAGCCCCCCTCCCTCCCCCCCGACCCAGGAGGCATGAATCACCAACCTGGGGGAATGCAGGGGCCCCGCTGCGCACTCCCTGGTGGACCTGGAAGTAGACCAGAAGTACTTCTAGTCCACTTCCAGGTCTGCTGCCGAGCGTGCTCCACTGGATATTTCTGTCATGGCTGCCATCAGCAAATTGCTGCTTCACCCTATAAATATCCTGGGTCTCAAAATGGCCACTGTACTCAAGCACCTGGCTGCTGCCTGCTCCAACTCTTAAAGTGGCAGGCACCAACAGTGCCCTGCCTCAGAGGGGGATTAGGGGCTGTGGCCAGGCTGCCTGGTGCAGTGCAGCAGCCCCATCCCAGGTTGGGGGGTGCCACAAGCTTCCCCTCCTCTTCCCTCCAGCCTGTTCTGGGGCCAGACACACTCTGCCACCACCTGCATGACATGGAGCCACTGCACTCTGGCCCACTCAGGATCGGAACAGATAGGGCCCACTTTTTTTCCACTTTTCATGGAAAGTTTTTATATTTCAAAGAGGCCAATTAGCACATTTGCAGGCCAAGTTTCATCTATTCTCCAAGAGAAGCTGAGGGGTTTTCTTCCTCCCCTCCCCCCCATCCCACCCAGAGGCAGGCATTATCGCTCCTTCCCAACAATGCATGCAAACAGACATACAGTTTTATTGCACTGGAGAGATTTGGGCAGTGACATACTGGTTTCCTGCTTTTACCCATTCTAGTGCCCCTCACCGCCAAGCCACAGCCCCCACCCAGACCTGCTGCTGCCCCTCACTCTCAACCCACTGACTTCAGCCCTGCCAATGCCCCTCACTCTCAACCCACAGCTCCCTGCCCCCGCCCTTCCAGTGCCCTTCACTCCTGATCTGAAGCCCTTTGGCCCCCAGCCCTGCCAGTACCCCTCACTCCTGACCTGCAGCCTCCTGCACCCCCAGCCCTGCGAGCACCCACCCTGTACTGCCAACCCACAGCCCCCCTGCCCTCCCTAGCCCTGCAGGAGAGGGCTCGGCTGTTCCCTGTGCTTCCTAGCTGCCTGAGAGTTCCCCACTGCCCTCAAAAGCAACCCCTACCCCTCCTGCCTTGTAGCAGCCCCAGCCTCTGGCCCCTGTGGGAGCAGGGGGAAGGAGCAAGGGATGAGCAAGATCCATAAATAAATCAATAAATAGTGAGCAACAAATAACAGTGGCGCCTAGTGGCCAAAAGTATGAACTACAGGAATGCACAGCACAACCTGGTGGCAAAGTAAGGTTTTTGAGTCACTTGGCATTTACATGCCACAAATCCATAGATATGATGATGTAATTGACGGTGATGCAAACTAACTTATGTCCAAGCACTTTTAGTTTAGTTTAATGTGCCGAAAAGACTTTTAATGCGGCAGGAAATCCTGCTCATGCAAACTCAAATGCAGTTGCATTGGCATAAACAGGAAATCTCGTGTCGTGTACAAACACCCAAAGACACCAACGAGGGGAGAAAGCTCTTCTTGACTTACTGCTCACAAACAGAAAAGAATTGGTTGAGAATGTAAAAGGTGGAAGATAACTTAAGTGACAGTGAGCATGTCTACATGAGAATCTAACTGCACAATAACTGAACAATTCTGTGCAGTAGTGTATCACAGCACCAACAGTGTTAATACGCTACTGAGCAGTATTTTTAGGCTACTGCACAGCAGCATCACTAAAAAGGTGTTTGCTGCTGCTACTGTGCAGCAACTCTGATTACTGTGCAGTACTAAATAAATGCGCAGCAGTGTCTCATGTAGATGTGTTCTGTGACTATGAAATAATTAAATTCAAGAGCCTAAGGAGTGGAAGGAAAGAAAGTAGCAGAATAAAGACACTGGACTTCAGAAAAACAGATTTAGCAAATTCAGGCAACTGGTGGATAGGATCTCCTGTGGGCAAATCTGAGAAGGAAAGAAGTCCAAGAGAACTGCCTTTAGTGTAAGGAGGCCCTCTTAAGGGTGCAGGAGCAAGCTATCCCAATATGATGGAGGAATGGGAAGTTCAACAGGAAGCTAGACTAGCTAGACAGCAATCTTGTCAATGACTTGAAATACAAAAAGGGAATCTTCTAAAAAGTGGGAACCTGGCCACAGTAGTAGGAAAAAGTATAAGAGTATTGTATCAGCATACAGGGAGAAAATTAGGAAGGCAAAGGCACAATTTGAGATACAACTAGCAAGGGTCATAAATGACAATAATCACATCAAAAGTAAGAAAAAGATTGGAGAAACCAGTGGTCCCTTATGGAATAAAGGCTATCTAGTTACAGATGATTCAGAGAAGACTGAAGTAATTAATGACTTAATTGACTTCAGTTTTCACAAATAAGGGCAGCTACCAGATACATCTACCAGAGTGCAATTGGCAGCAAAGATAGGGAAGGAGAAAAAAAAGCCTAGAGAAGTAGAAGAACAGGTTAGGAATTATTTGGAGAAGTTAGATGTTTTCAAGTCAGCAGGGTCAGATGGGATGCAACCTTGGATACTGAAGGAATTGTCTGAGGTAATTTCAGAGCTATTGGCTATCCTCTGTGATAACTCATGGGGCACATCCACACATGCAAGCACATGTGCTTACAGCAGCTGAAATAGAAGTGGTGCAAATTTGAGCTGGGGCTTTTTGCCTCAGCATGTGTGCTCGGACATGCACTTCGTTGTGGAGCAAACTGTACTGCTTGGGACAAAATAACCCTGCCTGGCTCCTCCCGGATCTGCAGCCAGGGGAAGCTGCCCCAGCAATATAAAAAGCTGCCCCAGCAATATAAAAAGCTGCCCTGTCCTGGTCCAAGCAGTACAAAAACCTGCACTGGCCAGCAGCTCAGGGTTACTTGACCTCAGGATCTTCTGGGGCCCAGGCAATTGGTATCTGGGGACACTAGCCCCTTGTGTCAGCTAGACTGCTGAGGCAGCATCCCAAATTCACTTTTTAAAATACCTCAAAATCAACATTCTTCCACAATTAGAACAAGAGAGAGAAGGGAGAGAAAGGAGGAATGATCAGATGGTCAATGTTTTATTCCTATATTTACAATGTTACAGAAATTTGGAAGCCTACCAGTGTCTCTAGTTTCATCATAAAATAAATCCTAAATATCTATATGTTTTAATGTTTGCTTTGGGTTTCCTTGTCACATGGTGGGTGTGTGATGGGGGGGATGTGGGGTTTGCAGGAGAGGGTGGGTGTGGAGGGATGTGGGGGGATGAGTCACTGTGTGGGTATGTTTGGGGATACTGTGGGAGTGGGGGCTGCTTAGGAAGGGTGGGTCCCCGGCATGAATGCTGCATGCCCCTGGTGGCCGATGGGGCACGGTGGTGCTGGTGGCGGCAGGAGCATGGTGGCTGTGGTAAGCGGGGAGCTCCCGCAGACACCACCGGCACTGTCGGCAGCGGGGGGAGGAGTGGCAAGCGGCGAGCACCCACAGACACCCCCCAGCAGCAACAGCAGTGGCCAGTGGTGATGGCTGACTGCCTACAGACACCACTGGCAGTGGAGGGAGCGGGGTTGCAAGCAGCAACCACCTACAGGCACCGCTGACAGTGTCGGCAGCACCTTTTTTGAGGAGATGCACTGTCAAGCTCAGGGGGTGCACATGCACCCCCTACGCATTGCCAATGGTCCCCTGCCCCCCACAAGGCAGAGACCCCCCCAAGGCGGAGCCCCCCCCACAGCATATGGACTACCCTGCCTGCAGGGTCCCAGGCCCCCCCCAGGGGCTACAGCTCCCTCCCAATCCCCCAATGGTCTCAAGCCCCCTGTTCATTCCCCTGCTCTTCTCTAGCCTCTGGAGGCTGGACATGAGCAGGAGAACAAGCAGGAGGCTGGAGAGAACAGGAGAATGAACAGGAGGCTCATTCCCCCCCATCCCTGTTGGTTTTGCATCTCCCCATTTGTTCCCCTGCTCCCCCATCTCCTGTTCATCCCTACCCCCCCACCCTTTGTTCATTCCCCCAGCTCCCTGCTTGCTCTCCCAGGACATCCACATGCACCAGCAGTAGCAGAGAATGAGCAGGAGGCTGGAGAAAGCAGGGGAAGGCTCCAGCTTATTTCCAGGGGCTTGTCTCCAGCATCCTGCTGGTCTCCAGCCCCCCTGATCCTTTCCCCAATGTCTCCAGCCTTGGGAGGCTGAAGACAGCAGGGAAACCAGCAGGAGGCTAGAGACAGCTCCTGGGGACATTCCCCTACTGTCTCCAGCTCCTTGTTCCTTCCCCTGCTTGTCTCCAGCCTTGGGAGGGAGCAGGAGGCTGGAGACAGCCCCTGGAGACATTCCCCTGCTGTCCCCTGCTCTCCCAAGGCTGGAGACAGAAGGGCAAGGAGCAAGGGGCTGGAGACAGCAGGGGTGTCTCCAGCCTCCTGCTCATTCTCTGGTACTGTCAGTGAGTGGGGAGCAGGGAGCTAAGAGAACAAACAGGGGGCAGGGGGAACTAACTGGGGTGGGGGGGGGATGAATGGGGAGTTGGGGAGTGAGCCAGGAGCGAGAGGAATGAACTGGGAGTAAGGAGAACAAACGGGGGGTGGGGAAGAAGGTCTCCTCCCCGCTCCTCCAGCCCCACAACCTCCTGCTTACCTCGCAAAAGCTGGGTCCAGGTCCCTGGAGCTTGCAACTCTGCCTGCCCAGCATGGGCAGGCATCATGCTTCAGGATCGGGGAAAGGGTCAATTACAGAGATGCTCTGGCAATCTGGAGGACTGAGCCTCCAGCTGTCCCAGGGCATGGTCTGGGACCATGTGCTGATCTGTTTTTTTCCCCTGGGTTTTTGGTCTAGTTTTGCTCCCCTGCTGCAAATTTGCAGTGGGGGGAACATTTTTTTGTTCCTGCACGTGCCTCTTGCAGTGTCTCAAAGGAGTTTGAGACACTGCAAGAGGCACATGCAGGCTTATCTGGATGCACTCATGGAGGTTGAGTGAGGGCTCATATGATTTCAAAAAAGCAAGAATAGTGTCCATCTTTAAGACAGGAAAGAACGAGAA
This sequence comes from Alligator sinensis, assembly GCF_000455745.1. Lineage (NCBI taxonomy): Eukaryota > Metazoa > Chordata > Crocodylia > Alligatoridae > Alligator > Alligator sinensis. Next base: position 1,272,412 of record NW_005841889.1, read on the forward strand.
TCCTGAAAATTACAGACCAGTCAACCTGACATCAATACCTGGAAAGATCATGGAGCAGGTCCTCAGGGAATCTGCTGTGAAGTATATAGAGGAGAACAAGTTGATCAGGAACAGACAACATGGATTCACCAAGAGCAAGTGATACCTGACCAACCTCATTTCCTTCTTCAACAAGGTGACAGGCTCTGTGGATAGGGAACCTAACTACACATTTCCTGAATCTGTTCTGATATACCTTAATTTGAGTATGACTTTTGACATGGTCTCCCATGACATTCTTACTAACAAGCAAAGGACATACAGACTAGATGAAAGTACTGTACAGTAGATATATAACTGGTTGGATCATCATACTATAAGTAGTCATCAGTGATTCAGATTGTAAAAGTTGGGTCTGAGTTGCTCAACAGTCTGTCCTGGGTCCAGTATTGTTTAATATCTTTGTTAATGATTTGGATAATGGGACTGAGTACACACTTAGCAAATTTGAGGATGACACCAAGTTGGGTGGAGTTGCAGATACTGGAGGGCAGGGCTAGGATCCTGAATGACCTGGACAGACTAGAGAAATAGTCTTTGTTGAATCTCATCTGACAAGTATAAAGTCCTGAACTTGGGACATAATAATTTCATGCACAAATACAGACTGGGGAATACCTGACTAGACTGCACTACTGAAGGTAAAGACCTGGACCATAAGCTAAATCTGAGCAAAAGCGTGCTCTTGTTGGGGAAAAAAAGGCAAACAACAGACAGGTTTGCTTTAATAAGAGTGTCACTTGGAATAAAGGATGCTTTCACTCTGTTCAGCAATAGTGAGGTCTCACATGGAGTATTGTGTCCAGTTTTGGGTCCCACATTTCAAAGATAGACAGTTTAGAAAGATTCCAGTGCAAAGGAACAAAATGTTTTTACTGGCTTCTTTTGCAGAATCATATAACCAAGCAGAAACCTACGCAGGACAATCCAATGTAGGGCTGAAACCCACTCAGGGATACTGTAGTTTGGTTTGTTTTTTTCCCTGAGCATGTATGCAGTCTTTTCCATTAAATGGGACAGATCCAACTAGAAATCTATAAGTAACTGAAGACACCTTCAAATTTCTCATTCAGCTCTACAACCTCTCCACTATTTGGCAATGAATGATACTGCAGCCATTGGAGTTTTCTAATACTACAAGGGGGTATATCAATTTGCATGACAAAATTACAACATGTACAGGTATCTAGGAGAACTTTGTTCACTTTCTTAGCCACAGGATAACTCTATGCTTTAGGTATTGCTTGGTTCAAAAATTATTTCAATGGAAGTAATTTCTCAAGAATAAAGCTGTTAAAGTAAGAAAACTCTAGACTTCTCCAAATATACCGTGAAACAACATTCAGTGTTTCTTCAGACTTCAGTATTCCTTTCACATTGCTCTAATACTTCTGTCATCTTTGGCCTCAGCAGCTGTTCTGCCAGATAACATGTATGAATCTAGTCTACTGTATTATTCTGCTTGTTCAGCCCAATCATCAGACCCAAACAAATGACAGTCTTCATAGCAGGCCACATTTTGTTTTATGAGAATGCTTTCACAATTAATCTGCAGGCTATTCACTGGCCTGATTACTATGGCATCAAGTACTAATTAACAAGTACGTAATGAAATAATGTAGCATTAAACCTTTCAGTAATTTGTCATCGCTCATTTTAACTACATTTGGCAAAAGCAACAAGTTTTAACTCTCAAAAATAATTGAAATCAACAAGCAAACGAAAAAGCTATGAATAAGGCTTGCTGTTTTCTTAGGGTATTATCAAAAGAACAGTCTCAGATGCATTTAAAGGAAGATGTCAAGAAAAGAAAACAGTAGATTAAAAGGACACGTGTAATACTCTCATTATTAATTACTTGTCAGTCTACTTATCCAGTACATTAAGTACATTAACATAGAGAATATATTTAATGCTAAAACAATTTTTTTCATGGTTTTCTTTAAAGAAATGCAAATTTTAGGTCTCATTCGTCTCCATGTATACTAAGTATTCCATGATTTTTATGACAGGAAAAAAGGTTCTGATACAGCAGTTGCCATTATAAAAACAGCATTCACATATTCTTGCTTGTGATCTTATTATTTTTTTTAATTTAGATTTTTTTATACCAGTTCCATCTTCATAGTTTCTAAAGTACTACTTTTTTTTTTTCTATTCTAGATTTACAGGGAGGGGTAGTGGGTTCCTTTAGATACCACTGTCATATACCAAATGCTGGTATATGCCTACAGTTTAATATTATGTACAGTACAGAGAATCAGGATCAGTAATGAAAACACAAAGTTTACAGTGTAGCTTATAGTGTAGTTTATAGTCCATAAATTTATGAGCTGTTCATTAAAAAAAGGCTAAAAACACCTGTTCTTGAAGTCAATAAAGAAGTGGAGCTGTCCATAAAAAATTAAGAGGCACTGAGCTTGTTTGAAGATCTGCCATCATCATCAAAATGAGGCTAGATTTAAGTGCTGATGGACAGGCTAAGCAGAGCAGTGCCACCTGATTTCTAAGCAGTAGCACAGCATGGCATCTTGCTAGGAACATCTGTCAAGGTTTCTGACCCACAGGAGACCTTGTACCCTCTTTCCCAACCTCATTCATGTGCTGCTGCTCCATCCCAGCCATCCTCTGTCTGTAACAGCCGCTCAGTGCTTACTTCAAAAGTATGCAAGTGTGCATGAACCAGAGCTGGCCAGGTAGGGCAGGGAGGAGGCAGGGCAGCCAAGATAAAGCTGCAGGGCTGGAAGTGTGGATGGGGAGGGAGGGAGGGAGGGCAGGGGGTGAAAGACAGGGAGGGAACAGGATGATGCTAAGGCTGGTGCATGTGCAGGCACTGGAGGATGACATGGATCTGGCACTGTGTGAGCAGACAGGAATGATGTAGATGTGGTCCGTGTCCCCAGTGGGTGCCAATTTCTGCCTGCACTAATGCAGGATCTCCTCTGGGCATGGGCCAGAGCCCTGGGTCAGGATGCAGTGGGATCCCAGCATCTTCCTGCAAGAGATGTGTTGTGGGGGCTCTGTTGTGGGAACCCAGACATGCCCCACCCCACAACAGGGAAGGAAGTTTAGACTGCTGTGTAGTAGGGCTGTGCAAAGCTTTGGGTGGTGATTCAATTTGGAGGAGATTCGGTTCGATTTGGTGGCCAAATCTCTGAATCCAAATCAAATCAGGGGACCAATTTAAAGGTCTGAATTGATTCAAAGCTCTCCAAATCTTCAGAAAAGATTTGAGAGATCTGATGATTCAGGCAATCCCTCGTGGCTGCAGGCTGGACTCAGAGCTGGTAAGTACTAGGGGCAGGGGGACCAGTGTCAGCCCCCCCGAGCCCCAGACTCCAACAGCCCCCCTGACTCCTGCCTGCTCCCCCA
>NW_005841889.1:1276025-1293986 GCF_000455745.1 Alligator sinensis
TGGGGATTGCTCCCCACTGGCAGAAGCAGTGAGTCCCAGGTTTTTTCGGGGGGGGTTCTTTAAAGGGCTGGAGCTGGCCTGGGCGGGGCACCTGTGGGGGGGCTGAGGGAGTAAGGGGTGGGTCAGGGGAGCCCCTCATGCAGCAGGGGCAGCAGGGAGCCCCCCACTGCATGGGGGGCTCGCCCCCTACCCAGCAGCACCTGGTGAGCTGGGGCTTTTTTTTTCCTCCCAAGTGCCAGGAGCTGGGGCAGCCATTACCAGGCTGGGAAAGGGGTGCAGGATGGGCCTGGCTTGACTGATTCAGAGATTCAGCTGCTGCCAAATCTCCTAATGAGATCTGTCTGAATTGAATTGGGGTAGTGATTCAAATCACCAAATTGAATCACTGTCCCCCGAATCAGCTGAATCCAAATCCAAAACGAATACTAGCTGCTTCACACAGGCCTACTGTGTAGTGCAGCCCAGCTGGCATGGGACCCCACTGCCATTCTGCTCCATGACAGGGGGTCAGAGGCAGGATTTTGTTCTGAAAAGCTGCCTGCATAGCCCAGATGATGGCTCTCTCCCCCCTCCCTAAAAGCTATAGCCACTTCCTGTTGCCAGATCTGTGGATTCTGGTATACATCACAGAGGTTGTTTCCTGCCATGCTTTGACCCCACCAGGATCAGGGTGTGACCTCTAACCTTCCTCCTTGGTCTGCTATTTCCCAGGTAGAAAGCTGGTGGATTCAGCCAGTGCCAGCTACTCACAGACCCCAGGACTCTGGCCCAGCCAGCTGTGTCAGCTCCAAGGGGCCCTTTCAGAGCAGAGCAGCCCAATAGCTCCATATGAGGGGGAGGCAAGTACTAGGTGGAGGGCGGGAGTCAAAAGGGAGGAGAGAAGGGTGTCTGCACTCCAAAATCTCCTTTGTGATCTAAGGGGTCTCTGCAGGTAGTGTCTGCCCCATCCCTGACCCTCTGCTGACCCAGTGCCCACAGACTCTGAAAAAGGGCTGCACTTCCTTTTTATGGGGCTTCCCCATCCCAAGCTTTCCTTGCACCATGGTGCCTGAGGTTCCCAATCCAGGATTTTTTTTTATTACTAATAATCTGCAAACTTTTAACTAAAAAACAAACTTTTTACTATGGTGGTTGTTAAACCACTACATTTGAACTCAGCCCTTCTAACTGCCATCCACAGTGCCTGGCAGAAGGGTTAGATTTACATTATGTAAAAACTATATCAGCAAAAACTTGTGTCAATAAAAAAGTTAGGTTGCCAGTAAAAATGTCTGCAGCTTGTCAGTAAAATATTTTGGGGTTGGCAACCCTGAACAATATGCATGTTCAACACGGATACCAAATTAATAAATGACTGAAGCACTGTAGTGTTAATAGGCTAATGAGAATATATTCCCATTAGTATGGCACTATAGTTATGTGTATATGTATATAAATGTATGTATTCAATGAGGTTACACCAACTACTGGCCTGAGCAAATGCTTCGCAAATCAGAAATTAAACCTAAAGGGTTTAAGGCCACTAATTTCAAATGTGAGTAGCGAGTCTGAGTGCCAAACGTAAAATGTGTTAAAACTGTCTCCATTTTCTGAAGGTGGCGATTTGGCACTTTCTGAAAATCCAGTCTTTTTCAGGTGCCTCAAATACACCTGAAAGAGGCCATACAGAACTGAGGCACTCAAGCAAAAGGCACTTGGAAAACTTAGCCATTCCCTGAATTATAAATCAACAATTGTATTTTCTAATGTTTCAGGAACTTATTTTATTACTGGTGGTAATATTTTGGTAAACTCTTTTCCAGATACTCAAAGGACTAATTCATATTTATTTATATCTTCTCAGTTTCAAAAGATGTTCTACACTTAGTGTTTCAGATTCTGCCCTTTAGTAAACTCATTTTCTTCTAAAATGTAAAAGATTTAATATCACTTATTACAAAACCAAAGAGATAGTTTTAAAATGTTTTGACAGAATATTAAATTTTAATTTCTTTAAAAAAATTATGAGACAGATTCAGGAATTTTTGCAGCTGTCAAAATTGTCATAATAAGAAAAATAGTCATATCTAAGCTCAAAACATGGAGCAAAAGAAATAGGATTAGGTACTGACTTACATTTCATTTGATAACTTGGCATATAAAATTTATAAATACATGAATACTTGCCTAAGGAAAAGCTCTGCACTGTCCCTGCCAGTCATAGGAACTGGGCAATCACCCCATCAATCAGTATATCTGGGAGGTGGGGGAAAATGGAGCGTGCAGAATGGTGCTTCCCCTACCTCACCCCACATAAGCCTTGGCCGCAGTGGGAAAAGACCTCAGTGAGAACTGTATGCCACTAATTCCTTCCGACTGTTTTCCAAAGACATCTGCCTTTTGAGTACCATACATACCAAAATCACCATACTTTGAAATCAGTTATAATCAGTTTTACCTTCCTGTATCCAGGACTATTGCGTAGCACTACTGGCATTAGCATCCTCTACAGTGTCTAGTCACGTAGGGCGTGTGTACACATGCATTTAGGTGTGCTTAAACTTAATGGACATTAGCTGAATGTGCATTGAGAAGATTTAGGCTCACATCTACATGTGCACCTGTTAAAGCATATTAACATCGTGTGCGTGGGTGATGTGGGACTAAGTTACTCCTAAGTCAGTCCATACACAGCATTAATGCATCTTAACACATCTATGTGTGCATTAACATGTTTTAGCTATTCGCCCTTAAATGTGATACCTGCTTTTGCAGGTATCAAATTTAGGTGCAAATAGCCTAAAATCACCATTTTTAAGGCACATTAAGGGTGTGCACATGTAGACGTGTGCCCTTAATGAACCTTGCATCATACTAAAGTGCTTTAAATTAGCATGTGTAGATGCACTGGTAGTTCTTATCTTTTACTGAAGTTAATGTGATTTTTTCCTAACAAGTGACTGTAAGACTAAGGTCACAGTTTGCTCACTGTTTTGAAAACTTTCTAGATGAAAGGCACTATTTTTTACTTTGAGATATTGGCTTGTAAAGGTGCAATTTGTGTTAGATAGAGAGCTACAGTTGTATTACTTTGTTTCAAGATTTTTGTTTTAACATAATTTTTTGTGTTTCAAAAAGGAATCTCTTTTTGTGCATCTTTTGGGAACAGTAAGGCAGTTATAATTTAGAGCAATTTAAACCAGAATAGTGTACTTAGAAAAAGTGACTAAACTTTATTAATATCCCCCAATTATTTTAAAAGATTTATATATCTTTTCTATTAAGCCTATTTGATCAAAGTACTGGTAACTAAGTGAACTTTTCTTTTTCTTGCCTATTGAGCCATATAACAGGCCTTTTTAAAATAGGATGAGAACAATTTATTTAATAAATTCAAATCCTAGTATTTCTTTTATTAGAAAAGATCATTATAATACAAAGATATGCATCAAATCCTATGTCCCTCTTCTTTTGTTACTTTCATTCCTTACCTCTTTGTTAGCTCTGTCTGCTTGTACTAATGTTCCATTCAGGCATGGCTCTACATAGTGAAGTTCTTCATTATACTGTAGAGAGAGAAAAAAGATGAAAATTTTAATTAAGGGCTTTGTAAGATACAATTTAATTTAATGATTTAGAGCTATAGTGCAACATGAACAAGAAGCAAAAACAATAGGATTCAGTCCATTTTTAAAAACTGGGCAATGTATTTCCCCACTTTGCACAATCCTTTGGTTTTCAAAGGCTAAAAGCTTAAAAATAGAGAACTTGATGGAACGTGTTCCAGTAGACAGGTGGGTTTGTGAACACTGTACATAGTTAAGCTATGCAACAGCAACTAATACAATGCTTGGATTCTCAGAAAGACTAGCTAACAGTAAAACCTCCCAGGTTGGAATCTGGATAGTATTAATACAGAGCTGATACAGTCCCAGCTCATAACTCCCAGGCTTCTGCTTCATTTGAGCAAACACTGACAAATAGTTGAGTCAAAGCCTAACACATTTTTTGGAGTTAGTAAGTAGGTACTGAGCCAAAACACTATGAATTTGAACCCTTCTAGAAGTGTTTTAAAGTAATCAGTCAGAGATTTTCAGTCATAAAACTATTTTAAAGCACTTAGGCCAGATTTTCAAAGGTGTCAGGCACTGCTCTGCTCAGTGTTGCAAGGCCTAAGTGACATGACCGGCTAAGTCCCATTTTCAAACATGGTTTAAGCATCTAGAAGCCTAAGTCACTTTAAAAATGGAACTTAGCTAAGTCACTTAAGTTTTACAAGTCTGAGCAGAGCAATGCCCCAAACCCTTAAAAATACGTTCTGTCATCTTACATATCAGTTTTTCCTTTAATTTTCTTTCTATTGTTCTTCGACAGAGTTACCATAGGCCAAAATATGGGGGGGGTGGTTCTGCTCCATCCAGTCCTACTTGGTTTCACCTTTCCACAGTAGAATAACAATAGCAGCCAATGAAAGAGGACAACAAGTTCAGCCAAAAATATTCAGAGAAAATATTTCATATGATTAATGTAAGCGCTCATTCTCTCTCCTCACTTCTCAGTGGGAATAGATTCTTACAATGATTCATTGCAAAATGCTTCTTACTCAAGGTTCTTCCATCATTACAAGTTCCCATTGTCTGTCTCTTCAATTTTAGCATAGTTCTCGTCTCCTCCCATATGCCTAACCCTAGACCCTTCTGCAATCTGCTCCACACTGGACATCTGTCATCATCACTCATGTGGACATTGCAATGCCCTCTTACAATCATTAATTAAATACTTGATCACTGCTGCAAGGAAAAGTGTTTTCATTCTGGTCTATACCAACAATTTTGTGAAGAGAGTACCAAACTCTATTCTTCATTATTACACAATAACAAACCCAGAGTAACTTTATTTTAACTCATTGATGTTAACTTGTCTTCACACCTGAAAAATGCAGGTTATCTACCACTGGCATTCTGTGGCAAATTCATGTATATCCCTTATTATTTCATTCTACTCTATTATGAAAACACTTATGCACACTTCAGAGTTCCACAAGTTAAATGGAAAACAACGGGAGACCTGCACCACTTGAAAAACATTAATCTTTTTGCAATTGTTTGATATACATCTCAATATCATATCAGTTCCTTGATCTGATAAATACAATACTTTTTTCTACACTTCCCATTAGGGCTGTGTGAAGCTTCGGTTCCCAATTTGATTCAGTGGAGATTCGGCCTGATTCGGTTGGCCAAATCGCTGAATCCAAATCAAATCAGAGGAACCTTGAATCTCTCTGAATTGAATTGGAACCCTCTGAATTGATTCAGAGAGATTCAGAAAGATTTGGAGATCAGGACATAGACACAGCTTTAAATGTGCTTTCTACATACCTCTAGGTAGCAGGCAGCTTATGACTGTTGTGATGCTGGGGTGGTAACTGGCCTGGCATTTCCTGGGGGCTCCCACAATACTGAGAGTATCCCACCAGGCCACGCACTCCCAGCAGGGTGCAGTTTTAGGTCATGCCCAGGACCAGAAGCCTCCAGTCCATCCCCTACAGCTCCTCCCTTACCTCCAGGGTGTTCCAAGAAGCCTCACAGCCAGGCGATGTTGCTGCCTGCCTGCCAGCAGCAAAATGCCCTACTTATATAGGCAGCCCTGAATCTAAAATGACTGCTGCAATCAGACACCTGCTGGCTGCTTGGCTCAAGGCCCTTAAAGTGGCAGGCACAAACAGTGCCCTGCCACAGTGGTCTGCATTTTTGTGTCTTTCATAGATTCATAGATGTTAGGGTCGGAAGGGACCTCAACAGAACATCAAGTCTAACCCCCTGCATAGGCAGGAAAGAGGACTGGTTTCAGATGACCCCAGCTAGATGCCTATCTAACCTCCTCTTGAAGACCCCCAGGGTAGGGGACAGCACCGCCTCCCTTAGGAGTCCATTCCAGATTTTGGCCACTCTAACTGTGAAGAAGTTCCTCCTAATATTCAATCTAAATTAGGGAGACAGATGGTCTTCTCATCCATCCTCCTGGTCAGAGGTTGCAGTAGGCATCACAGCACCTGCATCAGAGAGGTCAACCTGCGGCTCAGGAGTTGGTGCCATGGTACAGGATTTGGCTTCCTGGACCACGACCCACACTTCCTGGCAAGGGACTTCCTGGGGCGTGATGGACTTCACCTCTCAGTGAAAGGTAAAAGTCTTTTCTCCAACAGGTTGGCTGGTCTTCTATTTCGGGCTTTAAACTAGCTCAGATGGGGAATGGGGAAGGCAGAAGAAGGAGAACATCAGGAACCTGCAATCCATGGGACGTCCAGCAGTACAGCACAGGTAAGCAATAAGCAGGTAAGCAATAAGGGACCCATTGGGCATCAGAGCCAGGGGGCAACAAAGGTGCCAGTCACAGGGCTCAAGTGCCTATATACTAATGCTAGGAGCATGAGGAACAAGCAGGATCAACTAGCACTCCTGCTTGCAGAAAACACTTACGACTTAGTGGGGCTAACACAAACCTTAGTGGGGCTAACAGAAACCTGCTGCCATGACTGGGCAGCACACATTGAGGGCTATAAGCTGTACAGAAAGGATAGAGTGGGGAGGAGACGGGGAGGGGTTGCGCTCTATGTCGAGGAGCATTGTACATCAACCCTTATTAAAATGGAATCGGAGGAGGAGAAAGTAGAAGGATTGTGGGTTAGGTTACATGAAGGTCACAGGAAAAGGGATCTGGTGGTAGGGGTCTGCTACAGAACCCCACACCAAGGGGAAGAACTAGATTTGGAACTCCTGAGGCAGCTCTCAGAGACAATAAAGACTAGAAAGGCTGTAGTCATGGGGCACCTAAACTACCCTGACATCTGCTGGGAGACGCAGACAGAAAATTCCCGTTCACGCAGGTTCCTATCCTGTGTACAGGACCTCCACCTGATGCAGGAGGTACATGGTCCCACTAGGGGGAATACCTTACTGGACCTGGTATTGGCAACAGGTGATGACATGGTAGGGGACCTACAGATCAGTGGTCACCTGGGGGACAGTGACCAGGAAATAATAGAATTCATCATAAGGCGTAGAGTGGGTAAGGCAAGTAGTAGGATGGAAGTGCTAGGACTTAGCGAAGGCTGACTTCAGCAAACTCAGGGGTTTAGTCAATGACGCACTGCAGAGTAAGAGATTTGGCGAGATGGGAGGCCAGGAAGGGTGGCTTAAGGAAGCAATCCTTCAGGCACAGAGGGAGACAATCCCGATGTGGGGGAAAAGGGGGAAAAGGGGCCAAGAGGGTTCCTTGGCTGACCAGAGAAATCCAGAGCAGCCTAAGGGCAAAAAGGGAGGCATATAAGCAGTGGAAACAGGGAGAGATTACTAAAGAGGAGTATACCTCGTCAGCTCACAGTTGTAGGGAAGTAGTTAGAAGGGCCAAAGCTACCATGGAGCTCAGGATGGCATCTCAAGTTAAGGATAACAAAAAAATGTTTTTCAGAATATATGGGAGTAAAAAGAAGGCCCAGGGTGGAATAGGACCACTACTAAATGGGCAAAAGCAATTGGTGGCAGACAGGGAGGACAAAGCTGAACTCCTCAATGAGTTCTTTGCCTCAGTGTTACTAAATGAAGGGCAAGACAAATCTCACAATGGGATTGTAGAGAGGCAACAGCAGGGTGCCAGACTACCAAGCGTTGACCCTGAGATGCTGCAGAGTCACTTGGAAGGACTGATGCATTTAAGTCGGCAGGCCCGGATGAGCTCCATCCAAGGGTACTGAAGGCATTGGCCGATGTCATTGCACAGCCACTGGCAAGAATATATGAGTGCTCGTGGTGCACAGGCCAGGTCCCGGAGGGCTGGAAAAGGGCCAATGTGGTCCCTATTTTCAAGAAGGGGAGGAGGGAGGATCCAGGCAACTATAGGCCAGTCAGTCTCACCTCCACCATCCTTGGCAAAGTCTTTGAAAAGATTATTAAGGCTCATATATGAGCCCAGCAGGAAAAATTATGCTGAGGGGAAACCAGCATGGGTTCATAGCAGGTAGATCATGCCTGACTAATCTAGTCTCCTTTTATGACCAGGTTATAAAACACCTGGATGCAGGAGTAAGGGTTGACATAGTTTACTTAGACTTCAGGAAGGCCTTCGATACGGTATCCCACCCCATACTGGTGAACAATTTAAGAGGCTGTGACTTGGATGATTACACAATCCGGTGGGTGGCAAATTGGCTGGAAGGTCGTACACAGAGGGTGGTAGTGGATGGGTTGGTATCAACCTGGAAGGGTGTGGGCAGTGGGGTCCCACAGGGCTCGGTCCTTGGACCGATACTCTTCAATGTCTTCATCACTGACTTGAAAGAGGGATTGAAGCGTACTCTGTCCAAGTTTGCGGATGACACAAAACTGTGGGGAGAAGTGGACACACCGGAGGGCATGGAACAACTACAGGCAGACCTGGACAGGTTGGACAAATGGGAAGAAAACAATAGAATGCAATTTAACAAGGAGAAATGCAAAGTGCTGCACCTAGGGAGGAAAAATGTCCAGAACACCTACTGCCTAGGAAATAACCTGCTCGGTAGCACGGAAGCAGAAAGGGATCTTGGAGTCCTAGTGGGCTCCAAGATGAATATGAGTCATCAATGTGACAAAGTGTGATGAATTTATAGGCAGCCACAAGGTCACCTCTCAACTTTCTCTTGCAGAGGCTGAAGAGGTCCAGGTGCCCTAGTCTCTCCTTGCAGGGCTTGGCCTGCAAGTCCTTAACCATACAAGTAGCCCTTCTCTGGACCCTCTCCAGGTTATCCACATCCCTCTTGAAGTGTGGGGCCCAAACCTGGGCACAGTACTCCAACTGCGGTCTGACCAGTGCCCGATAGAGGGGAAGTATCACCTCCTTGGTTCTGCTTGTCATGCATCTGCTGATGCATGATAAAGTGCAGTTAGCTTTGCTGATGACTTCGTCACACTGATGACTAATGTTCATCTTGGAGTCCACTAGGACTCCGAGATCCCTTTCCGCTTCTGTGCTGCTGAGCAGGTCATTTTAGGTAAGGAGTCTCTTCTTCTAGATAGAATAGCTCATTCTGGCATCATGGATAGAAAAGTTCATTCTGGCATTTGAAGCCAAGCTACACACACAGCAGAACACAGCAGAAGCATTTCCAGTGTCATTATGTACAAAAAAAGGCAAAGAAACTCATTTCTCTGAATCCCAGCCAAATTGTTAGTGGCACTCTTTCAGTTTGCAGCTTCTAATTTACCTTGACTGCATTAGCATAAAATTATTTAAAGCAATTTGTTATGTGTTGCATTACAAAAGAAATTAGATTGTACTAAGCTGTATAATCAAATAGTTTATGTAATGTTGTTTTGCTGGTAAGAAGTATAAACCAAAAGCACTCTGACTACCGAGAAGTTCTTCCTTTGCTATTTAGGAGGAGTCAGATGCATACTAAGGAATTGCTGATATAAAAAAAAAAATGCAACTGCATTTGATAATTGCACCTTTACAGAGCTGTATTGTTCCAATTCATTTGAATTATTACTGTATAATACTACCATGTTTATTTTTACATGTACTGTACTGTTATATATGCCATATTCTTCTTTTGGGGCATATTTGAGTTACAATAATATAAAAAATAATACTGGGTGCAAAAAATACTTGAATACGAAAAATATAATGGATGCAAAGCTGAGCAAAATGATTTTGCTCAATGAAATCAAAAGGAGAAAACAGTGACCCCTACCTCCTCCAAATCTAAGACAATTTTGGAGAAACAGAGTGCCACACATTGTCCACACAAAAAACAAACAAACAAGCAAGCAAGGACTTTTGTTCCAGAATGTATGCATCTTCTGGCATATGTGCAAATCAGAAAATGAACTGGTCTCATGACTTAATCTGTAATTTCAGCATAAATGTTCATGTCTGCTAGGTTTGTCACTTCAGTTCATCTGATGATTTCCAGTAAATTCCACTTTTTCTCAGGCATCATATCACATAAGTGAAACTAGTCTGACTGGTTTGGGTACCCTTTGCCGAAGTGAAGGGATGTTTTACAGACCTCAGCTAGAGCAGATGATATAGGGAATATTGCCCTTTTTATTGAGAGTCTGTATCATTTATCACAAGTGTGTCTAAAATAGTAGTGATATTTTAGTTAAAAGATCACCAGCAGCTGATTTTACTACCATTAAGCTAGAAAGGTGCAATCTTTTCTTCTGGATGCTAGTCTTGCTACTGTCACACATGCCTGCATATTTCATTAAGATTAGGTGATTGCACTCCACTCCATGGAGACAATACCTTAAAAGCATTCAGACACTAAAGCTGGCATAGTGCAAAGTCACTTTCTTGGTAAGGGCTTCTTGCTGGAATACTCGAAACTAGTGTTCACAGATTTGCTCTGGCTGTCCACTGGCTGTCCACAGGGAGTCTAAGGTATTCATTATGATATCATAATTTCAAATGACATAACAGGTTAAATGTCAGCTAAGGGCCTGCCTACCAGGGACTGACGCTCTTTCTGACACACTTCAGTAACTGTAAACAGCAGAAGACCCTGATCTCATTATTTTTAACATAAAGGAAAGAGGGAAGGATCCAAGACTTCAGAATTAGCTTCTCTTCCTTTGACTGGAAGAACAAAAGCCTAATGACCTTCAGGTCAAGCTGTGAAAGCCATTTATTCAACAAGGCTTTTAGGGAAGGTAAAGAGTGTATTTCCTGAGGCTGAGGCTGGAAATAAGCCCTTGTGTTACTCTGCTTTACTGGCTGGTTGAGGTCACGTTGCTTTTATTTCACAAATGCCACCTGTGGATTGAGTTTGTGCATGATACCTGCAAGATTCTGCAATCTCTGTTGAGCGTCCATTGTTATGTTGCATGAAACTTGAATAGAGCATGTTGGATAGGCTTTGTTTTAAATGATTCAATCTGAAAAAAAAAAATCAGCAAATCCAGACCTCTGTTTACTCTGAACCATATACCTTCTGGATATGAGTAATCTGAAAATTCATTCCTACGGTGTGAGGTGTATGAATTCTGTTGCCTTTTGTATAACTTGCCCTTGGGTTTTATGTCTGCCCAACTAAATATTCTAAAACTAATTCTAAAACTAAATAGCAAAAAGAATTTGGAAGGAATCTTTCCTCTTCCCACCATGAAAGTCTCTCAATATAATCTCAGTCACTACAATGCACATTCATGACAGCCTTCCATTGATATTTTTTCTAAATATGACCTGATTTCCCTCAATAACAAATTCAAACTTGTTCCTTATCTGAGAATAAAAACTGACACGCACAACCTCCAGCTTACTGGCTGTACTTCACCCTTGGATCTCTTCCCATTTGTGAAATCCAGCCATTTTCCTCAGTCTTCCTCCTTGAACCTGCCTGTCTTTTAGGACAGTGATTCTCAACCAGGATGCCAAGGTGTTAGGTGTACAAACACCTACACATGATGGTCAAATGGTCTTCCAACATCTTGACCGATGAAAGGAAACATGACAAAGTCAGTCAGTCAACAGTGCTTGGCAGTTATGTGGGAGATGATAAATCCACAGATTTATCACATTTACATGATAAATCCAGAGATCTAAACTAGGAATCCATAGTGTCAGAAACAGACCATAACAGGTTGGAATTTCTGAGACCCTTGAAAACTGAAAAATTGTTTTATTGTGTCTCCATAGTGGAAAAAACAAAACAAAACAGTGAATGCTAGAAGCTGACATTGTCTGAAGGGTGCCTGGAGACTAATAAAGAGTTCCTTTAGTCTAAAAGATTGAGAACCACTGTTTTTGGGAAAGGATGTCCATCAGCATGGCCAAAGTTGAATTTGAACTACTTCTTCCCAAAACATCACCTAATTGGAATGTTTTGTCTTCTAACCCTCTCTTTATCCACTCTTGAGATCTGTGGCATCTCATCATTTTCCAGATCAAAACTAACCATCTGTCCTAGACTGGTGATTTTATACTCCCTGTATCTGCTGATAATACCTTAATTCTGACCTCATACTTCTCCAGCAATACACGACACAACAAATGTTTAACCTGTATGTTAATATATTAATGCTGATTATTACTGGTGGTTAATGCCAGGCTCTGCTCCACCACTGTCACCACCACCTCCAGGCTCTCCTACAGGGCAGCAGTGGCAGTGCAGAGGACCACAGGGCAGCCCAGGCATGGCCTCTGGGTGGCTGCAGAGAGGGATGCACACAGACACAGACAGACAGCTGCAGGGAGCCAGGAACACAGCCTGGTGACATGTGGAGCAGCACCCAGCAGGCAAGACTGTGAAGAGGAAGGGACGTTGGGGAAGGTTGGGACACAGGGGAAGGAAAGGGACATTGGGGGTAGGCCTGTGTGAAGCAGCAAGTATTCAATTCAGCTTAAGATTCAGACGATTTGGAGGGACAGTGATTTGATTTGGTGATTTGGATCACTGTCCTGACTCGATTCAGCCAATTTGGATTTGGAAATTTGGCTGCTGAATTGGACTGACTCTCCTCCGAATCAAACAGGTGGAAGCAGTTTTGGTGGTAGGGGTGTGGCAGCGGCAAGCGAGGCCCCACTCCCCACCCATTCCCCCAACCTCCCGATGGCTGCCTCAACCAGCCCCAGCATCCTAGCACTTAAAAAAACAAAAACAAAAAACCCCGCACTCATAGCAGAGCCCTCCTGCACAGCATGGGACAGTGGGACAGCGGGACAGCAGGGCAAAGACCCCAGCATGCAGTAGCAGCCTACCTCCACCCCATGCACGAATCTGGAGGGAACATGCCCCCCATGCCTCCTTCAAGGGTGTGCACAGCAGCAGGAGCACCCCCCCATGTCCCTGAATGAACCACCTGTAGCTCTATCCCATGACCCACCCCAGCCCCTGGGGCCCCATTCACCCCAGTCCCTGACCCTGCCTTTGCCCAACTCCTTCCCTCATCATGGGGGCCTCAATCTTCCCCCCTGCCCCTTCCCTCACCCACGCCTATTCCACTCACATACACTTACCTGCTCTGTGTGTATGTGCATGCACATCTCTGCCCCTCGCTCTCAAGCCACAGCCCGTCCGCCCCCAGCCCTGCTGCTGCCCATCACTCCTGACCCACAGTACCCAACATCCTACCAGGGTATACCTCCCTCCCCCAGGCTCCAACCCCCCCCACACAAACACACTTGCAGTCCCCCACCCCTTCACAAATTCCCTCCCACACACACCACACCCACACCCCAAACATACAAGGTACCTACATAATTTTGCACAACTTGGAGTTCTGTGCATAATTTTGAGTTTTTAGCTGTGCGATTAAAATTGCAATTAATTTTTTTAATTGCACAACTAATTGCAATCTTTTTTAATTGTTTGACAGCCCTAATTATTTTGTGTTTTTCTTACTTCTTTTTGTGCTGAATGAAGTATTACACTTAACTACATTCTAAGAAACACACAATTACCAACCCCTGAACACCTTCATTTTCTCTCCTAAATTCCCTTCCTCTCCATCCTCCTCCTCTCCCGGGTCTATGACATGGCTGTCCATCTAGCAGCCTACAGGCTGCATGCAAGCCACAAGAGGTTAATTTGTGACCCCCACTCCAAGCTCCCCCCACAGCCACCACTCCTCCCATTGTTCTACCTTCTGCTGCAGCTGAAGTCTCTGAGCTTCCCTCCCCTTCCCTGGCTTTCACTTCTGTCCCTTCCCCTGGGGGCAGGGAGTTGCAGGAAGGGGCTACCTGCAGTGCTGGGGGAGCCCACAGTGCAGTTCATCAGGGGAGCCCATGGCTGAAGAGGTGAAGGGGGCCCACATGTGTGTATGCAAGTGCAGTCAAGCTCCTCCCCCGCTCATGCTGAGTGAGCTTATGGTGCAGTACAGTGCAGGACCCCATGGTCAGGGAAGAGACATCTCTGTCACACTGGGGTGGCCCACCACTTATACTAAGTTGGACAGCCCTTGTCCGTGGTGTCTGAAGGCCATCAACCCATGATAAGGGCTTCAAAAGATGACCATTTCCACTTTAATAACACAAGCTCTCTCTTTCCTATATATTGGTATTATTTACTAATAATCAGCTGTCTAACTGACCCAACACTATTTATAATGTATTCTCAGATGGTATAAATAAAGCCAAGAATTCACATTCCTGTAGCATAAAGCAAACCACTTTACAAGGCAAAAGTCCCATCTAAGAAAAAAAGAAACCCAGTTATAAAAAGTTCTGAAAGCCACTGAGTATGTTTTAAGCCCCTTTCAGCCCTTGAACCCATTACCATGGAAAAATCAGACACCTACAAAAGATTTTGCCAAGACTTCTAAATAATATTAATGATCCTGTATCAACTGACAAGTTCCTGTCTAGTTGGTGAGCTGCAGACCTCCAAAGTTAACTGAGTAAGGATATTGAAAAATCCAATTCCCTCCTTCAATATAAAGCTGTCACCTCTCAACTTTCACACACCCTATCACAACATAAATTTACCAAAAATAAAAAGAATAAGCTCTAAAGTAAGAGCCTTGGAGTCTTGCATTTCAATTACGTTTTCTTATGTTCTCTTTTATCACATATTCCTTGAGGTATTCTAGCCCTCAGTATTTTCTGTCTATACCACAAATGAAACAGGTATAAAAGAGGAGGAAGGAAGCTTCCCTGCGCTGAAAAGTAGAGTAGTACAACAAATTAGCAACATTCCCTCTCTCCTCTTACCTCCCAAGAAATTTAAAATTTGCTCACACCCAAAGCTACTTTTTTCCCCTCTACTGCTATTTAAATTAAAATTAGTGTGTTAATAACTAAATCTGGTTAACTAGGACCCTTTACTCATGTAGAAGGGCATGTATTCTAGTACATAATTAGAGTCCTACCAAATTCATGGTGAAAGTGGGGTGTGTGGCAGCTCCTTTAATCTTGCAGACTCCCCCATATGTTAAAAGCTACGGTTAAACACTACAGTTTTAAACATGGCACCATTTTTGCCTCTCTGCTGGTCAGCAGCAAGCATCGGGACTGTCAGGGTCCCTTGGCCAATCAGGAATGGAAAGCAAAAATGGCACCATATTTGGAACCACAGTTTTTACCTCCCTACTGATCAAGAGTGAGCCACAAGCTGGGCCCATCCACCAATCAGTAGCAAGGGGGTGTGGAGGAACATGTGATGACCCATTTCTGCCATGAATTTGGTAGGGCCTTACAGATGATTCTGCAATCTCTGCATTTGATCTTGGAAATGGAACTTAGAACTTTCTGTTGTAACTAGTACATGCTGTTATACGGTATTATCATGTAATATGAATGTTTTGAAAATATGGCTTGAGGTAAGTGCCCAGCAGAGCTAAGCAAGCAATTACAATTTACTTAAGTGCCTTCTATATTTCTTCTTTGTCATATCTACAAATTCTAGGCTGTAAACCATAGAAACAGACACATGAAACTCACTTACTTTGCATAAGACCTTCCATATCTCTTATACTTCACAGAACAGTAAAGAGGCATCCCTCACAGCTTAAGACCAGCACAACCAAGGTCAAGCCAGGGGAGGGACTATGTGATGTTGTACAGTTTTGCCTCACTTTATGTGGGTTCTGTATGTGTGAATTCACTCTTATGCGATGACCCTTTTTATACCAAAAATTTGTTATATGCAAGGTAAGTTCACGCTTACGCAATCGGTGTGGTGGAAGCCCATAGTCAGCTGCTTTGTGCAGTGCATTGTGAGAGTGACATGCACCAAACTACAGTCTCCTGTATGGATCTGTGCTCCTTACTTGTTGTTTGTGATATGTGCTCCTGTAGTTGCCATCTCCATTATGGTAACATTCACCACCACCCTGTGCTTGTGTGTACTGTCTGCTGTTGGTGAGTACCAAAATTGTCTTGTAAAAAGTGGTAGAAATGGGACTGTGGGGGGCGAGTACAGCTGAGGTCTTGGAATGTATACCTATTTGTTACATTGTAAAGTGGTTTCCCTTTATGTGAATTTGAGTTACATGCCATTTTCCAGGAATGCACATACAGCATAAAGCAAAGGAAACCCATATTTCTTTGTTTCGAGCAGCTGTCATACCATGCATATGCAACAGAAATTGTAGCAACGATGTCATTCTGCAGGCAAGCTTGGGGAGGGAGGGTGTTGCATTGCACACCGGCTCTGGGTTGAGTTTGTTGGATTTCACCTCACCTCAGCCCATCCATACTTTACCTACGGAAAGCCTAATAATTTATTCAGCCAGGCTATTTGAAATGAGTAAATGGGCTTCAAAAGAAGTGATCCCAGATGACCACAACTTAACTTTATAGACATGGTTAGAATGGAAATTCTGCAAATGAACAATGAGAGAACATATTACCATGCCTTCAGATGCAAAAAATCCTCTTCCTCTAATCACCACTGGTAAAAATGGTTTGTCTAAAGCATTAAAATTGATTTAACAATGTCAGCTCAGTTAATATTTTTTTTTATTTAATGTATGGTTTATGCTTCTGTAAAAGCATTTTTAAAATTTCAGCATTGGACAGAATTAGCAGTCTGTTTTTTATGATAATATTGTTAATTTAATGCATGACTTGGAGTTATACTTCAAAGCAAATGGGGAAAATATGTCTTTTCTCTTGTTGTTGCAGATAACTCTGTTCACGCACTGATGATCTGACCTTAAATTTTAACTTAGACTGCACAAAATCACTCATATTTCAACAATTCTCTTGTAATTTAATCATCTAGTCCATCAATTTTAGATAGATTTTGCAATAACTTACACATGAAAGCTAAAATGATTTTTAACATTCTCTTTTTATGTTTAGTCACTGGAAAGACCTGCATTAGATTCCTTGTTGTGTTATATATACACATATACATTTAGAAAATAATTTAGTGAAAAATGAAATGGGGCTAATATATAGCAAACCTATCTAGTATACTGCTGGTAAATTCTTCACCACCCAACTGCATACTGTTAAGTGTTAATTGAATTTTTAATGAAGTTAGTGTAGTGACCATAACTCCCATTACAGTAAATGAAATATCTAGACTTGATTCTGTGCAGGGAGTACTAATCATGTTTCATAAATACTTGAAAGGCTTTTCAAACTCTTTAAACTTCTTTAATATTTTTAACAGTGAGATGCATAAACAGGGGTGGAGGAAAACCAAAACTGGCTACAGCTACAAATCCTATTACCGTCTTTTCCCAAATCCAAGAATACTTCAAATTTAAGACAATCCCCCCAAAATCAGATTCTAATACATTGAAAATTATAATTGTGTTACAATTTTCCATGTATATAATTTAACTACTGGAGGGTTGTCTTAAATATGGCAAGGGGACAGGCAGCCAGACTCTGGCCATTTGCATCTCCTGCTGCCTGTTCCCTGAGTGCCGCATGCTGAGTTGTCAGGTGCCTCTACATCCCTTGTCTTTGCCTGGATCCACAAAGCCCTTGGCTTTGTGCCGATTCCCTTGCTGCTCCCTGGTTCAGCATGCAGCCAGGGACTAGTGCAGAACCTGCTGAGCCAGAGAGCAACAAGGGAGTCAGCATGGAGCCAGGGAGCAGCAGGACCCAGAGCAGAGCCATGGAGTAGAAAAGGGAATCCGTGTTGGGTCTTGCACTGTTCGTGGGCTCCACATGATTCCCTCACCACTCTTTGGCTCTGTGCTGAGCCAGGAAGCTGCAAGGGAATCGGGACAGAGCCAGATAGCAGTGCAGGACTATTGTTACTTGATTCTTTTCAAGGCTTTATTTTCACCATGTTTTCTAGGGAAAAGAACCTCATTTTGGAATCAAATAAATACAGTAATCTTCTCAGTCAGGGCTCAGTTATTCAAGGCTCTTCCCTGACCCTTCCTTTTCATCCACTGAAACAGTTGTCAGTTCTCTCCAAGCTTCACCCTCCCCCCAACCCCTGTTGACTCCTTGCCCCTCTTTCATAACAGAGACCATCTTGCCAACCCACAGTATTCATTTGCTCCACCCCTGTTCTCACACTGTGGAGAATGT
>NW_005841889.1:1294017-1310921 GCF_000455745.1 Alligator sinensis
CCCACAGCAGGTAGACTTCCACTACAAATGTGTTTCCTCCTCTTTCAGCTCTGGCATCTTCCTACCTATATCTTTTCTTTTCCAATTTAAACAAATAGCATTCCTGAAATTTTACTTACATTTCTACCATTTTGGACTCACTCATCAAAACTTCCATTTTGCCCTTGCTGTGCTCTCACAGGACTTCTTGGATTACTTCCAAGATAATTAACAATACATGTGACATTTACCTTATCCAAAACTCACTTCTCCTTTCCCCTTCTATAATGGTCCTAAATCAGAGATCCAGGAATCTTCATTTTTCTGGTGAATTATCCCCTTTCCCACTTTAACCTCTCTCCTGTGTCTCCCTCTTCACTATATAAGCATGATTTGGTCTCTCCTATGATAAAAAGGCCAACCCGCGAACAATATTTTTTTATCCAACTACCCTTCCATCTCTCTTCTTTCACCTCTAATGCACTGAGTGCATTGTTTACAAAATGAGTCTTATATTTCTCTCTCCATTCCCCCTTTCAGCCAGCCTTCATACTTTGCAATCCATTGAAACTCATCTTTACCAGTACGTCATCCACATGCTCCTTAACCAGTCATCCCTGAATGACACTGATGACAACATTCTTCTTGAAATGTTATCTTCCCTAGGCTTCCATGACACTAATTTCCTCATTCTCTTCCTGTCTCTCTAATTCCTCCTGCAGCAATTCTTCCTCAATCTGTCTAGAACGTTCTTTGGGGATCCAACAATCCTCTATTATTGGTTCCTGTCCCTCCTCCCTCTACAATTTATCTCTGGGTAATCTCGGTCCCTAACATAAATTCAACTCCATGAAGAAAACTCACAGATGTACCTCTCCATGCCAGACCATGCTGTCTCTCTCCGTGCCTTCCCTCCAAATTAAAAATCTAAGCCAATCTTTGACATCTTCTCATGATTGTCTATCTGCTCTAACACAACATACCTAAAATAGTGCTGTAATCTTTGTCCAGTCATTCCCTACCCCTCCTTTCTTGAAAGTGATTAAGAAATTACTAGGTAACCCCAATATCCAGATCACCACTCAGGACTATAACCTGGGCATTGCCTTCAACTTAACTGTTCCCAGGGGCTCACATCCAGGTTTCATCTAACTCCAGAAGATTCTTTCAACACACCTCTGAGAGAGATAAGTTGTCCTAAACTATTCACCCATGAAAAATTCTGTTCAGGCTCTCATTTCATGCCGTGTTTACTACAATACAATTTTCCTTGACCCCAACAAATGCAATCTTGCTTCATTCATGTCAATTCTGTAAGCTGCTTGAAAGATTTTTTCCTAGACTTTAACTCTGAACATGTAGTCCCTCCTCTTAAAGCCATGCTTCTCACTCTCTGTGCTCTACTGCAAACATACTATTGTAAAGCCCTCCATTGGCTATTCCCATGCTACCTACCTCATCTGCTAAAAAGTATCAACTCCCACTTCCAGATGGCCCATGATGCCAGTCTTTATCATCAACTTGTTACATTATTTAATGTCATTTGCAAATTTTTCTTGCTACCATTTTCTTCAAACCATTCTCTATAATGCTTCATCATGACCCTCCTTAAAATATAGCAAGATGTGTGCAAGGACCTTGACAACAGTTGGGATGCTTGTGAGCTGAGACCACTGCCTCTTATTTCAACCAACACTGTCAGACTGGGCATGTCTCTGCCAGAGCAACTTTGGCTTCACTACCAAGGAAGCCGCATCCACCTCCTCTAACTTCACATGTATCAACCCAAGGAATAAGGTTGTCCTGAAGGTCCCAAAGCCACTGCACCACGGCATGTCAGAAATCCAGATCAAGTGCATGGTACACGGGACCCCTCCTAGGGCATCCTGGCTTCATTTCTGCAGTTAATACATTTATGGACCAGCATTTGTGGGGCTCATTTCCACAGCAGTATGATTGGGCTCACTGCCCCCCATACTGTAGACATGCCCATGTTATCCATGTCTGGCTACTTTCATTTCTTCTGGCTGGTTTTATATTTAGGCTGTATACTTTTGTGGACAAGAATCATCTTTTTGTTCTGTGTTTGCATAGCATCAAGGGCAGGAGAGTCCTAATCCATGGCTATGCTCCTGGTTGCTACAGCAGTATAAATAAGTACAGTACTAGGATACAATTTATGGTGCATCCACAACCTGCTGATACAAGTGGCACGTCCCTATTAGTGTCCAGTTAGCACCTCCTGGATGATGTATCCAAAAAGCATACTGTGCTTAAATGTTCTGAATTGACTAGGAGTTAAAAGAACAATTATTTTAAAAGTGGTTGGCACTGGGCATATTTAAACATGCCCCCCATGGCGCAGTTGTTACTGGTGTCATTTAGTACTTGCTTTAGGAAGTACTAAAATGACAGCTCAGTAACAGCCATTGATGTGCCATCCTGGTAGTGCACAGTTATTTTTAGCAGCTACATCACCATGGCAACATGTTATAGCGAGGTAGCTCATAGCTATGGCGATGTAGCTTTGGTGTCAGTTTGTGCCCGCTGATGCTATGTTGTCACAGTGACAAGCTATATCGCCGTAGCACACTGCTACAGAAAATGTAGTGTCACATGTAGACGCACCCACTGTCTCTGAAATGAAGCACTTGGTAACCAAACATGCTGTAATAAAACAAACTCTTTTTATAATCCCATAATACCTCAGGCATATTCTATCTCTATAGTTATAGAAGAATAACAGTATAGTTGCTGTAATAAGTTACGCACACTATAGCTGTATGGTTATTGTACTAAAATATTAATGGAAGGTGTTCTAGCTAACATACCTTTATGTCAAAGTCACTAGTTTTTGTGCAGTTTTTAGACATATGAGTCTATTGGCCTTCTCCTTGATTCCTTCCTCTATGAAATGCATTTAATTTTCTCCCTGACTCATTTAGAATAACAGACAAAGCCATTGATAAGCATCATCATTACCCACTAAACATGACTGTTTAAATATCTTAATAATAATTTAGTTGATACATTTTGCCACTTCAGAAACTTATTTAGATTATTTAAGTTAATCACTGTTCTATTGAAGGACAATAAACTTTTCCTGATACAGAAAGCAATTATGCATTCCTATTATGAGTTTGTGCTAATTATGTAATGAGAAATTAAAGATTAATAAGTAAGATATTCTAAACTATCTTCCTGTTATCAGTTAAAAATAGACTAAAGGCTTACATACTTAGGGCCTATTTAGTTCTTTTTTTTTTTTTTTTGCATAAAGTATGCATTTTATGGGGTCACTTTTCATTATACATAACGTACTTGCTTGCAACTAAACCACCTCCTGACAGTCTATTGAATTAAATAGGGAAAAACATCAGGGAATAATTCATTATTAGGAAAAAATCTTAAAAATAGAGACTGTGTAGAAAATCTGTACAAGAACAAGGAAGAACTCTGCTGGTCACAATTCAGACAATAAGAATACGCTATTAACACAGTGACAATTAGAATTCCCAGAGTAACATCCTGAAAAAAATGACCATCTGATATAGAAAGCTGTCATGTGTTGGAATCAGAGAGGGAACATATCTACGAGTTCTACTATGACAAGGGGCCGCAATGAATAAAGTTGCATTGGAAGAAATCCTGGGATGTCTCTCCCATCACCAAGATTCAGTGGTATAATAAGCCAATGCACAGTCTTCACCACCTGTCCTCTACATCATTCAAGTGCAAAGCAGGATATAAAGTATGACAGACAATGGCAAAGGACCTAATAGAAAAAGGGAGACAAAAAAAGAGAGAGAAACTCACAGCAATTATGTTGAAAAAGTCATCATCTCCAAGGGTATCCAAAATAGATGAAACAGTTTGTTTAGCAATTGTCAGACGAAGTCCTTTCATGCTGCCGCTAACATCAACTAAAATGACCACATCTTTTGGAGAAGTAGCTGCTTGGATGTACCTACACCAAGAAGAATATAGATCAATCTTAAAAAATTCGCTTTTTTAATCTCATATTACTTTGAAAAAAAAGGGGGGTTGCGTAATACCTACCATTTTCGATTTCTACAGTCAAATGCAATAACTCCATTCTCATCTGGTTCCCATTTAATTCCTATTAAAAAAAAGGATTAGCTTACAATAGTTTGAAAAAATAAATGCTTCTTTGCTAGTGGTGGAAATTAACGTTTAAAAGATTCTAAAATTGTATCAACTGATCGGGCATACTTATTCATATATCATGTACAAAGTCACTGGTCACATTGTGCTATCTCTGGAAAAATGATTTAACAAAACAGGACTCCAGGATATGCAATCATCTCTCAGCTGTTTTCAGTCCATTGTAAGGTAAAGGCTTCTTTCAAGGCTATTCTGCTGATCACACTAAAGAGCATTACTTAAGCCCCACTTTGCTTGGCCAGGGGAGTTGGCAGACTTGTGATAATGCTGGCCAGTTCCTTTTCCCCAGTGCTCTTTTCCCCCATGGCTGAACCTCCCCAAAATTGTCATCCTTGATGGCATCACTCTCAAGTTCTGTGCTGGATGGTTTGCCACTGATCACTTGACTACAATGAGGTAATGTCTCCAAATTGTAGGCCAGAGGAAATACAATACTTGATTTCAAGTTAAGAACACCAACAGACCAATTCCCTCTGTTTTTTTAATCAAGACATTTCTGGACTTGCATTCTATTTCTAGCATAAAAAGATATACTCTTAAAATAAAGAAGCTACAGTTTCCACTATTGCAATGTCACTGGGTTTTAAAAAAAATACCAACACAATCCACTTAGCTAATGATGTTCCATTATTGCTCTGATCCTGAACTACTGAAGTCACTGACATGAACACCACAGCAACAGTAGATTCTGGCACAATTAACAGGATGAAGCACAATATGTGGACCACTCCAAATATTTTGTTAAAGTGAAATCAGTATTAAGTAACATAGGTTTAAAACTATCCACTGAGATCATCAGATGACATCAGACAAAAGGTACCAGGTAAGTGCAAATTAAAATAAAGGATGAATGAAGAAGTAGTATGACTGCTAACATAAAATAGATTACAAAAGACGGCACTATCTGAAGGATCTGAATTCTCTTCCTTTTTCTTCAAATACTGGTTTTTCTTATATTCTTATTTCAAAGTATTTTTCCCCCAAAACCGAGGCAGCCAGATACACAGACATCTCAAGCGTCTCTAAGAGTTTTTAAATGCTTTAAAATGTCAGTTATTTTCTCATTCATTTCAAAGTTATCATCTGTTCTGATTATTTACTCCAAAGAACCAGAATTCAAACTCATGTCATCCTCTATCTTGAACTCTACATGAGTTCTACAGGTTTTATGGTGACCCATATCTATCTTGCCCTATGGAGAGAGGAATCTCAGAGCTATGAGTATGCCCTTTAAGTAGTATGTTTAAAGAAATTATTAGAAGGAAGAATGAATATCTTATTTAGCACAGAAATAAAAGTTTGAAGTAATTACCTGTACTTATTCACAAATATGAAACAGTTCAGACTCCCAAATTATGCATTTTTACATTATTTAAGCTTTCTAAATTCTATTTCTACAGCTGCAGTGTTGTAATCTATCACCTGAAGTTTTCACAACTCTCAGGCAAAATTAATACTCCTTTTTATTAAAAATTCAAATCCTGCTAAATTAAATCATATCTCATATTATACAGAAGTAGCAAGAAGAATGTCCCAAAGGCTTTCCCTGTTTATCAAGAATAATGAGCACACCCTGCAATTCTGATTTTTTTTTCTTTTCCTTTTGTTTCATTTGTGTGTTCGTACGTGTGCTTGTCAGGTGTTTACTGGAACCAGCATTATCTCAGCTAGCCAATTCACTTCAAATTTATGTGCACACATGTTCCACAGTGAGAATATGAAGGCCCTGCTTAAAGATCTGCAGTTTTGAAAGAGAAAAATTGAGGGCACTGACTCAATTTCTTTTATATCTTCTTACCATTCTTGTTAGTGTTTTAACTTCCTTGTCCTTTTTTCTTTTGTTTTGTTTTAATGGCAATATGTCAATTGTAGCCTCAATCCACTATATTGGGCAAAAGTAAAAAGATAAAAAGTTGGGGGTTTTCCTGTAAATATGAATTGGGGAGTAAATGAACAAGGTATTCATAGCATTGACTAGAAGACTCCCTTCAAGGAAAACTTCATAAATCACTGGAAGTGGCACCTGCTAACTGCTTGTCAGAATCAAGGTCTAAGCCATTAAATTTTTCTTGGAAAAAACTGTACCAGTACCAGCCACTTATTTTATTTTAATTTATAATCTTACCTGGATACTGCCTAAAAAATCCCTTTGCACTTCCAAAATATTGCCATATGAGAGAAGGGTCACGGTCAAAGTTATCAACAAACACCTTGTTTAACGATTCTGACCAATAAACTCCATTTACGATAGCTGGATCTGAAAAAAAAAATTATAATTATGATCACTTGATAGAATCTTATGTAGGATATAATCTCTGGCTGATTCAGCAGTGGTCTTAAAGATGTAGCTTGTAAGTTGCATGTAACTTTCAGTTACTTCTGTGAAACCCACAGATTTCATTTTCTGCAAGTATGCTCACAGGATTTTCTGGATTTCTACATTAAATAACTTGCTATATATGAGCCTCTGGGAGAGACTTTTTCACTGCTTGCTCTCAGCATCCAGGAGATGAGTCATGGAACATGCAAGAAAATGTCCTTCAGTAGCTAACAGAAGGGCAAAAGATCAAAAACATTCACTCAAACTAGCCTCCCAATGGCCTGTACAAAGTAAAAGGATGCAGATAATGTTGTTGTTAATGTATTATAACACATTATAACAACACAATAAGGTTGAATTGTGATGTGACATCAGTCATGTATTAAAGCAATATCACAACAAAAGTAATGTATGACATCTTAAGAAGTTATCTGATTCTGTATGGCTCCATTTTTCATGATGTTGCTTGGCAGCTGTGAAGGACACAAACATTTTCAACATTATGTTGTTTACATGGTAAAAGCACATACAGAGCAGAGAAACATTAGTGACACATTTTAAGTAGTTGCACGATATATTTTGTGGATAAGAAATCAAGTCATTCATTAAAATATGAAACTCACTATTAGTGTGAAGAAAACTTTAACTCAGGTTGCTTTAATTCAGTTTCCTGACCTTGTAAGGCTCAGGATTTTTTATGTCAATGTTCTTTATGTGTTCATATAAATATATTTTATATTTAGTATCACCATCCCAACTGTGTGTTAAAAGTTTATTTGTGAGAAAGAAACATATGTAATAGTCCTGTCAACAGACAGACCCTGCTTCACCATGTTGTGACTTGCACACAGGCACTCTTCCATTTCTTAGAAAACTTTAGAGAGAGACCCTCTGCATAGCAGTTTGTTTTTTCAGTACCATGGAGTCCAATGTATGTTTTACTTCATAAAATTAAGATAATAGCCAGCATGGAAAATAGAAAGTGAAGTGCTTTTCATTTCCTGTTTGAGTTTGGATTTGTACATTGATTTCCTCTAGTGTTATATACATCGTTCAGATGAATGAACAGCAAACATGGAAGAGCACTAATTATTGTGTGAAAAACTACGGGCCTGAATTTCTCAACAATGACTTCATATTATTTTTGATTCCCATATGCAGTGCAGACCATAAAAGCAAATTTAAAAACTTAATGTAGGAGAAGAGCCTAGTTGTTTTAATACAGCACAGTATTTCCATCTGGCAATTTTTTAAAGTCTAATATGTCCAGTGCTTTTCTGTACTATGAAGAGGTCAATTGTTATACAAATGGCAAAATAAAATTAAACTAATATGGTTAGATAAGTTTATGTTAAATTAATATCTGAGCTAGATATCAAATGTTTTCCAAATGAAGCACTAAAGAGAGATGGTCCATATTCCCAATATGATCTGCATATGAAGACAGTGGTTTATCAAAAAGAAACAAAGTTAACTTAAATGAGAGTTATAGAATACATTTTTAAAAGTGTGTGCATGCGTGCTTGCACCCATGCACATCCACACACTTTCTCTCACACACTCTCTGACTTTTTCAAGTGTTTCAAATAATGCTTCTATTGACTTGTAAAATAATGGCACTCCATATTGATTTCAAGAGATTGCTTAGAATGTAATTTTAATGGAGTGGAGAAAAGGTGAATTGTTTTCTGTCCTTAACTTCAGTGAGAACACACCAGCGTAAAAAAGGGAAATATCTCAGCAACACATCTTTGAACACCGCTTCCCTCTAAACATTTAGGTTTACATAGAGGGACTGCTGAAAAAGCAAGAGCAACAAAGCAGATTTTTGTTTTTAAAACATGTCCAGTGCAGTTACACTTTTTCCTAGAAAATGCAATGTACATTAAAAAAAAACGAAAAAACTTAGAACCTGTCAAGCTAGACATATACCAAGCAGAAATTTGGGTTATTGCCAAAAACTCTACTATGTGAAAACAGATGGTCCAACAAGCTGCATTAAAAAACCATCACCTGAACTGAAGAATCTTTCTTGCCTAACTGACAAGTGACACCGCATCCATTTGGATGTTCCTCTAACACAATCTGCAAGTGTCTGATTGTACAGCACTAAGCAGTGCTGAGACAACATGACTGAAGCATTAGAAGTATGGCTCACCCCGCCATACTCCCTAACACTAGCTAGAGCATTGCGAGTCTGGAACTGCTACATCATACTTGTTCAGCTGGAAGGACAGGATTACTAAAGAGAACAGTAGTTTTGATGACTCATTGTAGCAAAGACGACTGAAGTTCAATTTAAACTTTAAACACTAAATTTAATGTTAGATTCCTTAGTTTGTTCCTTCTCTAGGAGTATCTATGGGAATGTCTCTATGCTAGAGGAAGGATGTCCACCCTACACTTCTCAAATCACCTAAGCTGCTTGAGTGCTCATCAGAATTATGACCCTGTAAGTCATCCATGGTTGAATATCACTGCTTTTACAATTCAGTGACAATGCATAGGGGGTGCACATGCACCCCGAGAGTGCCGGTACACCCCCAATCAGGCCGCGCTTCCTGTTTAGAAGGTGGGCAGAGGGGCAGGCAGGAGCGCCAGTGCCCCCCTGCGAATACTGGCTGGAGAGCAGGGACACCAAGAAAAGTGGAAATGGTTGCGGGTGAGTACGATTGGCTGCCTCCCACCCCTCCACCCCCAAGGTCAGTGGGATCTGCTGGCAGGGGACCCCGATCGCTGACTGGTGTCAGGGGTGCCCCGATTCAAGAGGCACTAGTCGCCCATGTTACAATTTATATATTTAAAAAGGCATTCGGAGGCAACTCACATCTGCAATTCATACCAAGTTTGTGGTAAAATCTCAAGATACTTTCCAGGCTCAAATTGTTTCTATCCTAGATACCTCGGACCCAAAAAACTCTTACATCTTTTCTCCAGCCCTGCGCAACCAATCTATATCACATACATAAACTTTCTTTAAATTTCATGTGTGTCATATATAAGGGACCATTTTGCTGCTATGCAAAACTTCATAGCCCGGGCTACTTAAGGACAACAGCAGAATATGAATGCTTGATATTAGGTTTTGGGGAAAAAAAGCATATGTTAAAATAAATAATATTATAGTTGATGAAAACCCAAGCAAACAAAGGTTGATAAATTAAGATGTATTTAAATATACATGCCTCTAACTGTAAACGACTTTATTAGTTCACCTACAAAAAATATTTTAACGTGTTTATGTATCTATGCCACTGAGAAAACTCTATTGCAATACAACTGAGAGAGCTACCCAAACAAACTTGGTTTAACATATTTTCTGCATTAAATTAACAATGTTAATTACAGGGTATCCACAGCTTGATCACTTAAAGCATTAATCCAGTGACTCTGAAACTAATAAGGGTTTGTTGCTGAAAGAAGCATTAAGCAGAGAATTTTAAGTAAGGGAGAACAATTTAAAAAGCTCTGTGACAAGACAATTCCTTCAAAACGAATCCTCGGGGTGATTTAATACCTTTACAGAGCATGCAGATTATGCTGGCCATGCAGGTAACAATAATATGCTCTGAGTGAACTGAAGGTGACATTTCATGCATCAATGACTTTTCATATGAAGACACATTAGACCAGACTTTGTTTGGTCCTTGCAACAAAGCATTAGGAAAAGTGAGGTAATGGAAAACTACCTAGTGTTGTGGCCCTTCTCAAGAACTGGACACGGCCATAGTCGCTATACTCTATAATGTACTCTGTCTCATACACTGTGAGAAATTGCTAAAGGGTAGAGAAAGAAAAGGTGAAAGATGGAACCAATAGGCATGTTTCCCCTGATTTGTCAGTGGCTCTGAGAGTTATACTGTGGGCATATGCCCTCCCCATACTTCTGCATATAGTGGGACTAGTAGCTACCGCCCCTCAATGCAGTGGTGGTCATAAACCAAGGTCTACTGCCTAATATTTACTACTGAGAATCTTTACTATTTAGTGTATGATAAACCAAATACATCTCAGTCTCAAATTTCATGTCATAGAAGTATTGGTATTTGAAGAAACTTCTCTTTCACGTGTCTTCCAAACTACATCTGAGCCCCTGACCACTAGCCCTCATTAAAAATCTCACTGCATGTCTTCTAGCAGTAGATATGTTAGTCCTGTTGTCCTTGCCAAGTTCAAATTCCAACTGTGGTAATTACATCTTGCTTAAATGGCCCCTGCTGCTTCGTTTGGAAACCATATTCTTCACTTGGTATCATAAGCTGCTCTTTATTGCCACTGTACACTGCTTGCATTTCCAAGAACAGTTACATTTTAAGAGATCCTTGTGAATATTTGGGGGATGAAAAGCTTAGTGTAAATGAAAAATCGTTAGCATGATGTTATGATGCAGACCCAAGAACAATAAATGTAAATAGCTTCTACTATAATTCTTGAATTATAGTTCCTGTTCGCATTTTGCAAAAAAATCTTCCTGGCAATAAGCTTTAAAATAATATGATAACGTTCCCTTTTTTCCCCCCAGCTTCTAGACAGGATGCCTTGTGGCTATATGTGATTTTGTTCTAGTGTCATTTATAAAGATACTAGCAGCTTTTTACTGATATTTAATATAAACAAAGGCTCCAGGCAA
Organism: Alligator sinensis; assembly: GCF_000455745.1. Lineage (NCBI taxonomy): Eukaryota > Metazoa > Chordata > Crocodylia > Alligatoridae > Alligator > Alligator sinensis. The sequence continues at coordinate 1,305,132 of NW_005841889.1, forward strand.
ACAGGTACATTGATGGGAATCTGAAATATAATTGCCAAGGAACAGTTCAAATGCATGTAGCAATTAAGTAGCTGTCATAGATAATATTGACCCTAAAAAGCAGGCAAGATGTGTAGGCTGAAAGAATGCAAGAATAAAGACAATGACTGGCACTGAAATAAAATGCACGTTATTCCATAGGTTTCACAAGGAATTCACATGCACATTCAATTTGTTATGTTACACCTATGGCAAGATACTAATATTTACATTTTGAATTGCGTGGTTTGTATGCTAGTTATTCCAGCATTATTTATAATACATTTGATAGCAATTGTGCAATGCAGTAACTATGAAAGAAATACAAAAAGCAATGTCCATGTGGATGTTCCCACAATGTCTTGGGCAATCTCTCTTATTCTTGAGAGTGAGTATTAACCAAGATATTAAGTGTATTTGCTAGTGAATTAGGGTTGAGATAAGATCATTAACTTCTGCATGGACTGCTATCAGAGATGCACAAAAGGCTCCCCTCTGCAGGGTCTGACCTGAAGGACAGCACCGGTGTAGGGCAATGATCTAGTGCTGCAGAGCAATTTCAGCACTGCGTATAAGACTGAGTTCCATATGAGACCTAAAATCCAATGCACTCTTGGCTCAAAGGTGACAGTCCAACTGCTCAGTCATGCTGACACAGACAATATATTTAGTCTAAGGATATTATAAGAACAACAAAATCAATCTCATGGCTTGAACACAGACTGCTAATATAATACTCATAATAGTCGGTCCTAAAATGAATGATTCAGATTCTGAAAGTGCTACATGAAAATTAACTACTTCATCTTTGGCAACACTCCTGTGTTGTAGCTCAGAATTCTAAGGGTTGTGGAAACTTGAGAGCCTATATTTCCAACCATAGAGTGCTCCCCACCAATATTGGAACTGATTCAATACTCAAAAAAGCTTATCTCCTAAGGCACAAACAGATGTAACTCTTGTACCACCATAAAAATGTTTATGGCAGCACAAGCTGCAAAAAAATGTCCTAGTCCCTTTTCACACTCCGAGGGCACATCCACACATGCAAGCACATGTGCTTGCAGCAGCTCAAACAGAAGCGGCACAAATTTGAGCTGGGGCTTTTTGCCTCCGCACACATGCCCAGACATGCATTTTGGTGTGGGGCAAATTGTGTCACTTGGGGCAAAATAACCTTGCCTGGGTCCTCCCAGATCTGCAGCCAGGGAGAGCTAGTGGCAGGCAGCGTGCTTCAGCACCAGGGCAAGGGCCAGCCATAGGGATGCTGCAGGTGCGATCAGGGACCTGGCATCGGGCGGGGGAGTGATCAGGGAGCTGGGGGAGTGGCACAGGGCACCCTTGTTCACTGGCCCTGCATCTGGCTGGCTACCAGGCCATCTCTATGGAGGACCCAAGCCTCCAGTTGCCTCAGGGCACAATCTGGGACCATGCCCTGCCCTGCTTTTTTTCCCCTGGGATATTTTTTGACACCTGGATCTCCAGGAACGTTTTTTTGTTCCCAGCATGAGTCTTGCAGCGGGCTCATGTGGATGCACATGCGGACTCATATGGATGTGTCTCAAGTGCCCAAAAATGTTGCTGAGACCAAACGTAGTTACAGTTTGTGACACCTTATAGGAGATGACATCTATGTGCCGGGACACATCTCAGCATCGCTGATTCTGCTCCAAAGACAACTTCTGTGTTTATCCCTAATGAATCATTAGAACACCTCTTGCAACACCTGTATTTACCACAGAAGTCTCCCAGCTGACTGCAGACCTGTTTAGCTTTGCTCAGTTTGTGAAATGTAGTATCACAAACTAATGCGACCTCAGACTACAGGACTGGTTCTAAATATAACACCAATTTTATAGGGATGCTAATAGAGGGAAAGCAATGGTGAAAGGTATGGTGTTCACTTCTAATGAAATACCTCACCACAAAGTTTTGGAGTATCAAGGTATGGTTGAGAAGGTAAGAACAGTGGAAGCAGTAGGCCATGGTTACAACCACAGCTTTCCAGATAGTAAAGGAAAGGAAAAAGCACAGTACTGCTCAGTAAACCCACCTTGAAAGGAGACCCTGACAACAAGTTCAACACAAAAGCAAAATAGGTCTCAAATGAAAAAGATAGTAGGAGCTAATCCCTGCACTTAGGAAATATTTGAAAAAGCTTCCAAACAAAATGGATGGAACTGTATCTATTATTTGCCAGAGATTCAGAAATCTAAAACTATGCAGGTGGCATGAAAAGCAAACTGCTTGACAAACTATTCAGGAAGCCAGCAGAACACACTGTAAATCACTGCAAAAGAAAGCAAATGTCAACGCTACTAAAGGAAACCAACCATGCCATAAAATATTTAAAGGCACAACATACCAAGAGACATAGTTGTAGCACAGCTGCTGTCGAAGTGATATATGACAAGGACAAGGTATAGCCTTGGAAATAAGAATGAAGATCCCAGAAACTGCTCAAGGACAACCTGTACACATTTTATTTTCCTGGAACTGTTTTACAAGTTAGTAGAAATAACTGCATTTAAAAAAAAAAAGCCCCTAAATGTAGATCTGTACATTAATGTTTTATAGTACATACCTGATCATTTTTGTTCTGTTACTTAGTAGAAAACCACAAATGTACACAACCAATGAGATATGATGGAATCTCAGGAAAGGGGAGGGGGCGTTTCCTTTTGCTAAAGTGTATTTAGATTGTATTGGGCTACAGTCAAATACATTAATTTACCAAAACATCTACACAGAAAGGTCCCTAAACACCGAGTATATGAATCTATGTTAGATCCACGTCAGACAGAGTGATGCCTGTTCTCCAATTGTTGATTTTTGTGACTATTCTTTATCTTATCCTCATAATTTATTGGTCCCTGAAAGAGTCACAGGCTAAGGTGTTTCTAGGTGGGTGCTTGGGATATTTCTTAGAAGGCCTTGTTTAGCACATCTTACATAGGTAAAAAAACTCCCAAGTGCCCTCAGTGGAAGTTCTGCTTGAGTTAAATTGGTTAGAAAAAGCCTCTCAGATGTGAAAATGTTCAGCAACTTAACAATCCTTAAAACCACTATAAAAATATATGGAAACATAGAACAGATGCAAAAGTGCATCCTGGGATGAATGCATTACAGCCACAATTATGGAGTCTAAAGCATTAATTTGCTCCTTTTGAAATGTGCCAAATAAAAACCATAAGAAAGATACCTAGATAAACAAAGTGCAGACAGTGTAAAAATGCCTTAAAAGGTTCAGACAAACTATTCTAAAATGTTTATATTCTCAACAAGTATATTAATACTAAACTACAGAAGCAAGCTCCCTTTTTCTTCACACAATACAGATCCCAGAAAAATCAAAGACGGTCTGTGTTATGTAGCAGGATGGATGACAAATAATGACTGTATTCTCAAATAATAGACAAAATGAAGAAAATATAATCTTAAAATAAATGTCTATGCTTCTTTATGTGAATGTTGATCTTTTCTACCCCACAGTAAACAAAAGCTACATTTTTACATTTGCCATACAACCGTTTCAGCAAATATCTTGGCGTATCCCATACTGAGGAATTTCAGAAACCCAGGATGTCAATTATCACTAAATGTGAAGTGGAAATTTAAACTACTTCCCTAACATATGGGGGAGGGGAGGAGGCATGAAGGCAGGAAGGAAAAGAATAAACCCTTGGAAGTCATTCATACATGAACACACACACAATCAAAATCCATCAACAAGAAAGCCCTGTATATCTATGTAAGCCTGAGTTCACTTTTGATGACTCCTATGCACACCTAGGCTTATCATGGATTTTTAAAAAGGCAACAGTTGACCAAATCCTGTTTACTAGGTCCATATTAAGTTATTGGTAATATTTAAATAAGTGAGGTCAACAGTATTGCTAAGTAATTACTATCCATTTTCCATACATATTCCCACACTCTTTATTAAATTGTTATAGATAAAGGTGCTAATGGATTACACATTAGAGGTCACTGATGCATAAGCACAAGGGATGACATTCTTGACAGAAATAGTTAAAAGATGAAAGTAATTGCCATCATGAAACATATTGTATGGGTCTGTACCATTACACCTTTCAGCATTTCCCTCACATTTCAATGCCACTGCATAAAGGAAAAAAAACTAGCAGCTAGGTCTCCTCTTCCAAACAGGGTCTGAGAAAAACCACTGACTATGCATTTCCCAGATGTAAAATGCAGGAGGTAAGGGAGGAAAAGGAGAAAAAAATACATTTACACACTTATGTTTGCCTGAAACAGAGACTAATTTGTGGGTAGGGCAGTGTTCCCATTTCTGAAGAGTTCTATAAACCTGCTTCATATAGTATGATACTATTGTTATTCAAGGCAACAGGACTTTGGTACATTTTGTAAATACTGGGGTTTTTGGTTGTTTTTTTTTTAGTTACAAAGCATATGCAATTCCCATTTCCTTGAAATGACATAGGCTTTGCATTGCTAATTTCTGTTCCAAATGGAAAACTGATCTGCAATATCACAAAAAATCTGTTCCCACTTGGCAAAAGGGGATGAGTTATGTTTGTATTTCAGAGGAAGCCACAATCAAACTTTAATTAAAATGTATGTGTAGATAGATTAGTAATTTTTCTTGTCTCCTTATGTTTACATTTGATCTAAAAACTGTACTGTCCCCCAACTCTTTCCAGCATGATAAACCAATGTCAAACATATGCTATAAACATGTTTTCGCCATACAGTTAACACCAGTAATTGGCACCTAGGTCTGAGCACCTGAGTGAGCAACCCTACTGCAAAGTCAAACTTGTTTGTCTGTATTTATCTTTCCTACAGTTGTATTTGTTGTGGGGCATATTGCTTTTTGTGCTGAATTTCATAGATTTCATAGACATTAGGGCTGGAAGGGACCTCGGAAGATCATCGAGTCCAGACCGCTGCCCCAGGGGCAGGAAGTCAGCTGGGGTCATAGGATCCCAGCAAGATAAACATCCAAATTTCTCTTGAAGGCGTTCAAGGTAGGTGCTTGAACCACCTCCGGTGGTAGTCTATTCCAGGCCTTGGGGGCTCGGACAGTAAAGAAGTTCTTCCTTATGTCCAGCCTGAAATGGTCATGGAGGAGTTTGTGACCGTTCGACCTTGTCATCCCTTGAGGTGCTCTGGTGAACAGACATTCCCCCAGATCCTGGTGAGCACCCCTGATAAACATAGGTGGCCACCAAATCATCCCTGAGCCTGCGCTTATCCAGGCTGAAGAGTCCCATGGCTCTCAGCCTCTCATCATAAGGCCTATTTTCCTGACCTCTGATCATGCACATGGCTCTACTCTGGACTCTCTTGAGCTTCTCCACATCCTTTTTGAACTGTCGAGCCCAAAACTGGACACAGTACTCCAGCTGCAGCCTCACCAAGGCTGAGTACAATGGAAGAATGACATCCTGGGATTTACTCCAGAAGGATCTATGAATGCAACCCAGTGTTTTGGTCGCTTTACTAGCTGCAGCATCACATTGAAGGCTCATGTTCATCTTGTGGTCAATCATGACCCCCAAGTCCTTTTCATCCATAGTGCTAGCCAGTATAGCACTGCTGAGCCTATAAGCATGCTGTGGATTTTTCTTCCCAAGGTGGAGATCCTTGAATTTTGGGGTGTTAAAACACCATCAGGTTCTTGTCTGCCCATTTCCTGAGCCTGTCAAGGTCAGCCTGGATCACCCTCATGTCCTCCAGTGTGGATGCTTTACCCCAAAGTTTTATTTATTTGTTTTATATATATAT
>NW_005841889.1:1310939-1325771 GCF_000455745.1 Alligator sinensis
TATATATATATATATATAAAGCCCTGATTCACTGGATGCTGCCAGGCAAGGGGTGATCCGAGCTGCCCTGTGCTGCCCCACACTGCTTGGGGAGGCTCTGCCACAAGCCCCCAGAAGCTCTCAGCCTGCTGCAGCAGCCGATGAGTTCAGGGGCTTTTTTTGGTTTTGTTTTTTAAAAGGTTAAGAGCTGGGGTGGACGAGGCAGCCATGGGGGGGGGCTGGGAGAGTGGGCAGGAGATGGGGCCTTGCAGGGGTCCCCCCACAGTCCCCTTCACTCTCCTTCATACCCCTCTCTCCCACCCCCTACTTACCAGCATGGACTCTGGGTCCAGCTCCCTGCTGCAGCCAAAGGGGACTGCCAAAAAAATCGGTGAACCTGTCTTAATCTTTTCTAAATTGTTTTGGAAAGCTTCAAATAGATTCAGACCTTTTAATTGGTCCCGATTCAATTTTGATTCAGAGATTCGGCCACTGAATCGGGCTGAATCTCCTTTGAATCAAATCAGCACCCAAAGCTTTGCATAGACCTACTGTGCAGTAATTTTGGTTATCGAACAGTAATGCGCATGTGTAGAAGTGCCCGCTGACAAGGAAGCCCAGGTGAGTAGATATCTTATATGAATAGGAAGGGGCAGAGATTAAAACCCAGGTTACCTGCCCATCCAACAAGACCACTTTCCCCAGACTCATCTCTGCCTTATTTTTTACCTCTAGTAATCTCTTATAACTCTGTGCTTCATTCGCTTTAGGCAGCACACATGTCTGTCTTTATAAATTGTTTTCTTGAGGAATGCACCTAAACATTAATTTAGGCAGCTATAGAACTGCATGATGATTCTAGAAGGCTAGGAGACAGGATAGGAAACTTAGAAAATAACAGTTCCTATTGCACACTTAGCAACCTAGTGGATCACAGATCCCAGTGCAAAGGAACAGCATAGCAATGTGTCCACTTACTCCCTTTATGGGGTAAGTGAAGCAGTGGCCAGACTCTATTCAGTGAACAGGGAAGGGAAATCATGATGGTAATAACTTCTTGATTTTTATAGACAAGTGGTAAAATAAGCACTACCAGCCCTTGGGAGCAACAGGGGAGTCATCATCACTAACAAGCGTGTTTCAATGCCTCTTAAAAGTTATACCTGCCTCTTAGACTATACCCAGTAATGTACTGAGGGGTGGGTGACTGAGGCACCAATGCCAAGTGTCCCCTTGGAGAGGACATGAGAATGGCCACCAGGGCTGCTACAACAGCCATCCCAGTGCTTACCACCACTGGTAGCCAAGTTGCAGACTCTAGCTGTTACGCCTTTAATTATACTTAGTGTGCCATTTGCAACACCTTATCTCTTGCTCAGCACTGTGCCCAAACACAGAGTCTAGCCTTAAGTAACTAAGCAACAGCTGCTAAATCAAAGAGTGTTGAGAGTAGGGCCTTTTAAAGAAGAAAAAAAAATGTAACTACTTAGCTTGTATCTCACATCTAGTTGCCATGGCAATACAGATGCATTAGAAATGTACAGATGAGATAAAGATAGACAGACTACGATATAGGAGAGATAAAGCACACATCCTGAGTACTGATGCTAACATTTCCCACAGCCCATTTTCACTGCTTCCAGACAGGGGTTGAAAAACAAGAGAGAGAAATCTGTGAAGCTAAAGCTCTTTACAAGAACAAAGCAGCAGCCACAAGAGACATTGTGAACAGGATCCGATGCACAGAAGTTTAGCAAAATCTGATGGAACAAGCGGACAATTTCTGTGCTTCCTTGTCCAATAGGCAATAAGAATTTAAACAAAGGTATGTGGGATGACAGAAAATTCCCTCCAATCTTAACTGAATCTGTCAGGGTAAGAAGGTCTTTTCTCAAAGAATAAAGGATGGGAATGCTACTGCTAGTACCCACATATTTTCTTTATCTGAGGCGAGACTGTAGCTGGTATAGCCAGAAATATGGGAAGCTGTGGACTAGTAGACCATTACATTAAAACAATGAACTAGAATTACAGGAAGCAGGTTTGGAGAAAATATCAAGTGTGATTGGAAATAGCAATACTCCAGAGAACACCATTCTATTTAGTCAGATTGAAGAAACAGTGGTGCTTATGGCAGAAGGCACAATTCTGTGATCAGGGATCAGATCCCAGTTACATCCTGTCTACTTGCCAGTGAAGGATCAAGTTCCCAGGCTCCCCCTACAAAAACAAGTTGAAAGCTGCATGTCTGCAGTTCCCCATGACCCAGGGCAAACAATCAGCCATTGGTCAGCCCCAGCCCCAGTTAGAGACACAGGGCTTTCCAGTCTGGGGCCAGGACCAACAAAGAGCCAACTGTCAGCCCCGTGCCAGGGACAGTGCTGTGGCTCATTTGAGCACTCCTCTCCAAGCAGTTTAAACCCCATGCCTGGCAGCTCCAGGACTACCAGGCACAGGGGATTAGAGGTTCCTGGTGAGGGAAGCTGAAAAATGTGCAACATTTTTATGGCTACTTTACCATTTTACAAAGTCTTAACTTGAGTGCATATGTAGCACCCTTGCCACTTATGTCACGATTAACAGATTAATCACAGCATAAATATAATGTGGCCAGGGGTCCTTCTTGTTCAGTCTCTTGACACGTCTGCAGCACCACATGCTGCATGTTCACTTGTTCTCCACGCTGCAAGGAAGCAACACAGAGGGGTTTTTTGACTGCTAGATATATAAAAAAAAAATAACCTGAGGAAATAAAAAAGCAGAGTGGCATGCACGACAGCAGTATGCGTTGCCCAAAGCCAGAGCCTGGCCAGCCAGAGCCATACTCCACTGCTAGCCAGGCTCTGCACAGCAGGATTACTGCTGCTGCAGCCCCGGGAGGCTCCCAGGACCACAGGTTAGGCTGCTGGGGCCAGCCCAGTGCTGGTACCAGCCTCCCCTACTATGTTCCCCCCCTTCCCCACCCCCCAGAGTAACCTGCTGTATGCCATAGCGCACATGGCAAGGTGTGCCACTGCTAGTTGTCCCTGGGAAACCAAACATAGATGCACATTAGGATATGGCCAGAGATTTCAGTTTGTCTGCATCTCTCTATGAACTAACACACCTGGGCCTTGATCATTTTTTGGAGGAACAGAGAAGATTGCAAATATCACTGTAGCATTCACTATGGGTTGAAGGGCTATGACACTGAATACTCTTTATTACAAATACCAAAATGAGATATGAAAACAGAAAAATAATTACTATACCTATGTCAACACATAACTCAAAGTAAGAAAACTGAAGTATATAGTTCACAATTTATTCCCTTTATGCTTATAAAATCAGTAACGATCTAATAGACTTAAGCATTTCTGTTTTGCCTACATTTCTGCAGACTGTATTATGCATAAAGGTCAGACACTATATTAACTGGTTTCAAGTATCACCCAAAGTACGCCAAGCATTTTTTCCAACAGAGTGCTCTAAGACTCATACAATCTAAAGACAGGGTTTAAAGAAAAGGTTTCAACATTTAAGTACAGTGGTCAAGGTGATATTTGGCCATACCTATTTTCAAAATTCTCAGCATGTCAAATTTGCAGAAGCATGGTCCATGAAGGATTATAAAATATGGCAGTTAAAATTACATACTATAGCAACAGGCAAGATTTTATTTCTTAATTTCACACTTTTCAGGAAAGGATTTTTACATATCTGCTAGTTGTAGATTATAATCATTGTGCATCACTTGGGGGAATGAATTTTTTTGGTTCTAATATTCTAGAAAATAGGTAATCTTGGCTTGACAGCCACTTGGAAGGAGTTGATAGGGAAGTATGACTGAATGATATTCATAGCTTCTTTTAAGTGGCAAATTGAAATAAAACTTGCCTAATCAAAAATGGCTGTGGTTCATCACATTTCAATATCTTTTTGAGAAGGCTCTATTACACTCAGAAGATTTTTTTTCCCCTTTGCAAGCAAAACTTTTGATTATGGTCTGCATTTATCAACTTGTAGTGAATAAACTCATCTTTTAACATGCCAGTGAAAACCATACTGTGGATATGCCATTTCACACAGGTGATATTTTCTGACTAGACTACAAAGTGTTCTAAGGAAAACTTAAGTATATTTCTCTAAAGTCCCATTTATAAAGTCCAAGTTTACAATGCTTTTTCTGCTAAAGAAAGGAAATAGATAAGTTACAAATCTAATAGAATTGCACATTCTGTAAGACAGAACCCAAATTAGTTAAGACAATAGAAGGCTGAACCCAAAGAACTATGCATCTATAAAACTAGACTATAAAATATCTTACAGTTCATGAATATGGAACTGTTTTCTATTGTATTACTGGTCCATTATTTGATTTCAGTTATTACAATATAACCTATCCTTTCATAACTATATATGAACTGAACCATACCATCAGGTCATTTCATTTATGCCTCTATAAAAAGTATACAGTTACTACTTTGTATCATTACCAACAACATTAATAACAAGCAATTTTCTATTTATGTTTATTTACATAATGCCACAGAAGTCACTTGGATGTTGTGAAGGCTTCGAGAGAGGACAGAAGATCTTTTTGTACAATTTTGTCATGGAAGACAATAAATCCAGAGTTGCTCAAGACCATATTGCACGCACACAGTTTACATTCTTCTTTATCTTTTTTTGCAATAATGTTTAAAAATCTTGTTGATTATGACTAAACAGAAAACATCCACTAATAAAAAGGTAAAGATAATCTGCAGCCTGGGAAAAAAATGAAGACACAGAATGCAAGATTGCTGGTCAACTTATTTTTTAAAAGTCCAGAAGATGCAAATTAGCTTGACACATGCTAAACTGCATTTTTAACACTTTGCAGGGGATGTGATGACAGAGACAAAACAGTACCATGTGAGATAGTGTGGATGCTATATAGACAATCTTACCAACCCTAATGGTCTGGAAGGGAGAGATAAGGCCCATTCCTGGACAAGAGCATATTTTGCTTATACCAAAATCAAGTTGGTTGGTAATAAAGCAAACAAATATAGAAAGGAATAAACTTGGAGAAAAAGAAAATGAAACTGCAACTTGTAGAAAAAATAGAACCTTTTAAATGCAACTGTGTCTTGAAAGTTGTTATGTTTCAAATCTGGTAACAGGTTGGGTTTTTTAAATTATTTTTTACACCTAATTTTATAAATAAATTAAAAAAAAACCAAAACACTGTTTTTCTGAACTTGTTGCTAAAACCAAATCAAAATGCTTGTTGACATTTAAAATAAGTTTCCACACTGCTGGTACATGGTAAGCCTTAGTATGATATTTATTAGCTGGCATAAATTTGTTATAATTAATCAGAAGTAATCAATATTTGTCTAAACACAACTGAACTTCTAACTCAATATTACATTCATATTCCAAGTCTTAGTAAAATGGATAATGCAGCTTCGGCTTCTAAGCAACATACTGTTTGCCTTATGTTTGTCAGTTGAGTTGACATAAGCTGTATCACCTGTTGAAAGAAATGCTTGAAAATATTCATGGCCTTACCATCCATCACAGAAGAATGCCCCGTAATTACAAAAAAAAAAAAAACACAGATAAAATCCCTTCCTATACCCATTAGAAGCTCATAGTATTCCACAGAGGGATTTTTTTTTTTTTTTATATAAAGGACCACACTAAATAACTGAAGTGCACAGTCATTGCCAAGACAGTGGGCTTGCCCCAGAATCAGGAAATGTTTAAGGGTTAAAGAAACTATTAGATTTTTTCCATTCTTTTTTTACAGTGCTATTCTTTCACACCACAGAAAGAAAGGCAAGGCACCAAAAACTTAGCTTTAACTAGAGTACAACTTTACTGCTGCTAACTTAATACATGTGCATAACTATGTAACAATTAGGTAGCCAATCCAGGTCTTCCAAACTGGCCCATCATCCTATCTTCATACAAGCATGGAGGGTACAGGGAAAAGAGGTTGTCACCCTGTTGTATCCATCTACCCTGCAGACTCCAGAATAGAGAAGTCTGCATCCAATTCATATCCATTTCTGATTTATCAGGAAACTAGCTCTGTTATTGAACACATACCTGCCCTATGCACCTACCACACTACAATAACAGAAGCATATATATGCTCCTGTGAGAACTGTAGAAATAAAAAATGCTACAAGCCAATACAATCTGGCAATAAGGGAAACATTAATTTCCACCCCCGAAATGGCAACCAACATAAAACCCATCTAGATTCCCGAAATCCTTGTAGCATTAAGAGTGTGCGGAAAGTCAGAAGGATCTATTGTTCCTATTCACAGAGAAATGCCTGGGGCTGGGGGAAGGGCTTTTAAGCCTTCTTTTTGGGTGCCCAGGGCCCAATTGTCTTCTCCTGCACTCCTTTATGTATATAATTCCACAACTGATGCACCTACTCTCCTCCTCAAGCCCATAGGGAAACTGAGGAGCTATAAGGAAGGGGAGAAAAGTTCTTAAGGGGTTTTCTTCTTTTTCACCGGCTCAGAAAAATCGTCTTCACCTCTGACACTGCAAAGGTGCCCAATGATTGTTTATTTTCAGTGAAAGTATCATCCAGGCATTCAGTGAACTGTTGTTTTAGCATGTAGTTTATAAGGCTCTTAAATGATGGCTTTTTATTTTGTCCTGGTCTCACCACATTCTGTTCATTCTGTTAAGTTTCACTGTTAGTTTTCAGCTATGGTTGATGCCATGACCGTAGACCTTCTCCACTGAAATAATTATTCACACTTCTAGTGGAATTAAGAATGGAAAATCATGCCAATGTATCCCCTTAGTTTATATTTACATAAACGTAGAAACAGATTATTTTATTTAATACCAAATATCAGAGGTACATTTTCAAACTACTTAAAGGGATTAAATGGGGAACTCTCAATGGACCCCCAAAGCTTTGAAAATCCCACCCTAAGAAGATATGTAATGACACTGTATTTTGTAATCAACTGATACTGACATTTTTTTTCCATAAGTGAATAAATTAGAGAAAAGAATATTCCAGTGATGATTTGTATCAATACCACATTCATAGCTGTTCTAATATCCAAATTTAAGACTAAATTGATTTTACAATTCTAAAAGGTCAGTGGCCATAAGAGAAAATATATTGGATTGGATGAAAGAGCAAAATTTAGCCAGCACAGTTTGATGCTTTTATGCAAAATTTTAATGTATCACAGCCCAAATTAGGAAACATGAATGAACCATGTTTCCCTGTTTCCTATTCCAAAGATAAAGTTACACCATAGATACATGAATATGTTACAGTTCTATAATGCTAAGGTGATAAATGTCTTCCAACCAGCAAAATCTAGGGTTTTGGTTTTTTAAATTATTCCTTGGCTGTAACCTGTTGCTGATGCTTTTACAAATAAGCCTATTAGACTCAAGCTGCAATCACATAAGTTGAATCACACCTTGCCTGGTCACCTCTTGATTACGTTAATAGAAATAATTAAGATTGCCATTTCTCTCTTTTTTTTAAAGTAAAGAATTAACGAGTTTCTGTCCACTTAATGTAGTATGAAACTTAAAATGTCTAAAAGAGGCTCAAAATTCACTCACTTATGTTGCTACTCTTTGAATGAATATGTCGGATAGAATTGTACTGGAAGATGCAAAGAGAAAACTATTGAAGTCTAAGTAATTCTAATGTCAATATTTAAAAATACTCAGTGTCAGCAGTGTGCTAAATGTCTGCATAATTTTCATAGTCTAGAATTTACTTAACTGAGAAACAAATCAAAACATATCTCTGTACAGTAAGCTAAAGTTGGATTGCAACTTTCCAGATTTGCTGAGAGCTTTTGAAGATATCTGATCTCTTATTTTGACAAGTTTTCATTAAAATCAGTATTTGATTCTAACATGTTTAAATTTCACTGCTGTAAAGCAAACCTCCTCAATGAAGTGGAACGCATCACTTCCTGGATGGGGCAGTCACTGGCATCAGCTTTCTGAGAAATGATGGCTTAAATTTGAATACATCTCTGCTCATACTCAAGGCCTGGTAATTGAGCAACAAGTAAACAAGCATGGGGCTGTGTTAAACTGGTTTCTTGAATTAAAGCCACTGGAGATGGTTATCAGCACAGATTTTACTATATGTGTAATAATTTAAAGTGTTTTCTATGATGTATTATATAGTTAATCCTGCCTTCCTTCACATTGATCAGGAACTAGAAAAGCAACAGCCAGTTTCCTTCAAATCATAAGAAATTCTGTGTAAAAGCAATGTCTGGGATTTTTCTGACCAAAATTTTTAAGGAAGACAAGAGAATTTCTAAATTGGACTTACACATGCACAGATTCAGTTTTGTGTTCAAAGCCACGTCTTTAACTCACCTGTACAAGTTGGGCACTTCTGAAGGTGCACATATTCAACAACTATCATCTATATCATTATCCATCACTTGATCTAGGGCTTCTAAGATGAATGCAAGGCTGTACAACCTCAGAGCAGCTGGGGGCCACACATCACACTGGTCACGGGCCCTGGGCCACACACCACATGCCACAGGGCCTCACTGTGCGAAGCTATGCACCCCCTCCTCTTTCAACCACCACTGGACAAGACCCCTGTTGCCACTGCTACGTGGGCAGCCCCCACCCCAACCCACTGCTGCCATGCAAGTAGCATGAGCCATCCTGTCGTTCCCACCACACAGGTGAGCCTCCAGCCACTGCTGCTAAGCAAGACCGCAAGTGTGACATGGATAGCAGACTTACCAGGCCCCTCTGGCCATGCTGCCCTGTCCCAGAGATTTCAGCTGCCACCCCAGCAACAAGAGCAAGAGCTGCAATTTAAACCCCCGTGGGCTGGATATAGCTGGCAAACTGCCAGTCAGACAGCTCAGAACAGCTTGTCAGAATCCCTAGTTCCACAAAACTCTTAAGTGTTTGCTTCAGACCATACACGTCCAGCAAAGCAGGGCAGTCCAACTTCCAAGTGGTGTCTTCCCCTGACCACCAATTGCTGCATGGAGCACCCTTATGTGGACTCCTGCACCATGTGCCTGTGCAGCCAAGACTACATGCCTTACACTGCACTGCTCGGCTCCCTGGGGTATGGCCAGGAAGCAAGAAGGAGCCCAAAGACCAGCTGGAGCTGCTGGGGTGATAAGGAGAGTGGTGGGCAGAGCAGGGGCCCAGGGGCTGCAGCTTAAACCCTTGAAGGCAGCATGTGGGTCCAGTTGCACACCCTGCAGCAAAGAATTTTAGCGTTTAAGTCAATTAAAGTTAACAGGATGTCAATATTTACTTGAAGGCAAGCAAACACTTGCATGATTTCTTAAATAGGGAACTAAGAACCCTGTGAGTCAGGTACCAAAAAGGGACACAGAGCAGGAACAGCAGTGAGTCACGTGCATCTTTTTGAAACTTGTGCCCTGGAACATAATGGAATCCAAGTGGAAGCTTTAGCTATAGATTGATGACTATTGCTCTGTAGAAGAGAGCACCAAAATCATTAAATGTAAGTGTTCTTTCCTTCCTGACATTCAATACATTTGAAAGAAGTAGGAAAAAGATAAACAGAGCAGTAAGTGGTTTGAAATCTGAAGTTTATCTGGTACCAACTTAGTTTTGCCACCTCAATTTCTTACAATAAGGATATTTAGCACAGAACAGAATAACTCAACAGATAACTACATTTTGCACAGTCATAGTTCACATTTAATTTCACTGCTAGATGGGTTAACTGGCTAAGTTTGTTCTCCAGTAAATATTCGGACATTACAATACTCAGTAAGACAAGATCACATGTAGTTAACTGGAAACAAGTATAAAAAGGAAAACTCCCATTAACTTGGATCAATTTAGCTAAACCTAGTTGCTTTCCACTGCTCAGAAAAATGTAAATCATTTCAATGAAGTTTCTTGTAAGTTACTTTATTATATTCCTTTAAACAGTTTTTTAAAAATTCCACAACATTTAAATAAAGCCTTATTAAATATTCCACAACATTTAATAAACCCTTGCTATATTGTAACACTGAGCTACAGGGAACGGTACAGATGTGGGGAGCCAGAGCCAGATTGACTGTTTAGTGGGCCCTAGGCAAACAAACTTGTGAGCCCCTATTTTTTCACTCAATAATTGTAATAGTAAAATAAGCACAACTGGGCCGCTTCTTCACTTAGGCCCTAGGCATGTGCCTAGTTTGCCCATGCATTAATCCAGCCTTGCGGGGGGGGGGCCCTATTTCAAGGTTATGGCTCACATCAGAGTCCAATGACTAAATGATGGCTAAAACAGGTTAATACATCATTTCAGAGGAGACTAATACAATTCTGGAGGGGAAGCTCAACCAGACAGAGGATCATTGTAGGACACACCAGAAGAAACCAGGAAAAGAAAATTTACTTGGGATAAACCTGAGGAAGGGCCACATATCAAGACTTAGGATTTGGAAATGAATGGTAACACCTGTGAGAAAACAGGATGTTTAAATTGACAGTGGATTATTTAACAAAGCAGCCCTGCAGAAGGAACTATGCAAGTGTTATGGAATGCGAGTTGGGCAGCCAGGTGGGAAAAACTGGCTCTGTTACGTGCTCATGCTTTATTAAGAAGGATGTCTCTCTCTTTGGAGTGATCTGCTTATCTTTTCAAGCCAATGGATAAAAAGAGTGATTTTTTTTTTTATAGTGAAATCAATTTTCACACTGAACTACTGCATTTACTCAAAAACCAAGACAAGTTTTTTTTCCCCATTCAACATAGAGATAAGCCCCTTGTCTTAGATTTGAGTACAAGCAGGGAGGCAGGGGTGGGAGGCAGGTGCTGTGGCTGTAACTCCAGGCCCAACCTGGGTTTGGAGTTGTAGCTGGAACAACCGCTGTTGCCTTCCCCAACCTGCCCCTCCACACTTTGCCTGCTGCCCCTGCCCCATGCCTCTGCCCCCGCCCCCACCCATACTATCTCCCTTGTCCACTGCTTACCCTCTGTTGTGACTCCAGCTCTGGCCCCACTTTGACCTCTACCCACAGCAGCAGTGGCAACAGCTCTGAAGGCCAGAGTTGCCACAGCCTCAAGCACTGCTGACCAGCTAAATAGGGGGCAGAGCAACAATGGCTGGAATGAGGCTGGAGCTGGAGCCATGAAGGAGAGTAAACGGCAGTGGCTGGGGAGGGCAGGAGGGGGAGAAGTGGAGCAGGCAGGTGCCAGGTGATGGGGGAAAGCCACCAGGGGGCACAGGCATGGGCAGGCAAGCAGCAGGACAGGCAGAAAACTGTAGCAAATCTATACATTTTCCATGTCTAGAATCTAATTCTTGGGGGTGGGGGCATCTTAAATTTGAAGTCACCTTGGATTTGGGTAAACACAGTAGGGTTGTGCGAAACAGCAGTTTCATTTTGACTTCCACTTCGCCAGGACAATGTTTTGTCCATTTGAAAAGCACTATTCCATTTCGTTTCACTGAAACTGTTTCAATGCTGTTTTGAGGTTTCACCCATAAGCTATAATGGGGAAGCATGAAACTGCCTATAACTTTGTGATTTCTTGTCTGATTTGGATGAAACTTGCATGGATGAGGCCATGAAGCCTACCATGTTTCAAGAAGATGGGTATGTGGGTTTCTGGGAAAATGCATCTCAAACTGTTCAGAGCAAATTGTGTCACTTATAACAGTGAAGACACAGAGAAAGCTCAGTTCAAATAATGCTTTTTATGCCGTTTTTCCATCCCTCCCCCAGAGCACTGGGATTGGAAGGGACCTCAGGGAAGGATCACAGTCACTGGCCAGCTACACAGTCAATGTCAAAGCAGTCCTTCCCCCCTCTTCCCCCTCCCTCTCCTTGGTTTCTCTTTAGCTGCAAGCAAGCCCAGCTTCAAAACCCAAACATTTTGAAACGTTTCAACTGCCCTCGTTTCATTTCAAGGCTGCTTTGAAGCGTTTTGTTTTATTTCAAATTTTGCTCGTTCGAGCTTGAAATGAGTCAAAACAGCGTTGAAATGAAACAGCTGGCAAAATTTCGCACAGCCCTAGTTTACAATACAGAGTTGCAGCAGGGCAACTCTGCATAAGCCATTTGCTTCCTGCCAACTGACAAAGCAGAGGGCAGTAAACCACAGAATGATTTGCTTTTATAATCCTGGCCAGTGACAGCTCTTTGAGAACTGCTCTCATGTTTTGCAAAGCAGCAGGTCTGAAGCTGTTCTAACTCCTAAAATGGCTTCTTGAAGTCTCCAAGAATGGAGAAAGAGTAATAAGGTAGCAAAAAGAGCCATCTCTGCTGGCCTTCCTCAGATGGCCAAGTCCCGCTATGATACATCTAAGGATCTGGCTATCTGTGTTTTTGTGATATGCAAGGTGTGATGCCAACTCACACAAGGTTAACACCACTGCAATAGCATTGACTTTAATGGTTATCCCAATCAGCAGCATATGAGAAAGAAGCTTTACTCTCAGGGCCTTCATTAAACAGTGAAATAATCTAATTCTTGTTCAATATTATTTTTAAAGAGAAAGAATATAAATAATAACTACAAAGGGCTACAGAATTGATAACCACAGAAATGTTCAAAAGAAAAAGAACCGAGTGAGAAAGAGAGAGACTTTCTGACATCTGAAGGTTCCTGGCATATCATCCAATACATCGTGTGAGCAGCTCCCTCCCACCACCATCTAGAAGCATAACATCTACACTTCTGCACAGCTTTATCAACTATTGGACAAAAGAATGGTCACAAACAGTTACACAAAATAAAGCTCATATTACTTGATGCAAGTTCATTGATTCATCAAACTATGAACCCTTTTCAATTTCCAAGGGAAACTGTCACTACTGGTTCTGTACTGTATTTCAGTTTCCCTCAAGCCATATCTTTCAGGATTTTCTCAGTTTGATGAGTCTTTCTGATCTATCCATGCTGTCTTAGGTCTGCAGCTACATTTCTCTGAAATTCTGAAGATTCAGGAAAAGAGTTTGCAACAGTATCACATTATTTACCTAGATATTCATAATCGTCTATTCCAAAAATTGCATTAAATTTTGCGTATATAAAGCTAATAGTTAAAGGAAGTCATGTCACTACTGAATGGATGCATAAGTAAACAACACTACCTAGGCCACAAAAAAGAAAATTGAAAAAAGGCGCATCAGCTCCTACATCATTGCATATATATTTTGGATATCAATTTAAAAAGTTTATCCCATTTGAATTTGGATAATGGTAATTATATATATGTATATATAAAATCTTTTACCTTTTATTTACTAATATCTGCAGGACCCAGACTGAGAGTCTTCAGACCCTCTGTCCTGTCCATCTCCTTCAGCATTTCCTCACCTGCACTTCTTCAGTAGAGAAGAACTTCTGTCTTCCATTTGTAAGTCTGGCTCCAGACATGCCCTCTCTATGAAGATGATGTGCAAAATCTGCTGTCTGATTACCTATTCTCAATCCTGTCTCATATTTCCAGGTACAGCTAGGTATCCCATTTCCATCTCAAAGATCATAAAACTAATTTTGAGGTCTGAGATCATAAAACTAACGTAGAGGCCTCAAGTGCCTCTACACTAATGCTTGTAGTATGGGGAGTAAGCAGGAGGAACTGTGCCTCTTGATTCCAAGTAAGAACCCAGACTTAGTAGGGCTCACAGAAACCTGGTGGGACCCTACATACAACTGGGCGGCAGGCATTCGGGGATACACCCTATATAGAAGAGACAGGACAGAGAGGAAAGGTGCGGGGGTTGCGCTCCATGTCAAAGAGCACCTCACATCATCAAGGATTAGCTTTGGGTTAAAGGAGGGTCAGGCAGAGACACTATGGGTCAAACTACAAGGGGGGCATGGTGAAAGGGACCTTACAGTGGGTGTCTACTACGGACCACCCAACCAGGGGGAAGAGCTGGACTGGAACTTCTCCGGTCAGCTTATGGAGGCGGTTAGATCAAGGGATGTTATTGTCATGGGTGACCTAAACTACCCAGACATTTGCTGGGAGGAGCAGACAGCCAGGTCTGACTGCTCGCGTAGGTTCCTGGCTGTATTACAGGACCTTCACCTTATCCAGGAAGTGCACAGCCCCATGAGGGGTAACAACTTGCTGGACCTGCTCCTGGCCACAGGGGATGATCTGGTGAGGGGACTGCAGGTCCTTGACCACCTGGGCAATAGCGATCATCACCTGCTGGATTTCACTATCCAACGCAGGGTGTCAAGGGCTTACACCAAGGCTAAAGCCCTTGACTTCAGAAGGGCCAACTTCAATGAGCTTAGGAGACTAGTGGGGGAGGCACTGAGGACCCAAAAGGTAGAGGAGATGGGAGTCCATGAGGGATGGTCATAGGTGAAGGGGGCGATCCTCCAGACCCAAAGGATAACAGTCCCTGAGAGAAGCAAGGAGGGTAAGAGTGCTCAGAAACCCCCTAGGCTCAGCAAGGGCATTCAAGAATGCATGAGGACTAAAAGGGTGGCATACAACCAGTGGAAGGGAGGAGCTATCACCAAGGAGGAGTGCTCCTCCTCGGCCTGGGAGTGTAGGAGGGCTATTAGGAAGGCCAAGGCAGAGATGGAACTCAGGCTAGTGTCCAGGATTAAGGACAACAAAAAATCCTTTTTCAAGTACATTGTGAGCAAGAAGAGGGCACCAGGCAATGTAGGGCCCCTGCAAGATGCAAACGGTAATCTGGTGCTTACGCCAGACAAGAAAACTGATATTTTTAACAGTTTCTTTGCCTCTGTTTTCTTGAACAGGGACCGGGACATCCCACCTACCAGAGGTAGGGACAATCTCAGGGATAGCTCTGTCAGGCCTTCAGTCAGTGCAGACGTAGTTAGGGATCTTCTGGAAGGGCTAGACATTTTTAAATCTGCAG
>NW_005841889.1:1325981-1326608 GCF_000455745.1 Alligator sinensis
CTTGGAGAGAATCATCAAGGAGCATATCTGTGGGGGGCCTGCAGGGGAGATCATGCTCAGGGGCAATCAGCATGGGTTCATCAAAGGCAGGTCCTGCCTGACCAACCTGATTGCCTTTTATGACCAAGTAACTAAATCCTTGGATGATGGTGTCACCGTGGACGTAGTCTTTCTAGACTTTAAGAAGTCCTTTGACACTGTGTCTCACCCCATCATCATCAATAAATTAAGCTACTGCGGCATTGATGTCGACACAGTTGGATGGGTAAAAGTTGGTTGATAGGGCATACCCAGAGAGTAGTGGTGGAAGGGTTGTACTCACCCTGGCGAGATGCGAGCAGTGGGGTACCCCAGGGCTTGGTCCTTGGGCCCGCACTGTTTAACGTCTTCATCAGCGACTTGGACGAGGGGGTGGAAAGCACGCTGTCCAAGGTTGCTGATGACACTAATATGTGGGGCGAGGTGGACACACTTGAAGGGAGAGAGAGGCTGCAACTAGATTTAGACAAACTACAAAAGTGGGCAGACGAGAATAGGATGGGGTTCAACGTAGACAAATGCAGGGTGCTGCACCTTGGGAGAAGGAATCCATAGCATACATACAGGCTGGGGAGTTCCCTTCTTGAA
>NW_005841889.1:1326950-1344361 GCF_000455745.1 Alligator sinensis
AGGTTTAGGTTAGAGATCAGAAGGCAATATTTTACAGTTAGGGTGGCCAAAATCTGGAACCAACTTCCCAGGGAAGTGGTCTTCGCCCCTACCTTGGGCAAATTCAAGAGGAGGTTGGATGATCATTTGTTTGGGGTCTTGTGAACCCAGCATTCATTCCTGCCTGGCAGGGGGTCAGGCTTGATGATCTGCTCAAGTGTCTCCTGACCCTCACTACTATGAAACATGGACAAGTGAAGTTCTTCCACAAAAATGCTTATAATAAGGGGAACATATCATGAAAAAAGCAATTATAATGATGCGCACATATTAAGTAGATGTGTATTATCCATTATTCATAGTACATTACAAAATACGTGAAAGTTGCATAGCCATGACCGCCTACCGGAGTTTGAGTGGAAAACGACACAAAATGGTCAAATGATGCACGTGTAAGTAAAATTATCAAAATGGTGACCAGCACATGCTTTGTGAGCTTTTATTTCACATAATTATGCTAGAATTTTTTAATGTTATAAAGAGCTATTATAAATAAGCTAAGATACATAACTACTCATGCACTAGACACTTCTACATGCACTATTAATGCACCTGAATAAACTCCAGCACAGTTTACACTGGTGTCAGCTGCTTCCTAAGCACACTGTCTTCATGTGTGCCTGGGACTGCAGTAATTTGAGCCAAAGAGGAGCAGCCCTGGGCTTTCAGCCCCATGTTCTAGGTGGTAGCATTGGGTAGTGGAGGGACTGGCTGGGGCATGAGGATGTTACAATACAAGGCTAGTAGACAGGTAGCCTCCGTACCATAGGACCCTCATTCCACAGCCAGCCCCAGCAACAATCTACACAATCTTAACACTACAGATATATCAATAAAACATTGTCCAACTCATTGCTGTCTCTGTCTTACTCTCTCTCTCTTTATAGTGGTCTTTTGTTTTCCTTGTGGAGGAATTTCCTTGCGAAGGATTTTGGGGTATTTTACAGAGTGACTTTGGGATTTTTTTTATCAGGGTTTTTTCAGTTTTCCGATAGGGAACACTAGAAGTGCTGCTTGGGATGCCAGTGGCAGGACCCTGCATGCTCAGAGCTGGCACCTTCGACCCAGCTGGCTATGGCTGACCTCCTGGGCAAGTGGGGCCAGGAGGATATGCTTTGACAGTTCAAAGCAGGTCACCACACCCGGAACATTTTCTGGGCAATAGCTGCCCAGATGGCCTAGCAGGGAGCACATGTGGCAATAGTGCTGCACAAAGGCCAACCCTGCAGCCACAGCCCACTGACATCTGGCCCAGAGAGGCAGATGCCTCTACTGGCTGTGCAGTCCCCATCTGGGTCCAGCAGGTGTGCAGCAGGTCACAGCCAGACAGCAGCCCCCACTGCCAGACTGCTGCAGTGGGTATAGGGTGCAGGAAACTCTCAGGGCTGCTTCAGCAGTCCAGCTGGCACAAGGGGTAGTGTCCCCAGGTACCAATTGGCTGGGCCCCAGAAGCTCCTAAGAGCTAGTAGCCCTGAGTTACTTGCCAGAGTGGCTTTTTATACTTTTGGGGGCAGGACAGGGCAGCTTTTTATACTGCTGGGGGCAGCACAGGTGCTGGCCCCGGGCTCTAGCTCCCCCTGGCTGTAGATCTGTGAGGAACCAGGCAGGATTATTTTGCCCCAAACGGCACAATTTGCTCCACAACAAAGTGCATGTCCGAGCATGTGCACTGTAGAAAAAAGCCCCTGCTCAAATCTGCACTGCTTCTATTTGAGAGGCTGCAAGTGCATGTGCGGACGCGCCCACTGTGTGCAAATCTATTCTGATGTTGGACTTATTTGCCTTCATTTTGTATTAGTAAAGATAGACTTCAAACTTCTGGGCACCAGACTATTTCTTTTCTTTAATAATGCAATGAGCTATGTTTATGTAATATTTAGATAATCATAATTTCCTTACTCCCCTCCTTCTCTTTAGATGACTAGACATGCATGATACAGCTGTTAAGGGGAATTAATGATCAATCCATCCCGGCCATCCAGTTCTAATTTAGGACTGTCAGGGGACCTCCACACAAATAGATTTCTGTCAGCTGTCACATCCATGGGGGACAGAAGCAGGCCTGGAATACAAGTTTCCTCCGAGACTTTTCCTACACCCTTCCACTTATACTCAATCACTTGTTCACTGTTTAAAGTAACATCATAATGTGAGCCTTAGCACCACATCTATATCACATTCAATAAACTGTCTGCTTAAACAGAACATGTACGATGACCGAGTTGACAGATTTCAAATTTCCACACTTTTTAAACTCTTTAAAAACCAAACAGTATAATAAACAGACATTTTCCAGAGACATAAAGGTGGCCCATTCCCTCAAACTGTTTTGCATTTTAAATAGCTCAGTGCACCAGCAACTATATACAAATATTTCATTTTCCTCTTAGAAATGAAACACAAACCCTGTTCTGAAATAGATGAGAGTTGGAAGACTCTTTTCCGTGGGCTTGTCTACACGTGCATTTGCTACAGAGTGGGTTTATTCTAAAGGCATCTACATGTGCAGGGATGTGGGAGAAGATCTGCTGCTCCTGGCAGCAGCCTACTCCCACCCCCACCAGCCCTGCATTGGCCACCTGCAGCAGCCAGGGGGTGTTCTAGGCTCCCCCAGGGTGCTAACCCAGGGGCAGACAGGGAGCATAGCTGTATTCTGGTGCCATCTCCTGACTGGGGGCTAAAAGAGTTCTCCCTACACCTGACAGATGCCTGCTGCCAGGGCAGGCTCCACCACCAGAGCCCGGGCAATGACAATGTCCCCCTGCCTTGGCAGCAGGAAGCTCCTGGCCCTCACTCCCCAAATGTGGACAGGGGGCTTGGAAAGAGCTTCAGAGGAGGGGCAGGTCCCAGCCCCCTGCCCCGATCCACCAGTGGGGCAGCTAGCAGCTGGGCCCTAGCTGGGCAAGATTTTTCCACCCAGCCAGGGCTTCACTGCTAGCTGCCCCACAAGCAGATTGGGGCAAGGAGCTGGGACCTGTCCCTCCGCTGCAGCTCTTTCTCCAAGCTCCAAGCCTGGATCACCTGCTCCATGATCATGGGGAGGGTGCTGGGGAGCTTCTTACCAGCCCAACCTAGCAATCATAAGGCAGGGGTTGGGAGCCTATTCCCTGCCCACTTCTGCAATTGTGAAGCTGGGTGGGGAACAGGCTTCCAGGCTATTCCCAGTTCCCAAACCATAACGACAGGAAAGGCTAGGAAAAATCTATAACTTTTATAACATGTACTTGCACATACAAAATGATTAATGATCTCAAGAACTAAAACATTTTCTCAAATGGGTTGCATGGTTTCTTAGTAAGTATGTTTATGTAGACAAAATGAGAAAGTGCTTATAGAAGTGCTAGAGTGACGTAGCCATGACAGTCCAGGAATTACAAGAGAGGCAAAGATTTATTGGAGGGTTGATATCTTTTGTTGGACCAACTGTGTGGTTGAAATGAAATTAGAGAAATAAAATTAGACAAACTTTTGAATGCAAGGCATTCTTCATCAGGTCTGAGGAGGGAAGTCAGCATAGCAACAGTTGACAATTAAGAACAGAGAATAAAGCTGTCAGGCTTGGAGGGGAGGAAGCTACCAGGGACAATAGACAAACAATTAGCAGAAGAAAAAAAAAAAGCTGAATTACTTCAGTCTGTTCCACCAAGATAAAACTAAGCAATTTGCAGTCCTCCAGAATCCCAGGATGCACTACTTCCAGCCACCCCACACTCAGATGAGGATACAGCCCAGGGGCACAGACACAAGTAACAATCTGGCTACAGAAAGTGGTCTATAGCTATGACCAAACACAAGTGCACAGCTGCAGGCAGCTTTAAAAATGGCCAACCAGTTGAAAATCTGAGCCTTCATTGCATGAGGGGTCAAAGGAATTTGTTTCAAAACAGCATGTTCTGCAACTTGTCTGCCTGCCAGCCAGCCTGTTGCTGTTTTCAGAATGGGAGGGGGGAAAGGGAGTGGAGGGAGTTCAGTCTGGGTGCTTTTCAGCCCCTGTTGGAGGGTGGGGAGGGTGTATCGAAGCCCCATGAGGTGGCTATATTTTAAGCTTGCGTAAACAGCCATTGCTTTTTGTAGCAGGGTGGGGTCCCTAGGGGCAGCCATGTTACCCCTAGGCTACTTAACCATGCCAGTCTTGCCCTGCAGGCACCCTCTATCTCACCCGCCACATATTGTTGGTATAATTGATATAGGGAA
Source organism: Alligator sinensis (assembly GCF_000455745.1). Lineage (NCBI taxonomy): Eukaryota > Metazoa > Chordata > Crocodylia > Alligatoridae > Alligator > Alligator sinensis. The sequence goes on from NW_005841889.1 coordinate 1,331,184, forward strand.
GCTGCCCTTCATCTTTGTGTTTAGACACGGTCTGGCTAGATCTTACGGAACCCTGTGGGTCATAGACCCTTTGGTGTCCCACGCTATGGTGGATGGTTCCTGAGTCTCTCAGCCTTGTGGGCTATATGCATGGCTCCAAACCATCCCTTTACCATGCCCCAAGCCTCACAGATGGTATTGACATTGTCTCACCTAGACCTCATAATTCAGCCCCCTTGTCCTCACTGGGCTCTCAGCAGCCTGGTTGCCATGCCCTCTCTGGCACCTGGGTCCCCAAGCTGTAGTGGGCCCCCAATGAGGCCTCCTCCTTCCCCAAATAGCCTCACCCAAACCACCGGTGTTATTAGACAGCAAACAAACATGAGCCCCTGGGCTATAACGTAACATGAAGTTCAAGGCATGCTCTGCCCCTTTAAAAGAGTAGAGCTTCTTCTCTAATATTAGGTGCCTAGTGCGTGAGGGTACCTTATGGGCTCCTGGTGCCCCATTAGCCCTAAGGGTAACATATCCAATGGCTGTAGCATCTCTCAGCCCGCCCACCCTTCCTTCCTTCCTGAAGGCTCCTCCCCTTCAGCTACTGGTAGGGAGCTGACTTGCCTGGTCCCAGCCCTGGGGTTTATATGGGCCCAGGGCCCAGCCTCTTCCCGCAAGCTAACCAGGTGCAGGTGCAGCCAATTCCCTCATTAGCCAGTTGTCATGGCAACCGGCACCTGGGCTCTTATCTGGCTCTTTGTGTTCACTCCCTAGGCAATCTCTGCTCTAAGAGGAGCAGGCACCTTAGTGCCCTGTGACACTTTTCTAAGACTCATTTAATACTTAAGTATGCCCACCCCACAAAACAAGGATAAATTAGAGAACTAAAATTATATAGAAATTTTTCTAAAATAGGTAACAATCAAGTTGTATTTAGGAACTGTCTATGAAACAAATATACGAAGAAAATGATTGCATAAGATTTTAATGCCAAAGTGTCCTAAACAGACCAAAAAGGGAATGTATGTATGATAAAGTAAGTGTGCCTGTGCCTGTACGTCAAGGGTAGAAGGGAATAACTAGAGCTATACAGAATTCCCATGTAATGAAGCAATCAATTTACAGAGCAGGTGGCAATACTTGGTTCTGCTCTACTGGCTAATTATTATAACCGCAATCAATGGTGATAACTTATTGTTCTGAAATTCTATTAATTAAGCTTCTTAAATACAGAAAGCTTTCAAATTGGATGCATAACATTTTCCTAGTTAAAATAAAGGCTATATCAAAGTGTTGGCCTCTATCTAAGTACACTGTAATCTGGATCATTCATATCTGAGTGGTTCACAACTCCCTTGGTTCCCAGAGGGTTGCCAAATTAAGAATGAGCTGCTCAGCTGTCTGCTGTGGCTTTTATTTCAAAGGGCACTACTTTTCCCCTCAGCTGGAGCACCACACAGCTGTTCACTTTAGCTACACATAGCCCTAGTTAATTTGAAAATCCTCATTTTTGCGGGGGAAAGTAAGGAACTTAACCCTGCAAGGAATCTGGGTTCTACTGTATTTCAGACTATGTCTATGGCTGAACTGCTGATTCTCCAAATCACCATCGAATCTTCAGTTTTGGATTCAGCTGAATCGAATTGGGACAGTGATCCGAATCAATTAATCTATTCACTGTCCCCAATTTGGGCCGAATCCAAATCCGAATCAATTATGGCCTATTTCGCACACCCCTACTATCTACTACCTATACCTTAGTCAAGGGTTTGATTAACTTACCAGCACCCTACCACTGTTGTCAATGAACATGAGTATGGACTGCCAAAAAACTAAGTATATGGACCACTGCGCTTGGCTGAGGACAAAGTTTCTCAAGTTAATATGAACATCCAAGCTGTAGCCATATTCCCATAAGAAAAATGTCAAGAGTAATCAAGATTTCAGCAGCTGAAAGAAATTCAAAAGACTAAAATGCATTTCTGCAGCTTCATGAAGTAATTATTTTGGCTGGTCCAAATTAGACACAGGGGAACCAGGAATCCCACCGGTATGCTCACAAATCTCTCTATAAACAACTTTTGCTTTACTGGCCAAAACAAGACTTAGCAACCCAGCTGACTTTGGCCTGATTGTGGAGTTCATTCAGGTCCAAAGAAGGGCTTGGTATATAAATATGTTGTATATTATTTAATAGTTTCATTATAATAAAGTCCTCACCACCTCAATTTTCAGACCAGTTAAAATTGCTCTGTAGTAAGGATTGTTTGAGCATTTCTATATTCTTTTGCAACCATATTTTCCTTTGCTTTATTCTTCTTTTAATAAGGACAGCATATGTATATGGCAATTCTGGAATGAATTAATTTAAGAAGAAGCATAAGAAGAAAAATATTACTATTTTTTAAGAAGTGTCACAGAAATCATTCAATAGCTTTACAAGCTTTAAGTATTTTCAAAATCTCTTTAAAATATTCCATTTTAATCATTTCTCCAGGAAGCTCTGTTATTTGTAATCCCTAATTTAAAATGTTTCTGTAAGGTTTCTGGGTTCTCAACAGGCTCCATAGTGGAAATCACATCTTAGAAAATAAACTGTCTTATTATCACCTCCTTTCCCAATACAAACTATTTATATTATTTCTCCTTTCTTTCATGATTACATAACATCCCTGTGTGAATTAGCAAAATGTCTAATGTGGTATGTACTGTTAGGAAAGTATTTAATCTATTTTTAGCTGTCTTTTAATACCTTTCAAACAAGGAGGAAGAGCAAGATAATGTGATCAGCCAGCTTGCCACAGACCACTGACAAGTGCTCTGTGGTCCACAGTTGGAAGTTTCATATGATGGTGGGGGCGCAATGACATGTTGGTGCCCTGCTCCTGCCTATTCTGTTGCCACTCACTGACAAGCCACCCCCCAGCCCTGCTGCTGCCCCTCACTCTGGACTGCCTGCCCCCAGCCATGCCAGTGCCCATCACTCCCAAACAGTAGTACCCTGCCCCCCCTGCCCCTTGCTGGTGCCCCTCACTTCTGACCCACAGCTCCCTGGCACTGACAGTGCACTGCACACCCAACCCACAGCCACCTGTCAGATCTCCCATGCCCCTCACTCCTGATTCACAGCCCACTGCTCCCCTCCAGCCCTGGCAGTGTCCCTCATTCCCTACCCACAATCCCTGCACCCCTCCCAGCCCTGCCAGTAGCCTTCACTCCTGATCCATAGCCCCCTACCCCCACAGCCCTGCCAGTGCCCCTAACTCCCAACCCACATCCTCCTGCCCCCCAGCCCTGCTGATCACCCTCACTCCCAAATCATAGCCCCTTGACCTGCCCTCCAGCCCTGCCAGTGCCACTCACTCCCAACCTGCAGACCCCTGCCCCCCCAGCCCTGCTGCCCAAGCAGCTCCCACATTACTCTCTTTCTCTCTCTCTCTCTCTCTCTTGCCCACACAGGAAGCACATAACCCCCGACAGCCAATAACCATACTCCCTGCTCCCAGCCCAAAGCAGCTAGCCCGGGAGACGAGAAAACCCAGACATTTGCTCTTATTTTAAAAACCTGCCCAGACGCAGCACAGGGGTCCAAAAAAGAGAACATGTCTGGGAAAACCTGGACATATGATAACCCTAAAAAAGGGGTAAAGAGGAGGTCCCTGCAAGAGCCCAGGTGGGCTCCAATATGAAGAGAGTGACAGAGATTCGAAGACTATAGAGTAAAAAGACCATAGAGGGGCCATAGAAGGCATGGTGAGCAACTGAGCCATGGTAAGCCCAGAGTGGGCAGGGCACAGCAAGGTCCTTACAAGAGAGAAGAGAGCACAGAAGACAGGGAAACAGTGAAGCCTATGGTTGGGACTGGAGGGCCAAATGGACTACGAGAGAGAGACAACAGAGCATGAAAGTAACGCCCTCATGAGCCATAAGCAGCCTCCCTTCTCAAATTAATATCTACTCTGAACTAGATCACATGGTGGGCACTAGAACAGAGAACTTTGCTCAGGATGAGTTCCAGGGTAGGAAGAAAGAAAAGCATAGCACCTGTCTTGTGACAAGCACAATTCCTCAAAAGGGTTTCCCACCCCACTTTGTTCCACTTAGAAGCTTCATTTAGGCTAACGGTAAATAGGGAATCTAGTTGGTGAATGACATTTTAAGGCTGGTTAGCTAATCTGAAAATCCAAGAAAGCAATTTGCTACAAGAAATCTTATTTTCAGTCATAGAATGTGTGCTGTAAATTGACTGTATTAGGTCACTAAGTTACAGCCATGTTAAAAAAAAAATCAGAACTGTAGCCCTTGTCATCTTTACCATGTCTGAAGACTAAGAGGGAGTCTAACCTTAACAAATCATACAATGTGTTGTTATTGAATTACCATATTTTATAGCTAATATTATAAGCTAATACATTTCTAAAATATCAGAAAGTTGTGGGATGCTGAATGAAATGAGACCTTCGCTTACCTTTATTATACATGTTGGTTGGTACTTGGACATCGCTCAGGCTAATGTTCACAGGCAAATTATTGAAGTGGTCATTTGGAACTAGAATGAACTCCTTTCCCAGTTCCAAGTAGTTTCCTTCTTCATCCCGTTCATTTATGAGAACAGCATTGAAATATTCATACTGCAACAGAAGTTCACATTTAGTTACTTTTCACATTATCTTATGCAATTTTCTTATGTTTTAATTCATTCATTCATTTACTCAAATACTGAGCAACTCATTCACTTTTCTGTCTTCTCTAGAAGATCATGATATGAAAAGCTACATATTTTAGTTCCTCTAACCACTGTTGGTAATACTGGTTCAAAATTCTGAACTGACAAAAATCTCCTCGGAGTTTAATATTTCTATGAGTTAAGAACTGCTATTAGTGGTGAATTTAGGACTTTATGAAACAAAAGCATTCCAACTGCACAAGAGAAGTTGAAGGAAACCAGCAAAAATTTGAGACACACCAGAATTTCATACCCCTCTTTTTCCCTCAGTTTTTATATTTCTTCAACCTTCCTTGAAGAAAAGAAGTTATTTATTTAATGCTGAACACCACAAGGTCATATAACAAAAGGCACCATAAAATAATGCACAATCAACTTCTAGTTTAGCACAGGCATTTAAACCCAGATTTGATGTTTTTTTCTGAAAAAAGAAATTATCATTTGTATGTATACAGACAATTCAAGAATCTTTGGCTTTTTCTGGACAAAACCATAACAAGATAAGCAAAAGCAATTTAGATAAAATTATTGATTGTTTCTGACCTAACTCAGGCAGAAGTTGTCAAACTCAATAGGCAACACACAGTAGCATAGTCTTCCTCTCCCCACTCAGATTTGTATTCTCTCAGATAGCCTTAATCTTTGGCATCAACAAAAATATTTTCATGTATTTGTTAACTATAGTGGATCAATATAGAATGTCTTTGAAGAACCCCATGAAGTTGAATCCTAAGTTACTGCAATAAATAAGTATAAAATTATAAATAATATTGGGGCACATGGAGACTTTATACCCTATACTGAGAAAATTACCTTTATTGGATTTTATCTCAATATTTATTAGGCCGACATATAGCTACAGAGTTTATAAACTTAAATAAATGATAGGTAACAGACCCATAGGTTTTGAAATGCTGCCAGTATTTCTCAGCTGTGTATGCAACTAGTTTTACTCAGCAAAAAGGTCACTAGTATCTTGCTATTTATTGCAGTTGTATTTCCATTGAGCAGTATGACAAGAGTACTCAATATACCTAGAAAGAGCCATAAAACATGTTTCCCACAGATCACTCATAAAGCTATTCTTTCAAAATATTAAACCTATATTTTGGTCACCAAGGAAAAAAAGATGTAAACAAAGCTACTATATAATAATTGTTACTACTGTGTCTCCTCTTAAAAATCTACAATTGTTCATTCATTCTTTCCATACGCTATTTTTCACATACAAAGAGGATGGATACATATTAATATCTGAAACTGGCTTTAAAACAAAAGCATCTGATACCATCAAACCATTGACCTAGTTGCTGGTAATGCCTTCTCTTGGGAGTGTAGGAGCCAACAAGGTTAGTTTACCCTTTTGGCCTGCAATAATCCCCCTCCTCACACCCACAGGGTGTCCACAAGAGTTCCCATGAAGTGGGGAGGACTACACCTCCCTTATTTCCTAATTTTCAAAGGCACCACAGCTACATTTCTAATTCTGCTAGCCCTGACAAAGCCTCCCCAGCTAGCTCTAAGGTCACAATACGGGTGAGGTCCCTGTGCTACTTAAAACTGATGGATCCTAATAAAGTCATAATAAATACTATTTGCTTATTTAATCATAAGATTTTAAAATGAGTGAAATATAAAGTTCACTGCACAAACACAATGAGACTTTATTGATTTTATTTTAAAGACTACCATTAAAATATTCCATAAACATGTAAATCAGTAACCAGCCATAAAAGCTAGACAGTAGAAGGTCAATTATCTCAGCTAACTGAGATCCAAATCTGTTCATAAAATCAAATTCCTCAGCTGATGAACCCTGTATTAAACAAAGGAACTCCAGCACCACAGCCTAAAGCAAGTTTTTCAGTTTTTTCGTTATTTCATTGTTTTGGGGTTTTTTTCTTTTCTTCTTTCTTTTTTTTTTTTTTTTTTGTAAGACTTGTTCTCAGGTGTTCTCTTAGTCAACACTGCACTTGCTGTTGCCACATAGCACCACACAACGCCTTGCATTCAGATAGCTGAATGATTTGGATAAACAATGTTTGGATAATTGACACACTGCTACTGTAATTATTACATTGTACCTTCCAGGAAACAGATTTGTACTGAAGTCAGCAATCTTACCTTTGCATTTTATTTAATTAGATACAGGGTGAACCTACATGTACAATTAATGCTGTTTAATCTTACTGCACAATAAATTACTGCACAGTAAGCCAGCCCTGGAAAGGCATCTACACATGCCCCCTGTTCGGAGCAGATTCGCTGCTTACAGGATTAAGCAGATCCAGGCATGCTCCTGCTCTGCTCTGACCTCCTTTAGCAGCGAGGGGGAGCTGAAGCTCCAGATGCAGCTGCCTGGGTGCCAGGCATTTCCAGGGGGCGGGGGTGGAGGGGGCTGGACCCTGCTGGTCTCCAGAAGGCTGGCCCCCTGCTGGTCTGGCTGACCAGGAGCAAATTTGTTCCTAGTCGGCATCTGCACATGCAATACTGCATGTTAGCTAATGCACATTAAATCTACTATTTGTTAATACAGATAGTAGATTTACTGCACATTAGCATATTTTACTGCACAGGAGTTCAGCGCACAGTTACATAGTGATGCTTTACTGCACAGTAGATTAGTCTACTGTAAAGTAAAGCATCTCATATAGATGTGCCCACAGTGAAGTACTTCTGTTCTAACTGGGATGTACAACATTGACTTCAGCAATTCAAATGAAAACAAAATTTGGCCCATGCTATTTAGAATATTAAGATCTTGAAACAGAATGATATGAATGGAATAATATGGAAATGGTCAATTTTAGAGTAATTTCTTAGATAGTATTTTGCCAATCAAAACATGTCAATCATCAATAAAAGCACATTATTGGCATACATTGTTTTCTTTCATCAAAACGTTTATTCCTTTCCTAAAGGGATTAATCAGTAGACACCCTCCTTCATCATGTTTTTTTGGAAGGAAAAGTAATTTTCAATTGTAAATGTTAAATGGCAAAGCTAGCTGTGCATTAAAATTTGTTACACTGTAAATAAAATACACTAGATTTCCAATTAAGCATTTTTGTTTGCTTGTTTGATTGATTTTACTAGTATTGTTTACATAAAAATATTCCATGAACATTTCTTGAACTGTAAAATGGAAAACACAGCTTCAGGGCAAAATAATCAAATTGCAGTGCATTGTCTTCCATCAGTGATTCTAAAGACCTTAAAATCCTCAATAAGTAACAAAACATTACATTACATTGTGCTTTGCCAAAACCTATTTTCATGTAAATGTGAAACAAAATAAAAGAATATAGGCCTTTCTATAAGCCCTAAAGAACAAGAATCAGATAATCTATATAGTTCAAAAGAGCTAATGCTGAATTTAGGAAAAGGTTAGTGTTTATTGCAGGTTCTTGTGTGCTCTTTTGCTATAGCAAGGAAAACACTGCATTTGACAGCTGAAATGTGGTAAGAAGAAAATTAAAAATAAAAATTAGATTAAAAAAGTAAAAGAAATCCATCTGGCACTCTGACACTGCATTTGAGATAATGCCCTAGGGAAAGGGGAAAGTCCTATTTGCTGACAACACAGATACTGTAGCCACTAAGCTCTAAGAGAAAATGACTTCAATTTAATCTTGTCAAGGAAGGTTAATCTTTGATGTAACCTTAACAAGGTGAGCTCCCACAGTGCACAATATGACATGCCAGAAACATATTAGCCTAATAACAGCAAAATAATTATTTAGAAGTACTGCAAGACTTCCTGTGACATGACCAGAAAGCGAGATTATTCTAACTTTGTACATAAAGACATGCATGAGTGACAAACCAGAAGGTAAGCATTGTAAGGAAATCCGTTCATGTAACTTATTAAAGAGAGACCACTGAAAGTTTGTTCATAAATATTTATTTTCTAATGTATTTCTCTCTGTTCATGTGTAAACAAACTATATTTTACACACTCATTACTATGCACTAACACTTTCCTTAACATGCAGCCTCCTGAAAATTTGAGCAATCATGTTTTATTCCCACTCCTCACATAACTGACAAATTATTGGCCCCAGCAAGATCATGGAAACTTGGGAGAATTATGAGCCCCTGGTTTCATTTTTAAAGACATTTCTTTCTCTTTCCCTTGTGACAAAAAAAATTCTGAAGACATCAATAGAAGTTGATCAGTAGAGCTCTAAAGAACAGACAGACAGCTAGACCCTTCTTCAGTAAGAAACCTAAAGAGCTGTCAATATACATATTTAATGTAAAATGACTCAATATGTTTGAAGTCCATCCCAACAAATAGTGCTACTAAAGTAACTAAAATCCTTAGATCAGTCTATACATCGTGGTGTGATTAGAATAAAAGAAATCTCATGCATGGGTGAGGTTAGGATGTGCAGGTTCACTCAAACAGGCAGAAGGTGACCAACAAAGGAAAGCAGCAACTACAAGAAATGTTATTTTAGAACATAGCTACAGACAGACATTTGTGATAAATTGCTGTCACAACAACTGTTGGGTATTGTCTGATATCTTTCGACATCTATGAAGCATAAACTGCTAGAGAGCCAGAGGCATGCAAAGAGTGAAGTGGAAAAACACCTTGGAGAGCAGACCAGCACCACCAGTGAAAGATCTTTGGAGGTAACCGATCTGCAGGGGCCTGATCTGAAATAGCCCCCAATGCAGTAAGGTGCTTAGACCTCCGTTAATTAGAAGAAAGGGGTTCCACTGACTTCAGCGGGTGCCTTGGTTCATTTACCAAGTACTGTAAATGAACTATTTTACTATAGCTCAGTAAGAACTGTTGCAGATGACTGCCATTCTTTTGAATGTTTTCACGTTTTTATTTACTTCAGGGTAATGAGAAATCTTGGGATGCTTAGGTTATTTATCAACTATTCTTTAAATATTTTAAAGCAATGTTTGCTTGTTGAAACAAATATTTACTCTTCTACTTAAAAGAAAAATATTTTATGGCCCTGACTTTGCTTACGTGGCCAATACTCTCTTTATATTGTAATACTAAACACATTTCGGTTGGCTGCCTTCTTACTTAAAATTTTAAAGGAACTATATACTTTCTTTCACCTGGTTCTGAAATACTGTGATTCTCAATTTTATTTCAATGTGACATTTCTTCCGCAGGTATACATAAAGTGACTTTCCAAGTCAATACAAGAAAAATAAAGCACTTACACACTTCCCAGAACTACTAAAACCTAAATAAACTGCATGGGAAGAAAAAAATGACAGTGGAGACTAGTTAGTTATAGGGACAGTGACATACTTGTATTACAAGTATGCTGCATATTGCCATCACTTTCATTTGCCTTACCATGCAATAATTGTATACTTGCAGAGACTACACAAAACTGAGTACTTTAAGTTGTTTTACCAATACACTTGATATGTAATATGGACCATGCATTATGTCTGAAGGACACCTTTTAAAGCAGAACAAAACTACAACTAGCCAAAAACTACAGGATATTTGGGCTTTCCCAAGTATATGAAGGAATTAAGTCACCATGAACACCTTGGTAAGCTAGTTAATACATACTAGGGCTATGTGACGCTTCGGTAGCCAATTCAATTTGGAGATTCGGCCCGATTCAGCAGCTGAATCTTTGAATCTGAATTGAATCAGGAGACCCATTAAAGGTCTGAATCAAATAGGAGAAATTCAGAGATTTGGAAGGCTTGCAGCAAACAGAAACTGAGAAGAGGGAAGGGGGTAGAGTGATCTTCCATATATGGAAAAGGCTAAGAAGTGGGGAAAGCCTGCTCTGATATTGACATCTGTAGCTAGCCAGTGACTGTGATCTTTCTCTGAGTTCCCTTTCAATCACAGTGCTCTGGGGGAGAGATGTAGAAACAACATATAAAGCTTTGTCTGAAGTGATCTATGCCTTTTGTGAGCTGTGTCTCTCTTGGAGCATCAGCATCTGAAAGGTGCTGGCTTGCCAGCTAGTCTCTTGCTAGCTGGTCTCTCTTCTTGTAAGTTGTATCCAACCCTTTCCTATTTACCCTTGCCTACAATCCCTATTGTTATCCCTATCCAGTCCTTTCAACTTATTCTTCCCCCCAAATCCTCTTATTTGTTCTTGTTAGTTTATCTTGATTCCTTCCCCCCACAAAAAGAAATCTGGGTTTTCCCTGACAGTGTGTCATCACTGTGCAGGAAAGCACAACATATATTATACACACAGATTTTGCAGCACACCAAACATGAAGCGTGCTGGAAAGTCAGGTCCCAGCTCTTCAGCCAGGGGAGACAGAGGGGCCAGAGGGAGAGCTGCTAGTTCTCCTTGCCCCAAACATAGACACACCCTCTTTCCTGGCAGTGATGAGTCTTCTGCTGCTAGTGAGGTAGTAGTGCCTACACCTACACCACCACCACTAACACCACTAACTAACAGCAGCATGACATTCTCCACCCCAATTTCAGTTCCCAGCGTGAGGCTTCCAGTGGTGAGGAGGAGCTGGATCTGGAAGCAGAGGAGCTGAGGGCCATAGCAAAGGAAATTCTGGGGAAGGAGGGGGAATCTGAATTTGTGCTCCATACCTCTCAAAGTTCCCCTAGAGGCAGGTCTCCTTCTCTGGAAGGCACTTCAGAGGAGGTTGTGAGGGCATGTGGCTCAGCTCCTCTAGTTGTTGTGCCCCTGCCTGGTGAGCAGGGGGATAAGGCAGGATCCCCACCTCAACCCAGAAGCTGGAGGGTAGTGTAGCATGTGATCATTTTGAGGTGGCAGATGATCCCAAGTATGCCATGTGCTAGCACTGCCAAAGGCAGATCAGCTGAGGCAAAGACATAAAACACTTCACCACCACGGCGATGCTGCTGCATCTCAGGAGGCAGCACTCCCTTGCCCTTGTTCCTCATCAGTCTGGCACCAGTGGGAGCATGCCCAAAAATAAGTGCCCCTCTCACTCCAAAGCCCCAGTTCCCAAGAAGCAGAGGTAGGCTACCCTGGACCATTGAGGAAAGGCGGAAACAAAGGTGGGGTGCATTCCAAAGGTGAGCAAGGTCACTCAGATCACTGGGTAGATGTTTGCTCTGGATGGCCAGCCCTTCTCCTTCATTGAGCATCCAGGGTTCAGGTGGGTCATGGCACTCATGGCCCCATTGTACCAAGTGCCTGCATGCACCACCTTTAGTAGGACAGTGGTATGAGGCATGCAGGGAGTACTTGAGGAAGGAGCTGAGGAAGGCAGGTCCACAGGTAGCCTTACACTTCACCTCGCACATCTGGAGTAGCCGGGGTGGAGATCATGCCTACCTCTCCCACACAGGGCACTGGTGCAATCAGTCAGGGCATCGCTGGGCTCTCCTTCAAGCTGGGGTGATGGATGACTCCCACATGGCAACCAAGATCATGGTGACTATGACCTGCATAGTGCAGGGGTGGCTCATAGGCAGGGCAAGCTTATCCGCAGGTTCATCGTCACTGACAATGAGGCCAATATGATCAAGGCGGTGCATGATGCCAACTTTGTTGGCATCTGCTGTGTGGCACACAAGTTCCACCTCATAGTCAGAGATGCCTTGGAGGGGGACAAGGCTCCTGGTGATGGTGCCATCACTACCAGCCAGCTCATTTTGAAATGCAGAAAGGTGGCAGGTTACTTCCACTGGAGCATCAAGGGGGGCAATATGCTGTGGGACAAACAGGCAGAACTGAGCATCCCACAGCACAAGATCATGCAGGATGTGGAAACTCGGTGGAACTCCACATACTTATGCCAGAAAGGCTGTCAAGCAACAGAAGGCCACCCATGCAATGGCCTTGCTCGGGGAGATTGGGATCAGTGGCCCCCTTCACAAAATGGAGTGGGATACCACCTCCCCAATTCTGGTGGTCCTCAAGCCATTCCTTGAGGCCACTGAGAGCCTCAGCACTGGCAATGCCCTCCTTAGCCAAGTGATCCCCATAGTGAAGGAGCTTGAGAATGAAATGAAGAAGTTCCAGGGGGTCAGTATTGCTGGCTGGGCAAGCCACTTTCACCAGAGGTGCATGCACTGGTGAAGCAGCTGAAGGAGGGCATTAAAGAATAGCTGGATCCATTGCAGTCCAGCACAGTCCACGTGCTAGCAGGTATGTGTGACCTAAGGGTGAAGGGGAGCATCTGCAGCAGCAAAACCCTCAATCACTGGACAGAGGCACTGGTGAAGAGAGTCAGGGAGGCAGAAGGGCAGAGGTGGGGGAACATGGAAGAGGGGGATCCACTTTTCTGTGCCAGCACTCTAAGCTTGAGCCAATCTCCTCCACCACAGCTACTGCCAATGTGCGCCAAAGACATGGCTTCAATGTTGGGTTCCAGAGGCACAAGACCCCACTATTAGTGCATAGGCCTCAGTAGCTACCTATCTTGCTGAGGATATGGAGCCACTGCACTGCAACCCCTTGGCCTGATGAATAGAATCAACACTTGGTTGATGAATAGCAGAAAGGCTTACTTTACAAAACTAAATGACAGA
>NW_005841889.1:1344385-1354238 GCF_000455745.1 Alligator sinensis
TCCCAATGTTAAATGAGCTATTAGTTTTTTCTATTATTTTAGCTGCAAAGAGGTTTTTACCCAATGCAGGCAGGAATCAGTTCTTGTACAGCCTCACAGTGTGACTCCTTCACTTATCGGCTGGGTGGCAGGATGGCTTCTTGGTGTTCCCTGGACTGCACACATCTTGCTGGCAGTTCTATCTTACTTTATACTGTTTAATTGAATAGCTTCAAAACCTTTTTCCTCGATGGTTGACCAATTAAAGTTCAAACAAAACAGAGAGGAAAAGGGTAGCCATCATAATGGAATTGTTAAATTGCCTGGCTCCTGTTTTTGGATTTGTCTGTGTGAAGACTTGTGTTCTTTCACAACCACTGCAATTAAAGGTCGGTTACATGTGATGGGCCTGAAGTGGTCAAACAGGATGTTCCAAGGCATTGGTTACTGGACATGTCTTTGGGTATGTGTTTATCAAATTTGCAATAGCTTGTACCAGCGATGGTCCATTTACAAAACTCTAGACATACGCTGAATGATTGAGACATTTGTAACACCTTAGACATTGGATCTCTGTTTTGAGAGATGTGAGGATGTCACATACAGGACATTTTTCCTGTATTCAAGGCACATTTTACAGGTTTTGCTTGAAATGTATATTTAGTCTTTTGTTTTCTTTAGTTGCTAGTTCAGTTGAAACGTATATCTAGTTTCTTTGCCTTCAGTTACACTGGCTCAGCTTTTCTCTCTGGCTTTTTTTACTTTAGAGATACACATGTGATGAGTGTGTCAGGTCTCTGCCAACAATTTTAAACATCACTTTTATTATTTTATCACATGGGTTGGATATTGGGTACCTCAAGCTCTACTGTCTCAATGCCTAATGGGCTGCAGGCCATTAGCAGAGTTTGATTTTCTTGTGGCAGTCTTGTCACCACAGCTCTGTCTTCCCCCAGCTATTGTCTCGCATTTTTGTGCAAGAGACACTATTCAAACTTTCAAGCATTTATATAGCATTACCAAACCATTTTGTGCATACGTTAGTTATTAAAACTTTGTTGCAAAAGTGATACATTTAATTTTAGTGTTATTGGGGCTATATTATGATATAGCTATGGCTTAATTTCGATAGGCTGTTAGTTTACCAAAGCACAAAAGATATAAAATTACCGCTATTCATTAATAAAACATTACAAAAACATTGATGAATAATAATACATGTTTAGCGTATACCCAATTTGCTAAGAAAGAGCTAAATATTTAAGACTGTTACGTGCAAGTTAAGGTATCAGAGGACGTTTGTTACTTGAAGTAAACACCTGGACATGAGCAGTTTTGGTTATTTTTTAATAGGGACCTAGCTGAAAGCATGTATTAATGTTACTGAACACCATGGTTCAGCTTTATAGAAAGGAGGCATATTACCTTTATCTTCTTTTGAAGTTGAGAATTTAGAAGAAATTAAAAGACTAACTTGGAAAAAAGAAAAGGTAACAAAATTAAATAACAAGGTATTAATTAAATACAACTTTGACATTTATTATAAAAACCTGTATGACTTTTTAATGGAATATATATGAGGGCCAATTTATGAGAAATACATTTGTAAATAACTTGGGTTGCAAAAGGAAGACCTACCTTTTATTTGCCATGACTTCATAGCCAGCATCACCTCCTGCTGCTCCTTTTCCTACCACAGCAGTGGGGGGATGAATTTAAGATGACCTCCCACTAATCAGATTCTATGCATGGATAATTATAACAAATTTATCATTCTCCATGTACAAACTCTAATTATTGGGGAGGTCATCTGAAATTCAGAGTCATCTTGGGTTTGGGGAAATATGGAAATAATTTTAAAGGCAATGTTATTGAGATTCTTATGAGGAATTTAATATTCCAGAAAGGAAGGCAGAGTGACTATCCATATAAGTCTATATTATATAATCCCTACAGGTCAGTGTACATTAGATGAGACCAGAAACAAACTTGTGTATCACCAAAAGAGCCATTGGCATTCTTATAATGCTATGTAAGAACAGCTAGACTAAAAAATATAAAACATTTCTTCCAAGGTTACACTGACCCTTGCTGAAGGCATCTGTGAGATACTAAATAAGAGAACGCTTATGGCATCCACACTGAACTTTAATCACCCGACCATTAGAAAGAAAATGAAAGTGTAATAAAGAATAAGGAAACAGTCTGAAGAAAGAACCAGCAGGTGACAGCAAACCAAGTAGAGGGCAATAGAATTAAAAATATCAGCAAGAAAACTCCACAAAAGCCAACTTCCACATTTGTTTGGGAGAAAAAAAGGAAAATCTGCCGTGAAAGCTTCTCCAGACTGGCACACGGAAGTTAACAAAGATGATCAGCAATGTTTGAAAGCTCAAAGATTTGTTATGTGAAGGAAATCTTGGCCAGTACATTCTTACAGTCTGCTGGAAACTTTCCTTCTACAAAACACGCTAATAATGGTTTCCCCTTGTGAATTCCCATGATGATAAGCAGACAGAGGTTTGAAAGACTGTTAACCTCAGAGGCTGTAACAAAAAAACCCCAAAAAAACAGCTTCATTTAGCAGCTGTCCAGTATTAGGCATTTATTACTATCTTGTCCTTAAGCACATGACTGAAGCACGTGCATTCAAATACTTACCCTGGCTTTTAGAGAACAAGTTTGATAGGCTGTGAAAACAAATTGCCCATTTCACAGCTGGACAGTTTGTAATTTTTAACAGTTTTTTAAAAACTGAGAAATCTTCCTTAAAAGTTACAATTATTTTCCATTTGCTGTCAAGGACCTCTGAGAAGCTCCATAACAGGTTCTACACACTACATGTTCTCACAGTTTAGGGGGATTTGGCCCAAAATGCAAGCAACGTGCTCTGTAATAAACTGCTTTTAGTGAGGACTGAAACAACGTTCTCAGCCTGACCTTCTCAAAGGCTGCTTACAGACGTGGAAAAAAAACAAGACCTTCACTTTCAGCTTGGTGTGGACCTATGCTGACTGCAGTGCATGCCCAGAAGAGGCACTGTGTTAGCTGGCCCAACGTCTGTATAGGTTGTGTGCTTCAGCAGGGCTTTTTGATACTTTTGTCTAATAACTGATTGAATCAGCTTTAGATAAAAGCACCAAAAAGCCCCGCTGAAACACCCAATCTATATAGACACTGGGGGGGGAGGTCAAACTAACACCCCCCTCCCTTCAGGTAAAGCGCTGTTTTTAGTGGGGGGGTGGGGGAGAGGGGATGGAGTCACATCTGTCAGCACACGAAGTGTTAAATTGTTAGTGATGCTGCCTGGATCTTTATAAAGATAGCTGACAGAGTTCTCCTTACAGTCAGATTAAATTTACTCTCGTTTTCCAAACCATTCATTCCTTTCCATTACAACTGTATCATTACACCTTTAAAATATGATAAATAAATACAAATTTATTTTATAATAATGTACAAAATAAAACAACATGTATATTGACAATACTTGCCAAGCTCTAAGTGTTCTTGTAAGGATTAATTGATTTATGTAAATATTTCCAAAGATAGAAAGCAACTAGGGCTGTTTTGAAGCACCTACAACTGTTCAGAATGAAAATACATTCATTCAATTACAAGTGTCATGTATAACCTCCTTCACCCTCCACATCTATAACTTTCAAAAACATTTAGAAAGGCATCTCAAAAATGATTGAAGTACAGTCGTTTTTACTGAGATATTGTTTAAAAAAATCATTGGGGCCAGGATTTTCTCTCTCATGTGCAAGAGTGGACACAAGTGCATGCTCTATATTCTTCCATCCAGGAAGAGCACACACCAACTGCTTCCTTAGCCTGATGAAGGGTTTTGAACCCGAAAGCTTGCTTAATAACTATTCTCCAAACATTTGGGTTGGTCTAATAAAAGATATCAAATTCACCCAAGGAACCTTGTCTGCTCTATATGTGTACAGTTATGTAAATGTGCCCTTGTTGATTTAATGGCGGTGGTAGAAGGTGAGTAGCTGACAATTTTTTTCTGGGCAACATAAACATTAGAGGTTTCCTGTCTTTTGAATGACTGATCTCACAGTGAACAAGAACCCTGCATGAATGCTGGGTCGTGTTTGTAACAAGGGTGAAATGTTCAAAAGCACCCATGTCTCATTTTCAAAAGTGACTTTGGCATTTGGAATTGTAAGTATCATTACATTTTAAGGAGCATTATGCTCCCAAATGCTTAAATCACTAGATGAACTACAAAAAACCATACTGAGAAATACTGTTTTGGGTTTTTTTTCTTTTAATAAACATGACAGCTTTATTACATTTTACTTAAACCACACTTCTGAGATAATCGGCAACATGCCCATAGCTTTTAACTTGAAAAGAACACTCCTTCAACTGCAAGAAAAAAAGATCAATACTACTCATTGCTTCTAAATTGCCTTTTGCTTAAGGAACTCAAAGCACTTTTACACACACTTTTGAAACAGGATTCACAATAAATAACCCTGTAGGACAGGAATAAATGTTTCTTATTTTGTAGAGACGGGAAGATGAGGCTTGATGTTACTAAGTCACGACATCTTCTGGCTCCATACTTGATCATATATTTTTCTCAAGGGAATATGTATATAATATTCACAGCACAAGAAAAGAACACTTTATTTTAATCCTGCATAAAAGTAAATATCCCATCAATGCAGTCTAGATCAGAAGGCATGTGCAAAATGTTTGACAAAGTTCCCAACAACATAAACTTACACGGTTTACAAGCTTGAATCAAGTTTCAGGAAGATCTAGACCCTGTGCTTAGCAAATTTAAGCCAACTTGTTTGATGGAAACCATGTGAAATGAGTTGTACAATGATTTGGCTTAAAAATGAAGTAAAACCCAATGAGTTTTCACTTGGAACTGAAATTCTAAGGAAAAACTGCCAGTGGAATGTTACATGCAATGTAAACTAAAAAGAAATGTTCTCAAAACACCTTGGAAAATAGAGACTTAGAAATTCCTCTCAGCTTTATTAGCATCACCATCCAAAAAAAATACATGAACTTGAAATGTATTCTTTTCTATGCTACAAGCACCAAATATAAACTGAGGTTCAGCTGGACATACAGTCCAAACAGGAGTTCACAGGGCAGTCAACAACCTTCATTCTATGTTATCTGAATATTTACAATCAATTTAATGAAACAACATCAGCAAATTTTGCAAGAATGTTAATGTATCAGGCCTCAGTCTCATAAAGGTTTACATCAGCTTAAATACGGACCTCAATGGACTGCTCCCATACACAAGGATTTTTATGTGCTGAAGCCTTTGTAGCACTCTGGAATGATAGTATTTTTACATAAAAGAGCTTTTCCAAGTAACATGTAACACTTGTGATTAATCTACTTTCACACTGGCTCCTATCAGTTTCAAAAAATAAATCAATAATGATTCAGCTTCTTTTATAAAGTCTGCTATATATTTTTATTCCCCTTCATAGATGCAAAAAAGCTCATCATTACATTGCCTTCTATACAACAGGACGTACTGTCCGAGCTCCCAAGGCTGGGAACAGACTGCCACCGGAGGTGGTTCAAGCACCTACTTTGAACACCTTCAAGAGACATTTGGATGTTTATCTTGCTGGGATCCTATGATCCCTGCTGACTTCCTGCCCCTGGGCAGGGGGCTGGACTCGACGATCTTCCGAGGTCCCTTCCAGCCCTAGTGTCTTTGAATCTATGAATCTATGAATCCATTACCAGCCAGAATCATAAACCTGCATCACCTTCCTTGAACTGACTTTAGATTGTATCTTAGAATTTAGGTAAGCAGCCCCTGTAGAGATGGGAGTGAAGAGCAAAGCAGGAATGAAGTCAATGCAATATAGTCTCCTTAAGTCCATCAGTCTCATACAGAGACAACCCATTCTCACCCTGATAGACAAGTTATAAAAATGCTACTGTTAAAAACAAAAAAACAAACAAACTAATATTCCAAATTAAAAGGAAAGGACAGGGAATCCAACTGATCCTTGAATTTGGGTAAATACTGTATTGGACTGACCCCCAGTAATTTAATTCTAGGTATAGAAAATTATAAATTTGTTATAACGTTCCATGTCTAGAATCTTCCTATAGAAGAGTCATCTTAAATTCATTCTCCACAACCCATTGCTGCAGTGGGAAAGCAGCAGCAGGGGGGAAGTGGTAGAGAAAGCAGGGGTGGGGAGTGGTGGGGAGGCAAGCAGTGTGGAATTAGGCAGCCTAATCCTGGCCCTTTGCCCATTCCTGAGCATTACTCCCTTTAGCACTTGCCTCCCCACTTGTCCCCACTTCCACTGCTGTCCCAGGCTGCAGAGGGAGCCCCAAGCCCTTGCTCAGCCAGGGATAATGGGAGCAATGAGGTTTCTCCTTCCAGCTCTTGATCTCTGCCCTCCCTCCCTGCACTCTCTGACTCCTCTGCTGGAGTAGGAGCTGGGAGGAGAAGCCTACATAACACTGCCGCTGTCCCCTGCTGATGCAGGCACAGAGGAGTCCCAGAGCCACTCCTGTCCCACTCCCACACCATGTTGCAGGGAGCAGCTGTCCTGGAAGCCCAGCTCAACTGGGACAGCACCAGCAGCACATGGGTTCCTCCTTCCTTGCCCAGCCCTCCCCCACTGGCTGGGAGCAGACTGGAAGGATGAAACTGTGGGCTGCCACAGCTGCTTCTTGCAGCACAGAGCAGCAGTGGCTCTGAGGCTCCCACATGCCTACACCAGCTGGGAGTTGGACCACTCTAGCTGGGAGCTGTGGGAAACAGCAGTGAAGGGTGAATGGCTTGGCAAGGGACAGGAGCAACAGAGTATAGCTTCTCTCTCCGGTGTCTGCTCCCTGCCTTGTTCCCCTCCCCTCCTGCAATCTCCCTCACTGGCAGGGAGTCAGGTAGGGAAGGAAGAATCTGTGGGCCTAGCCAAGCCAGCCTCCCTGCACAGCTACTGCCCATAGCTCCCAGCTAGAGCTGTCTGATGTTTTTCTCATGTAAACAGGTGGGGGAAAAAATCAACTTAGAACTGAGTAAATATAATATGGTGGATATGTTGAGATCTTTTCAATGACATTGTTGCAGTTCTATGTAGGCATTTGCCTGCACACAGTCAGTTGCACTCCTCAGGCCTACAGCTAGAAAGCAAGGCAATCAGAAGGCAGGAAAGGCAGGAGTAAAATTAAAGGTGCCCTGTAGTGTTTTGTTACCACCCATCCCCACCTTGACATCTATTGAACAAGGCAGGATTTTTTAGATGGAGGCCCTAGAAACAGCACTTGGCAGTTACAGTTTAAGATCGTATCACCTTGTCACAGTATTACTCTCATAAGAAACTGCACTCACAGGCCATGTCCAGACAAGTGTAGACATTTGGTTCCCTGGGGCCAAGTAGTAGGGGTGCACCTTGCACCACAGTTACTTGTCCCTGGGGAACGCCTGTGCCATGCACACAGCAGGGAAGGCAGTAGGGGAGGCTGGCCCCAGAAGCCTAACCTGAGATCCTGGGGGGCTTCCCAGGGCTGAAGCAGCAACAGTCCTGCCGAGTGGAGCCTGGCTGACAGCCACAGCACGGCTCTGGGAGGCCTAGCTCTGCTTTTCAATGGTGTTTGCTGCCCATGAGTGCACTGCTCTGATTTTTTTTTCCACGGGTTTTTTGACCCCTGGATATCCAGCCATCAAAAAAACCTACAGGAACAAAAAGTGGAGCAGCTTACGCATGGGCAGTATGCCATGGTACAAGCCATGGGCATACTGATGCACCCCACCCATAGAAGGGTACACTAATCTTGCGGAGCTCTGCACAGGCACAGCATACTACCTGTGCATTGTCTATTTCTAGATTATGGCTGTAAAGACTATTACTAATTAAACAAAAAGTAACAGGTCACTCGCACCTATTTGGATACCAACTGTCATCCTGAGCAATGAATTAAACAATGCAAATTACTGTTTTTTCATTGCAAGGGCAATAATCAAAATCATTAAATAATGAACAATGAAAACAGACCAGAATTTCCATAGTGCTCCTTACATTTCAGGGCTTTTCTTGTTCCTTCACCCATGCCACACACACAACAAATTAAATTAATATTATTGGCTGTATGAGCGAGCAAGAGAGAGAGAGAATGTGCACAACATTATTGAATTGATGGGAAAGTGAGAGATGAGACGTTGAGCAACTGAACATACACAAATGCTCTTCAAATGATTTATGACTCTAGCTTGTAATACAAAAATATGGTCAGTTTAGCTTGCAGTCAAAATAACAAGGCCATATGATGAGTTAATTTAATAACAAAAAACCCTACCTCTCTTGAGCTACAGAGGTCTCCAAAAACAAAACAACCAAATGCATTTTATTCATAAATGGTCTGCTCTTTTAAACAATGATACAACATACCGCAGAGATATAAATTAGATATAATTCAAATAATGGTATCCAGAAAAGAAAAATTAAACTACAGAGGGATTTTCAAATTTTAGATCTCTACAAACATACCAGACAATTCATAAATGTTTTGTCCTCAGGCATAAATTAAAAATGTTACCCCCAGAAAATCAAGCATAAGGCTGATATATAAATTTTATATTATTCTTAATGCTGAGTGAAATATTCTAGTTTCTCAGATTTGTGTTGACTGTACTGGTAAACTACATTTAAAAATATATATATAAATCTCACAGGATAGCACCTGATTTTTTTTAAATCTTGAATCAAGAAGTCTGAATGTTACCACATGGAAATATAAAGAGAAGTGTACAAAACTATTCATAAGATCTGTCAGTATATTATAGGCTGAGATGGACTAGTTTTAATTTTATAGTTTTAAAACATGGCTATTAAAAACTATCTATAATATTCACTGCTCCTATTCTTAAAATATACAGTATAGTCTCATGTGATTTTTCACATCAAGTAAAGATAAACCAAACAAACAAAAGAAACAAAAAACCCAGCAGCATTTAAGGTAGGTCATGTAAAAAAAGAATTCGCCAGACTCAAGTCCACATGTTGCTGTATTACCCTTTCTATACTATATTTGGGGATTTGAAGGTTTAGTTGGTAGATTAGAATCAAGGGGAAGAAAGAGATTCGGGGCTCCTGAGGCAACTCTCGGAGACCATAAAAGCTAAAGAGGAGGTAGTCATGGGGGACCTAAACTACCCGGACATCTGCTGGGAGTCACAGACAGCAAAGTCCCACCGCTCACGCAGGTTTCTAACCTGTGTACAGGACCTCCACCTGACACAGGAGGTACACGGTCCCACTAGGGGGAATGCCATACTGGATCTGGTACTGGCAACAGGGGATGACATGGTAGGGGACCTCCAGATTGGTAGCCATCTGGGGGACAGTGATCACCTCATAATAGAATTCACCATAAGACGTTGAGTGGGTAAGGTAACTAGTAGGGTGAAAGTGCTAGACTTTAGGAAAGCTGATTTCAATGAACTCAGGCGATTAGTCAAGGATGCACTGTAGAGTAGGAGTTTTGAAGTCATGGGAGCCCAAGAAGGGTGGCTGTGCCTTAAGGAAACGATCCTTCGGGCACAAAGCAAGACGATCCCCGAGCAAGGCAAAAGGGGGAAAGGGGCCAGGAGGCTTCCCTGGCTGACCAGAGAAATCCAGGGCAGCCTAAGGGACAAAAGGGGAGCACATAAAAAGTGGAAACAGGGAGAGATCACCAAAGACGAATATACCTCCTCTGCTCGTGCTTGTAGGGAGGCAGTTAGACGGGCCAAAGCTGCCATGGAGTTGAGGATGGCAACCCAAGTAAAAGACAACAAGAAATTGTTTTTTAGATATATTGGGAGTAAAAGGAAGGCCCAGGGAGGAATAGGACCCCTACTAAATGGGCAGAA
>NW_005841889.1:1355599-1363094 GCF_000455745.1 Alligator sinensis
CAAGGCGCCCCCGGGGGTTACAAGAAATAATGGCCACAAGCTAGCAGACAGCAGATTTAGATTGGACATTAGGAAGAACTTCTTCACAGTTAGAGTGGCCAAAGTCTGGAACGGGCTCCCAAGGGAGGTGGTGCTCTCCCCTACCCTGGGGGTCTTCAAGAGGAGGTTAGATGAGTATCTAGCTGGGGCCATCTAGACCCAGCAATCTTTCCTGCTTATGCAGGGGGTCGGACTCGATGATCTATTGAGGTTCCTTCCGACCCTAACATCTATGAATCTATGAATCTATGAATATAAAACATTATGAGAAAAATCTGGCTGACTAAATAATTGGTAGTTTTAGTAATTAACACTCTCAAACCTAACTTATTTCCAATAACATTTACATGTGTTTTAAGGGGCACAGGTAGGAAGCATGGAAAAAAATATGTTTGAGAAATGCAAGTCTGAAGAACGAGATATACGCAGAGGCAAAATTTCATAAGGATGTCTGCAAAGAGTCCAGGAACTTAAAGCATGGAAATTACAGTACAAATTCTGAGGCTGTATAATTTTCTTCCTTTTTTTTTATCCCCCTCCCCTCCCCCTCCACCCACCATCAAGACAAGAAAGATCATACAAGTTGATGGTTAGGGCCTTACAGCCACCTAAACAAAATGAAAAATATTTTGCAGCTCTCTATTTAGTTAAATTTTCCAAACATTCTATATTCCCATTTTACTTCTCCCTTCCTGTCTTGGGTAAAGAATAATTTGGTGATTATATCTATGGAAAAGGACTATATGCAAGTACTTGATTATATAAAGTTGATAAAGATTATTTTAATCAAAATTCTAAATCTGTTTTAAATATTAATTTCAGAAATAAAGATGACAGGTATGCTTAAGCAGAACATATTTCTTGATTTAAAAAAAATATATAGTTTTGAATTTCTTGCAGTTAAATGTACTGCCATAGCTAACACAGTGGTCATTTAGAAAAAAGAATTAATTGTACTTAATGGTTTTTAATTGCTCTTTTAATGGGTAATTAATATATTTAACGTATTCCACTATTGTATTAATGCAAATGTAGGATGATAATACCATGCAATGGTACTACCTCTACCTTCCTTTAAATGTACAAATACACTTTCCTAGAAAACAGTTCATCTGCAAGCCCAATAAACCATTTAACCACTGACGTTCAATGTGGTCTTTGAATATAAACCTTATCTGAGAGCACAGAATATTTCAAACCATGAATAGTATATTAACTTGGCCCAGTGTTCATCAATTCTGACTTTCCTGATATACATTTGCTCCATAGTTGACTTACTGTATGTAGATTTCAAGGGCAACATTATATAGTTAGATTATCTTTGGACTGTCAGAAAAAAGATCCTCCCTTCTAAATCAGGTGGCATTAAAACACTTTTTTAAGCAACCACTTCTCATTGGTTAGTTCACAGCAATAATTTATGGAGTGATTAGACTACACAGTGATCTTAACAACAATCCATATAGCATATCATGAAGAAATTCTGAAATAGCATACATCTTTACTTGTTGTTACTGATTTGTAGTTTAATCAAACACAGACTCCTTTTTAACTTTAGGGACAAAAGTAATTTCAAACAAAGAGGTATTTATGGTAATGAATACCATTCAAATTCCTAAAATAACACATATCTACTTTCAGTAGAAATATATCAAGAATAATGTTAATGCTTCAACAAACATTCAGACGTTCGGTGTACAAATACAGGCTTAGACTTACCCGTGTTACAGGATGAAATTTCCTGAAATCTGTTCTGAGTAAACTGATGCATGGTAATGAAATGGCACCCACATAATTTCGCTAATTCCAATGATGAATTCTTGTTTATTTTTAAAAGGTTTTGATACAGGAAGGTTTACTGTTTATATGACTTTATTTTCTAATGAAAACAATGTCTCCATTTATGTATGTTCTGCACTTTAATTGCTTTGCAAGGTAATATGCATATTTGTCTGTGTCACAGGGAGAGAAAAACCAGGGAGATTCCTGGGGCCACTAGGGGAACCCCAGGGCCAGGAGCTGGGGGTGGAACGGAGAAAAAGGGAAACTTACCGCAGGAGCGGAAGAGGAGCAAGGACAGCCGGGAAAGCCCGCGTGGGGCGCTGATCATGCCTTATGGCACCTGCGTCCGGCAGATGACGTCATGTGCAACCGCCGGCCGCCGGATGTAAAAGGGCTGGTGGTGAGACGGGGAGGAGGTGCATACGTGCCGGGAGAAAGCCTCACTGGTCAGCTGGGGGCACGAGAAGCCGGGAGCAACCACGCGCGTAGACTATGAGGGAGCAGCGGAGTCCGGCAGCGAGCCAGCGCCTCAAGTGAGGACTGTACCGGCAGACAAGCCAGGAGGTGAGGCAGAAGGAGACCCCAGGGCATGGGGACTTCAACGGACCTGGCAAGATCCAGAGGGAGGGCTGCTGCTGTGGCAAGACCCAGAGAGAGGGTTGCAGCTTGGGAAAGACCCAGAGAGAGGGCCACGGGGGGGAGAAAACCCAGAGAGAGGGCAGCAGCCGGGCGGAGACCCAGAGAGAGGGCAACTCCGTAGTGAAGACCCAGACAGAGGGCGATGGTTCAGTGGAGACCCGGAGAGAGGGCCACTGCCCTCAAGAGGTCCAGAGAGAGGGTCACACCGGGGGAATATTGAAGAAGGAGTAACATCCAACCAGGATAAGTGGAGTGGGGACGTAGAATTGGACCCGGTGGGGTAGCTCAGTCAACAAGTGGAGGTGTAGAGGGGATGGCCGTGTTCCCTGAGGAAACCCAACAGGGTCAAGGTTATGCCTCTAGTGATGTTCATTAAGTTTCTAAGCTGAGGTGTGAAAGGTGTTTTGTTTGTTTTCCCCGTATTAGAAGGGGCTGAGGTGGTATGTAGATCGAGGGAGTGAGGGGCAGGTGCATTGTTAAGAATTTAGGGACACGTACAGTCTGTCAAGGAAGCGACCAGAACTTGCTGGGCTGGGAAAAGGGCGAGGTGTAGGAGAGGAGGAGTCTCGCAGAAGACATCAACGAAGCAGGTGATCGACGAGGGTGACCGCGTCGTACAGAGCCCCACCCACTAGAAGATTCAAAGTCATGGCAGGCGAGAAGGGGCAACTTGTGACACATGTGAAGACCTCCCACAAGGCCACCTGCAACGGCCAGGAGAGTACCGGCAAGCACTCGGAGCAAGGAAGCCCGAGGTGAGATGTACGAAGCCCGGCGGGTGCAGTCTGCATCTTGAATTCAATTAGTTGGTGACAAGCACTGAATACTTTAAGGAAGTAAAACCCTCCAGGCCAAGCTCTGTTCTCAGATGTAACATTGCAAACCTTCTGAACCTTCTGGATTACACTGGCATAACTCAAATTAACAACTCACCCTTTATATTCAAATATATACCATATTTACTTGAATAGAAGATGACGGCTTTTTTTCCCACCAATTGGCATGGGGGAAAAAGTCCCTCATCTTATAATCGCATACAAGGAAATCTCACTAAATATGTTGCCTTTCATTAAATAGCTGCCAAAAGCAGCATGTGCCCAGCAATGGGAACCAACTGCAAAATTGATTAAATGCAGTCAACACTGAGCATGACTGTAAAACCTATGGCCTACATAGGGCAAACATGTTGATGGAAACCTACCACAAGAATCAGTTAGGATAGCCCACCTGAATAAGATATATGGTAGTGCCCAGTACATGCAGTCTCTCTAATTGCCAACTCTTTTTCAAGTCATGGTAAGCCAGAGCATTGAATGCTATTTATCCAGAATCCCTCTGTCTCCTGCTTCTCTCAGCTTGGGGCATATGATTGGTTTGGCTCCTCCCTCCATGAAGTGAAGCTAGACCCGGTTGCCCTGTGCCTCATTTGCATACACATTTTTGGAGCACCCCAAGTCTTGTGACAAGAACACTCAGTTCCAGTCATCATGAGTAGGGTCTAATTAGTACATGGATCCTTTGCGGCAGGGATCTTCAGGACACACACATACTGAGCAGTGCTGAGTTGTTGGGTCACCATGGCTTGAAATACTGTTGACTCTGGTGGGGCGCAGCCCAATGAACTATGAGGTAAATGACAAATCTTTGGCTTTGGACTAATCTCATATATTTTGTACTCCAAAAAAGTAGGTGCCAAAGTGTTGCTCAAAAGTGCATGTATAGATCACCTATGCTAAAACTTGCAGCAGTATCAAAAAGTGCATGGGTACTACATGCAAATTGCTACAGCCTTGTTTAATGTCAAGGTCATTGTTTTTTATTTTGTTTCTTACTTCCATGTACTTAGGGAGAGCAGGGTTGGACAGTAAGGAGAGGGGGAAGGGCCTGCCAGGGGAAAAAGTTTAGGGGAAGCAGAGAGCAGAGGGCTATCTGCCCCTCCTCCCTCCCCAGCCTCCCCCCCCCCCCACAATTTTTTTTTTTTTTTTTTTTTTTTTCGGGAGACAAATTCAAGGCAAACCTTCAATAATTAGATCCTATACCTGCAAAATTATAACAAATTTATATAGAATCTAATTATGGGGGGGTCATCTTATAAGCAGGGTCATCTATTCAAGTAAATACAGTAAATATGCATATATTTGAGCAGTTAATACCTTCTAGTGATGCCACCTGAAATGTGCAAAAGAAAGCAATCATTTTATTTAGAGGTTCTGAATCTACATATTTTACCTTATTAAGAGAAGTTAATTCCAAGTAACAGGAGTTCTTTGAGATGTGCTATCCATATACACATTCCACCTGTACCTTAAACCCTTGGGTCCAGCAACACTTGGCCCTAACAATACCCATATAATAGCCCAAAGCATGGCTTGCTTTTCTATATGCTCTGCACAGACATTATGAATGGTGATGGGCACTTCCCACTCATTAGTTTTCTCTCAGCTGCAGGCTCCCAGACCTTCAAGGACTTCAAGGAAGAGGGGAGAGCAGGTGGATGTAAAATGTGCATGTGTAATAAACATCTCAAAAGAATGTCATTCTTGTTCAGATTGGGTCCCATATTTCTGGTCTAGCCTTTGTACCTCTAGTTCTTCCCAAAATTTTCTTTTTTCCTTCTTGGCTTCAGTTCAAAACGGCCTTATCTCAACAAACACCATAACTCAATTCAAGTTAGACAAGTACTAAGACAAGGCCAGTTCTCCATTTTCTTTCTCACTCTATGGTTGTTAACCGTGGTAGGCTTTCAGAGAATCCAGTTGCAGCAGCATGAGAGCTGGCATTCAGTATTAAGTAGCCCTCCTAAAGAATTATGAGGGAAGAGGAAAATGATCTCCCTTTCTATTTCTCTCTAATGGATCTTTTTTCCCAAACCTAATGCAAGGAATGTATGAATGGATTCCTTTGTGGTAACCATACCATACAGAGCTGGTGCCAAATAGCTAGCAGCAGAGATTAAGCAAGAAACATAAAAATGGATTAATTAGACTTCATAATAACCTCCCCAGAGCTTTTGTCTCAGGGCACTAATATTAACTACAAATGTTCTGTTCACATGACTCAAATAAGAGTACTTCCACTGTCTGGCTTCAACTCTAAAGGAGGGCTTCTATTCCTTTTCAATGTACATGAAAGTTCTATTGCTGCTTGGATTAAGAGAACACAAATACCTATCAAAATGCATAATACCTTAATGTACCCATAATGGACATGTACTCAAAAATATGTTGAATTCACAATAGATTTTGACCTATTACCATCTGCTTAAAAGGCCAGCAGGAAACAACAATGGATATTTTGTATCCTTGAGGGAATCAATGGCTGTGGCTGGATTATTTTCTTCGCTTTGCTTTGTTTTTATTCAAAAGGGATATGCAAAGACATAGTGAGGTCCTGCAGTGCCCAGGGCAGAGTGATGATGATGTTTGTAGAGCAAGAAGGGGGGAAAGCAGAACGCCATACACTGTTTGCAGCAGCCCTACAGTGTGGGCTCCTCAGCCCTACAGTGCTGGCTCCCTGATGCCTTGTTCACTCCATCCCCCACTCCTTCACATATGCTACTGGGTAGTGAGCTGTGCCTCCCCAGACAAAAATCCCAGCATGAGGGCCACCATTCTGCCCAACCTCTTTTCCCTCTATACCACTGGGTGCAGCGCTGCACAGCTTTCATGGTTAAACTACACCTCCTGTTGCAAAGACCCCTGGAGGTGTGGGAGCGACTCTTGTATTCCCTGTATATTGGCATCTGGAATAGGTGCCCTGCTTGCACCTCACCTCCACCCCCATGTCCTGCCCCCAGTTATGTTACTAGGGATATATAACTTTTTGCTCCACAGCAAAACCCCTACACAGCATCATCATCTACTAAATCATCCCAAAATAATCAAAGCACGCACACATACACATGACACAAACACACTCAAGTAGTTTATTTCTAATTCTATTTTCACTGTAGTTCCAAACAGTCCTAAGAACATATTAAACATGAGGGCTCTGTGAAGGTTCAGTCCCTGATTCGATCTGGTGGAGATTTGGACCAATTTGGTGGCCAAATCTCCAAATCCAAATAGAATCAGAAGACCCTTTAATCTCTGCAAATTGAATCATAACCCTCCAAATCGATTCAGAGATTTGGAAAGATTTGGATATTCGGACATAGACAAAGCTTTAAATGTTTTTTCTACATACCTCTAGGTACCAGGCAGCTCATGAACACTGCGATGGTGGGGCTCACGGAGTGTCCCGCAGATGCACGGGGGGCTCCCCAATACGCTCAGCAGCAGACCCGGAAGTGGACCAGAAACACTTCTGGTCCACTTCCGGCTCCACTAGGAAGCATGCTGGGGGGTCCCCCCCGCACCTTCCCAGCTTGGCGACTTGTGCCTCCTGGTTCTGGAGGGGCACACAGGGTCCCCCCATGGCTGATCACTGAGCCAGGGCGGGCCAGGGATGGCCCCCAGTGTGCTCCCTGGTGAACCCAGAAGTGGACCGAAAGTAGTTCCAGTACGCTGCCAGGTTGACCAATGAGCATGTGGGCCACCCGACCCCCGCACTCCTTTGGGACGCTCCATCTGCCCCAGAATTGCAGTGTTTATGAGTCACACCTGGTACATCATGGTACGTAGAGAAAACATTTAAAGCTGTGTCTATGCCCGAATCACTGATTCTCCAAATCAGCATCAAATTTTCAGATTTGGATTAGGCCAAATCAAATTGGGGACGGTGATCCAAATCACCTAATCATATCACTGTCCCCAGTTTGGGCTGAATCCAAATCCAAATTGAATAGGGCCAGTTTCGTACACCCCTACTAAACATATGTTACATAAGAACATAAGAACAACTATGTAAGACAAAAGGGATCCTGCAGGCAGTTCTCGACTTATGACTTTTCAAGTTACAATGAACATCACTTACAATGTTTATAAATTGACAACCTGTTTCAACATTCCAACATGGGTTTTGACTTTACGGTAGTTGATACAACTGTGTCCAGCTGGTAAGTCTGTTGTGGTGGAAGGGGAGGGGGAGGGGGAAG
>NW_005841889.1:1363111-1384781 GCF_000455745.1 Alligator sinensis
AAGGCCTGGGCGGTGAGGGAGGGATGGAGGCTGGGGCTGGGGGTGCAGCAAGCACTGCCCAGCCAGGGCCAGGCATGGGACTGAGCTACAGCTCATTGGGGGAGGCGCAGGGAGAAAGCGGGTGGTGGCTCCTGCTGCTCATCTAGCAGCTTATCCAGCAGTTCCCGCCGTTGTTCCTGCCACTTGTCTGGGAGGGCATTGGGGATCGTGCACCCAGGATCTATGCAGGGCAGGGTTGGTAGAGCTGAGGCTGCACCAGGCTGTGTTCTAGGAAGGCAGCAGGGGCTACAGCCAATATTTGAGTAGTTGCAGCCCCCACATTGTCCCCACTTTGACACCCGTCCTGCCTCAATCTAAGGGCACATGCCCTCCCCCATGCCCTCCTGCTGCTCACCCAGACAGGGCACGGCAGGTGTAGGACAAAACAATGGCTCATCCAGATGGTGCGGGGAGAGCGAGGCGGCTCCCACCACTGTGCACCATTTGTCCAGAGGCAGTGCAGCGGCTCCATCTACTGCCTGCCCTTCCCCAGCTGGGAAAGTGGTGGGAGGGCCTAGCCCCTGCTCCCAGCACCACCAGCTGGGAGCACAGCTCAGTGCAGCCCTGGCCCTGCCCTGGCCACCCCACCCCATGCAGATCCAGGGAGATACGCCCCCCTCCCCATGCTCTCCTGGACAAGCGGCAGGAGCAATGGCTGGAACCATCAGACAAGCCACTAGATGAGCAGTGTAAAGCAGTGGGACCTGCTGCCCCCTCCCTCCCCTGACAAGCCGCAGCTCTGCCCTGTGCCTGCACAGCTCTGGCTGGTCAGTGTTTGCCCCAGCCCCAGCCTCACGACCCTTCCCTCCCCCCTCTCCTTCCACCACAATGGACTTACTAGCTGGACACAGCTGCACTGAGCCTCATAGAGAAACCAATCTCCCATTTACAACACTGGAAAAATTGGTTCTGACTTACAATGTTTCAATTTAAGATGTGGTTTTCAGGAACCAATTGTGTCGTAAGTCTAAGGGCTGCCTGTATGTTCAATCCTAGCCAGCTACACATGCTGCAGAATGAAGTAAGTGAATTTGAAGTTTAGCTTTAAGCAAACTTTCATCCTCTTTGATCACATTCTGACAAGACTACATCACTATGAAACAGCATGGGTGACCGGTGCTTCCTGAGTCAGGGGGGCACTTGCCCCCCCCCAGTAGCCTGTCAGTGACCAGCATCCCCCCTGTGGCCAATCCTGCCAGCCCAGCAATACCAGCAGTGCTTCTCTTGGTGCCCCCACTCCCCAGATGGCACTTGCAGGGCGGGCACCAGCGCTCCCGCCTGTCACCTAAGTGGAGAAGGCTGGTTGTCAGGGGATGCACCAACACTCTCAGGGGGTGCATGTGCATTCCCGTGCACCCCCTACATGTCACCACTGTGCAACAGTATGATAGAATGGTTGCGCCCTAGCAATTCATGCCCTGAATGGCTCATGTTTCAAGGACAGCTTTCAGGTGGTGGATAAATCATGTGCCCTTCTCATGAAAGGAGCTTTTAAATGGGCAGTGTTATAGTATGTAAACGAAATCACCCAAAGTTGCCATGCTTTAACATTAGTCAGTAGAGTATTACCATGTACAGAAGAAACTAAAGAGAAATAAGCAGATACAAACACAGACAATTGTTATTTAATATTTGCATTGCAGTTAGAGATGTAACTAGATGCTTGAGAACCCTGGGCAGCAGCAGCACACAAGACAGGGACAAGAGTTGCAGTACTGGAGGCAGCAGTGGCAGCCAGGCTGGCAGTATAACTCCTACTGGTTTTCCACCCCACACCTGAGTTATGTTACTGATTTTTAGGTGTCTACCAAACTTGAGGAAGTGACCGACCGATTTCATGGACAGATCCTAAGGCTGGCTGCCATTTTTGTGGGCTGAGTGTAGCAGGGCCCTGCTATGCCTCTGATTGGCTGAGGGGCCCCAGCAGTCCAGCCCCCTCCATGCAGATTTCCAGATGGCCTGAAACTGCAGCTTAATTGGCTGCCAGATGGCCTGAAACTGCAGCTGGGGGAAACCATTAATCCACATGTTATTAAATATGGATTAATAGCTTCCCCAGGCTTAATCAGGGAAATTAAGCTGAGGTTTTAAGTCATCTCCAAGTGAGGAGGCTGCACAAGCAGCTTCAGTGGGGGCCCAAGCTGGCCACGGCAGGCAGCCAGGAGGATGCAAATGTCTGTACGGGGTCCACACAGCCCCAGCCCAACCCATTGCCAGTGATGGATGCATGTACACAACAAACTGGGCCAGGGCACTGTGGACCCTGGTGCAGATACTTGCACACTCCCAGCTGCTTGCCACAGCCAGTCTGGGGCCCCAGTCCACTCTGCCTTCTGCTGTGAGCTGTTCCCCCCTTCTCCCTGCCCGTGCTCCAAGACTATAGGGCTTCCTACCCTTTTCTCTGCTTGCTAGAAAGTTATTTTTGTTGGCGGGGGGGGGTTGGTTGAGGGTTTTTTTGTGTGTGTTTTCCATGAAAAAAATGCAGCCATGAATTGGTAGATTGCTACTGATTATACTTGCACCCAAAGTGTTCAATAAGGATCAGGTACAAACACAAAAATCACAGCCTGCATATCTAGCAATTACTTTTAACCAAACTGTCTGTCTAATGAGTTACAGTTGGGAAGGAATCCTCATACACTACCTCGTATATAACTGGAAATAGTAGCCAATAGCTGCACTAAGAGGACTGATTACCTGCCTCTGATGTATCTGTTAAAACAAACATCCTTTACCCCAAAGATCAACTGGTAGCTGCTTTTGAGAGCAGCAAATTTATAATATGACTACTTTTCAATATCCAGAAGAATCCTTTCTTTTGCCTGAATAGTGATAAGCAAGCTGATCAAAAAGTAGCCTCATTAATAGTTAATTCTAAAGCAATCTATTAGATACCAGACAGATACCTTGCTATTACAGTTATTTAATACTGCTAAGATATCATTAATACTTTTTCAAAGCAAGTTTTAAACAACAAATCAACAAGATTGATTTTGTCAGTTGTGTGAATGTCTCCATTTTCAGAATGCAGAATAAAAAAAAAAGAAACAATAGCGGCATTCTATAAGTTTTCTATCAAACTAGTGACTCAGGAATTGTCATGAGTCATAGAGGTTAACTAACGGGTGATAACACTGTGTTGAAATCATCAACGTCAAATGGTTTTGAATCACTCAAACAACAGACTGGAATTTAATTTATTTATATTAAACTTCAACACTTCTAAAGACTTAGTTTTGCTAAAATACTTCCCTGGAAGTGTAAATCACCAAAGTACATGAGTAAATCTGCAGAACATAATTGGTTTTGAATATGACGCATAGCTAACAATTACAAATTCACATACACAGACTCATTGTCAAACTTGCTTGAGGCTTGGAAATGTCTTCACATTTTTCCACAGTTTATACAGGAATTTGGTATGTAGCAAGTATATAATTAGTATTAAATGTGATTAATTCATACTGTGGGAAAATAGAGGAAGAACTGAAATAGAGCTCTGTGGATTCTTTTCACCTCTCTCCACCCAAATTGCAATCAAGCATATGTATACATGACTCTCTGAACATAAAGCCAGAACAATTATGGAGGCTGGCTTTTTTCTCCCTTGGCTGAAGTAATGAATGTTCCATTTTTCACTGTCACACTGATTCCACCTATGTATTGTTCAGAGTTTATTTTAGTCAGAACATTTCACAGTATGGTCACTGGGTTGGCTGGCTCACCCCTGATATCATTCCCTATGGTTCTTCACATCTTTCCTCCTCCACTCTTTCTCATTTCTCACAAAATTATTTTACCATTCTATTTATCTATATTTGTCAATTAAGAATGAAAAATTCTAGGTACCTTTAATGTTCTAAGCAAATGCATACATCTGTTTATGTATGATACACGTCACCAGAGCTCTAAGAAAGTCTGCAGGTTGTGTGTGCAGGTTGGAGAGAACATTTTTTTTTTTGAGTCACATTTGTTCAAACCTCCCTCTGTTATGAGTTAGAATAAACCTGAAATCTTGAAGGTTCACCTGGTTTCATGTTGAAAATGTAAAAATCACCATTTTTTTCAGGATTTTTATATGAAACAACCCCCAGATTAATGCCCTTGGCTCAAATTTTCTTATACATTTTGCAAGGCTTAGGTGTGGTTTTCAGCATGCTTAAAAAAAGTTTTGTGAGGTTTTGACAAGAGCATGGTTTTTAGTAGTGTTTATTTATGTACAGTAAGCAGTAATAATCCCAACACCTACTGAACGTATAAGTTATATATTTCATTGCGTTATACCTTAGTAGAAGCAAAGAGATAGCTTGGGGATGGGAACTGGTAGAACTAAATCTTGTTCCCAGGTCCAACATGAAAGACCTGGGGGAAAATACCATTTACAATTTTCAAAAATGTCCGAAAGACTTAGAAGCATAAGTCACATTTGCAAAGCTGCAATGAGCACTTGAAAGTCAAAATTCTATTTTGTTTCAATGAGACGTAGCTTCATAGGTGGTTAATAGGGCTATACAAAGCTTTGGTCACTGACTCAATTCAGCAGAGATTTGGCCCAATTTGGTGGCTGAATCTCTGAATCCAAATCGAATCAGGAGACCCTTTAAACTCTCCGAATTGAATCGGAACCCTCCAAATCGATTTGGAGAGATTTGGAAAGATTCAGTGATTCAAACATAGACACAGCTTTAAATATTTTTCTACATACCTCAAGGTACCAGGTGGCTCACCAATGCTGTGATGGTGGGGTGGATGGAGCATCCCACAGGAGCGCAGAGGGCTCCCCAGCACGCTCAGCAGTAGACCCGGAAGTGGACCAGAAGCACTTCCGGTCCGCTTCCAGATCCACTGGGAAGTATGCGGGGGCCTCCCTGCCCCCTCCCCCCGGCTCAGTGGCTGGTGCCACCTGGGTCTAGGGGGGTACCACCCAGGGACCCCCATGGCCAATCACCAACCCATGGAGGCATGGGGGGCCCCCATGCACTTGGCGACGGACTTAGAAGTGGACTGGAAGTACTTCTGGTCCACTTTTGGGTTCACCACCAAGCCCCCATGATCCTGCGGGACAGTCCATCTGCCCCAGCATTGCAGCTTTCACGAGCCATGCCTGGTACCTTGAAATGTGTAGAAAAAACATTTAAATGTGTGTCTACAGCCGAATCGCTGATTCTCTGAATCAGCATAAAATCTTCATATTCAGATTCAGTAGAATCAAATCAGGGACAGTGATCCAAATCAACAAATCAAATCACTGGGCTGAATCTGAATTGAATACGGCCCATTTCACACACCCCTAGTGCTTGAGTCAGTACTGAAAATGGGACTTAGGAAATTTTGAAAATTCTATTTAGCAGTTGTAATGAGTATTATAAGACATATTTATATTTGTAACACTCAAGTGAAAAGAGCTATTTTTTTTCATCTGCTGTACTACTATATGGTTTCTTGGAAAGATATGAGTAAAGGCATTTGATGCCCAAAACCTTGCCCAATAGTTCTGCCAACTATACAGTCAATCCAATAAAAGATATCATAAAATATCCATGCCTCTTAAAACGGCCTTTTATAAGTCCATGCTTTAGATAAACAGCATGTTATAATTTTAGAAATAACAAAATTATAAAGCCAGAAATATTTAAAAATAGATAATACTGATCTTTCAAAGTGCTATCTCATATTGTGATAATAAATATAAATGTATTTGGGTTACCATAAAAATAGTCACCTATTATCTAACATGTGGGTCACTACACCGACATACATAAAAATATATAATGTTTTAATAGTTTTTATTTTCATTTTAAAATCATCTTAATTTTAGAAACTGAAAGAGCAGAAAGTGTGTGAAAATAAAAGCTGGTTCCTAATAATGTTGGATTGTACTTTCTAGTTAGGGTTTGTCTGATGCTTATTAACTTTATTTTAAATTATGTACATACTAAAGATTTCAGAATAAACACCCACTCATATTGGCAAGGCCTAATATTGACTCAGAAATCATATGGGGATCCTTTCCCCATTTTTTCAATTTGGTTCAAGTTACAAAACATTTTATATACAGCAAGCATTCTGAAAATACGTTTGAGATGACATTTTACTTGAATACAGTTAAAATCCCTTAAAAATGTTCTTTTAAACTGGGGCGGGGGGGAATTCTGAATTAACAAGATTTCGGGGGGAGAAAAAAAGTAATTAATTAGGGGTTGCTGTTGTTGGTAGACTGTTCTTGCAGTGTGATTGTGGGGAAGAGTTTTGTCTCACTGGTGCAAAAGTAAAGGGGTCATGAACAAAGGGATAAAAAGGGGGGCACCACCTGAACCAGGTGGGCAAATCACCAACACACCAAAGAGAGTTAAAGGACCCTCTTATCATAGGCCAAAAACCCTGTATTGTAAAGTCAAGTTATGGAGGGACAATAGGGTGCCTCTCTCCAGCTAGGGAGCTGTTCAAATTTTAGCTAGCTTAGCTGTTGGCTATCTGGGAACTTCTCTGAGGTTGGGGAAGAGGAAAGGAGTGGGGGAGGGGAGCAAGGAAGGAACCAGCTAATTGCTGTTATCCCCTTTTCTAGGTGTCCAGTACATGTTCTTGTTCCAGATGGTTTTTTTGGAAGTACATGGAAGTAGACATAGAGAAACACATCATCTAAGAAAGCTAATACAGTGGGGAAACAGAGGCTCTTTCTTCAGTTCTCACTTCACATATGTATGAAAGGAAGCCAATGGGGTTCTAGCAATGGGTTGGGACCAGCTTAGGAAGAGGGAGGATTCACAGTAGTCTTCCTAAAACAGGTGGTAAAAATTAATGGAAAGACTGATGACCTCCACCATATGATTTATTGCTGGGTAGTTTTCCCAGATGAGTTAATAAAAGTTGCATCTTAATTAAACCACATCCCTTGCAGCTTGTCTTTCTTCCATCAAGGCCAAAGAAGTGTATACAAACAGGTCATATTTGTCAATGACCACATAAAATGTTCAGTTGCAGAGCAGCAGATAGGCTCTAGTCACTAAACAATGAGTATAGTGAGTCACTGATTGCACTCTTCCCTACATATGTAATACATTAAGTATTCATCACAGAAATTTAAATAAGTTACCATTCCATTAACAATGACAAAAAGGAAACTTTCAAATTGCACAATTATTTCTCAGAGGTATGGAAATAATGAAGTTCCATATGTATCCTCATCCCTGTCTTTATTCTGTATTATATTGTCATCTAATTCCATATAACATTACATCTTAAGCAAAAGAACAGGAGCTATTTTTATAATGATCTTTAGACCCACGAAGCATCTTGAATTATATTCTAATTCTTATTGAATAAACCAGTATCATCATTACTGACAATTTTACACAATACATTACCTTTCCTGTGTGCATGCGGATGTTTTATGCTCCATTCCTACCATCATATTATTGTGTTTGGAGCCATTATTTTTTATTGGAGGGATGGGGAGGTGGTTGGAAGGGGCATTTTAGGGTGGTGGGGGAGGCAAAGGTTGCTTGCTTTTTTGATTCCTGGAGAGCTTTTATGATTTAATTTTTTTCAAAGAAGATTAAAAGGAAATTCCACAATGCAATTTTTTCTTAGAAACTGTAGATCAGCAGTGCTCAAACCCTGGCCCGTGGGCC
Organism: Alligator sinensis; assembly: GCF_000455745.1. Taxonomy (NCBI): domain Eukaryota; kingdom Metazoa; phylum Chordata; order Crocodylia; family Alligatoridae; genus Alligator; species Alligator sinensis. The sequence goes on from NW_005841889.1 coordinate 1,370,782, forward strand.
AGATCAAGCCTTTGGGGTTCCCCATAGGTCTGAAAATTTGGTGGCAAGGGAGTGGTAGAACTGCTCCCCTTCTGTAAAATTTCCAGACCTGCAGGGCACCTCAGATCCTATGCACTGGATGATGCAGGGGCAGCACTGGGCCACAGGGCCCAATCCTGGCATGTGGGGGGGCTGGGAGAAGGCAGCACCAATCCCAGTGTGGGAGGCCCAGAAAGGGCGGTGCCAAGCTCCTACGGACTAATCCCAGTGCACAGGGGGAGGGAGGGGGTAATGCTAGAAACCAAGGCCTGATCCTGGCATACAGGCCTCAATTTGAGCTGTAGACCAGCCTTGCACCATTCATCTGGCCTGCAGAGCCAAAAAGTTGAACACCATTGCTGTAGCCTATAGTATGCCTCAGGTTGCTTAATGGCAATATGGCATTTGCTTACATTCACTTGACCAAGAATAGGCATGTGAATATTAATTAGAGTAGCATCTATTAGGACTGCTTTTACATTTCTTTACCTTATTTAGTAAGCTTTTTGATATTTTAATCAGGCTATAGCGTATAAAGATCTGGGTGTTTTTCAGAATCTTTGCCCTTTAACTTTAAACTACAGTTCTTGCTGAATAGCTCATCTGCAGATGAACTGAGATAAAGAGCACTTTTACAATTTAATTTGAAACATAGGTAAGAAGGCTCTTTCCCTAATGGAATGACACCCTTTTAGAGGTTTTGTAAAAGACTTCAGGACTTAGGAATTTTAAGATTAAATTTCTTTCAAATATTGGTAAGTTCGCTGTGCCTGGAGATATATGTGCATTTTATAAATTTTAATCATTTGCTTGATATGCCTTATCTGTGCTGTTTAGTAATTTATATCTTTTTGGTATTTTGTTATTGAATTTTCTATTACATTTGTAGATACTCTTATGTTGTGAGTATTTAATTTTGGTGTAACTGATTTTTTTAATCTTCCATGGTTCTCAGTAATCAGATGACAGTTAATAAGGCCCACTGATCACCTCTTTTTCATGGACTCATGCAAAACAACGTCTTCCCTGGCTGTGCACTTCAGACTTAATCCTGCTCTCAAAAAAGTCTCTGGAAGGACACTTACTCTGACTTTTTTGGGAGCTCTAGTAGGCCCTTTATAAGGATGGAGAGAAAAAGGGGAATGCGAAATATGCTACTTGGTTCCAAGTTTTTGTTACGCCTCTGGCTGGTGCTACCCAGAAGGCTCAGCTGAGTCGGTAGGGTCGGGAGCTGAAGGTGGCTTTTAATTACCCTTGTACTGCCCAGATTTGGGAATGGCTAAGAGATAACACAGGCTTCATCATAAACTGGAAAATACTTAACTGAGAACTCAACTTGCAGCAGCCCCCAGCATCCTGCCTACCAGGCCTATTAGCCTGGAAGCAACTCAGAATCTGCAGAGGCAAATGCTACAAAAGCACATCCTTCTGATGTACTGATCACAGCCATAATTCAGAGATGCTGCAAAGGGCAACAGAGAGTTATTGCAACATCCTGAGTCTGTTCTTGTCCCAGGAGAACGTTTCTGCAGTCAACTGGTGCCTTTTCAAAACCTGAACAGAATACAGGAGCCAGCCAAGTGAGTAAATCTGTTTTCATATGCAGAGTGTTATCTCCAAAGATATAGAATTTGGTGAAATCAAGGCAATTTTCACCAGAGTACAGAAAAAAGGCATTACTCTATGAGGACTATGGACATACCAAATTTAGTCTATTCTTTCACTCATTTTTATAACAGAACTATTTTTAAAGGTCTCAAATAATGTTTTGGAAAGGGAAAGAATGAATAATCATAACACTTCTTTTTCTAAAGTGGCTCAGCAACATTTACTTAAACTCACTTAGAAAATAACTTCCCAATAAATGTGAGTTTTGGAATAACTAATTGAAAAAAGATTAGAATGGGAACCTTATCCAACCTTGACTATACCACTTGCTAGAAAATATTGAAAATATTGATAAGAAATGCAACTGTTTCTGAAAATTTCCCACAGTATCTTGCTTCCCAAAAAAGACTAGACACTTTGTAGACCCCCCCAAAAATGGAGTGCAGCTAAGATTTAAAGGTTATTGCAATATAAGTGCCTGTGAAATTGATCAGAAAGACAGATGAACACATGTGCCAAAATTCTCTGAGTTCCATCCAAGGAGAAAAATAAGACATAACATGGGGGCTATACAAGAGGCGTGCAACAAATCTTTATCTTGGTCTAGTTCTATAATATTTATAAACAAGTGTAAAAATTATTGGGGCAGGAAAGTATATTTTAAACAACAAGGTCATATTGTAACTTAAACATACACACATGCAATAGCTAGACCTCTTCTATCCCCAAATGTGACATTTTTAAAGTTCTTTTTTTAAACAATCATAAATACTTCCACGGTTGTCTTGAAGTGAAACAAGAGCGGCATCTAGTGGCTAGTAATGTAATGGTACTTATTCCAATTGAACAGCTGGGATGTGTTCCAGACTTGCTTTTCTACAATATCTTGTTACAATTGTCTGGATTATAATTGGGTAGCTGGCAACAATCTTCCTAGTAAAACATGAAGTAACAGTTAACTTTTTAAGGAAGAAAAGGCAAAAATTTATTCTCTGTTTATCTGCATTTTGTTAGTGTCTTAAATTAGAAGTAAATAGATGGAAATTCTGTTAAGTGACTTTGAAAAATTGACAAGGAAAAACTGTTCAGAGTGTCAGACAAAATCTTTAACTCAGTTATTAAACTAATATAAAACAATCTAGACACTCACACTTTGGTTTCCTCTTACTATTGAAAGAGAATAATCAGAGGATGAAGAATGAACACAGTATTTATCTGACTGTGCCAAAGGTTATTTCACCCATCAAGCAGGTTTTCATGACATTTTTCAAAAACACTTGACATTTTTTGTGAGAGGTGTATGCAAGTTTCTTCCACTAAAAGCAGCTCGTGAAGGGTTCCCTCCCTTGTGAGTTCTGGAAATTCCTCATGGGACTTCAGATGTCCCAGATTTCCTACAGAATCCCTCAGACCCTTGGACATCACTATTCTGCAGGCTAATCAAGAGAGTACTATATACCTGTGTATTCATACATAATTTGGAGCTCATATAATCTAATAAGTATTTGGTCCCAGTGTTATTTTTATATACATTATTAATCACTAGATAGGTAGGGGAGAAAAATTGTGAATATGTAACAAAGTACAGAAGAAAACTTTTTTTCTTTAATCTAAAAGTGTTTTCCTTGGATTGAGGTGGTGTATGTTATACATGGAAGCATAAATGCACATCCTCCAAATTTTTAAATAAGAAAAGGAATGAAAAAACCCCATGTAGCTTGTATTCCAAAATTAGTGTTAAAATATTAGTCTTTATTTTCTAAGGATCATTTGGATGACAACTGTGAATTCATATTTAAAAAGCCACTCCAGGTTAAGTAATATAATTTGACTTTGCATTTACAATTCACATTTTAATTTCAGCTGCTCTTTCCTATGACAGTAATACAATTTCTCTCTTAATCACTGCACATAAGTATCTATAATCATAAGTTACATATTAATCAGTGGTAGTATTTATGGCTATATAATGACAATGATAGTGAATGTTGGAAGCTCTGTTATTAATATTAACAGTTCAGAATAGTGTAGCAGGAAAATGTAAATGTAAATGTAATTGAAGTCACATGCAAAATGATTGTGCTAATATTTAAAACTAGGGTTCAATTATTTAATATTAACATGGATATAAACAAATTCATTTTTCAAAATATAAAAAGATCCTGTCAACTTAAGCAGCAAAAAAGAATTGTTGTTCAAGTTCAATTCTCTATTCAATTGAAAAGTGATAATTTGTCACTATTCCAGAAAAAAATGAAATGTAAAATTATTGCAGTCTCAGATACTACTTTACTCCATGCAAACATTCACTTCCATAAATTACAAATGTCAAACCATTTGTTCATTAACTTTTGCTGCAGAAAGCTGCTCACCTGCTTAATACAGTACACCTAATGCCATAAAATCAAGAGTATTAATCCCTGTAAAATAAAAGGAATCAAAGAAATTTGATCCAAAAACTAGCAGGAAATGAATTTGTGAATGACTACATTATCAAATAATATAGTGCAGTGGCTAAAAACAAACATTAGCTTGGCTTCCAATTCTGGCTCCAATAAACCCTGCCTAGGTCCTCAGATCAATACGGCTACAGCCTATGTCTCTGTAACATTCTATTTGACATTATTTCCTTTTTAAAAAATGGGTCAGTTTTGTTAACATGTTGTGTCCTGTAAGAAGCTGATTTCATCTCAACAGATACCAAATCAAAATGAATAGTTACAATCATTAAGGTCACAAAATCTAATCTGAAATAGATACCACATGCATCCTAGCACTCTGGGGACAGCAGAAAGTATCCTTGCTAGGCTACAGCCACAGCTCTGCACCCTGCTCTTTATCCACAGTTTGTCTGTCTCTAGTGCCAGATGAGCATTCACTTTCCTCCCATGTTTGGAAAGTTCTTTAACTTCATCTTCTTGCCTGGACAATACATGTCATAGAGGAGTCATAAGAAGAAAAATCCTCAAAACAATATGAGGTTCAGAAAAGGTAAAAGTGTTGCCCTGTGGGGTCAGGCCAACTTTCAGGATCTCAATATTGCATTGTTAGACAGGAGGGCATAACACAATTGCACATATACAAACACACAATTCAATTAGGTGCATACACACACACACACACTACCAGCTCAGGCACATACACATTCAAACCAGCCTAGGCACATGCATACCTATTACCAATTCAAGCACATACACTATACACCCCAAAAATTAGACACAGATCACTAATTCGTATATCATGCACACAATGCCATACACACACACACTCACACTAGCAACTCAGATACACACATGTTCAAAATAACTAGTCTAGGTTCATGCACACCTATCACCGGTTTAAGCCCATACACACTACATACGCTAAATTTAGACAGAATCAGTTACCAGTTACCAACACCTGCACATGCAATACACGTACATGGATTACTAATTTATATACCACACACACAATGATAACTATATATGTATATTTATGTGTATTCACTAATTCACACACATACCACCCACCTACACATACATAGGTGAGTTCCTAAGTTGGGTGTTGTGATGTGTATGTATGTATGTGCTTGGTGTACTTGGGATACCTGGGGAAAGGTTAAGGTAGGAAGTAGAAGTGTAGGTAGTTAAAGTTACCAGGACCGGGATTAGAACTGGTAGACTACAGGGGCCTGGGCTGAAGAACTGAGGCTCAAGGGTAACTTTAGCTTAATTGAACTTAATGGATTAAAAGACAATGCCCAAAGCCTGCAGAACAGAGAAGCATGCCGGCACAGAGTCTGGGACTGGAGCCAGAGCTACAGGGGAGCTGAAAAGGTAGATGGGGACAGGGAAAATGGGACTAAGGGAAAGTGTGGGTGTTAAGAGGGGATCTGGGTGTGGGGAGCCAGAGGATGGCTCCGGGGCAGCTAGAGAAGTTGCAGGGAGTGGCAGTAGGTGCTGGAAGCTGGAGAAAACTGAAGGACAGCTAATAGGAGTTGGGAAGCTGCAGGAGGGGAGAGGGGGGAGATTACACAAGGTGCAGGGGAAGCCTGAAAACAGAGAAAGACAGCAGAAAAATCACAGGAAAAACAGCAGGCAGCAGGGACAGCAGGAAAGCAAGGAGAGGCTGAGAGGTGGCAGAAAAGGGGAGGTGGAATTGGGAGGAGATTGGAAAACTAGCAGAGAGGGTGGGAACTGGAGCTGAGAGAGAGAGAAAGGGAATGAGGCTGGAATTTAAGATAGGGAAGGGACTGGGATTCAGAAAAACATGACCCAACTCAGGGTTGCAAATGACAGTGGTTTTATTGAACAGGAGAGATGGTGACACAATGCCAAATTGGTTCCCGCTAGCTATCCAGGCTGGAAGGGGTCCTTGTCCAGTAGGTGTTGTCCAGACGGGAGGTTGCCGGCAGGGCCTCTGGGTGGATAGGTGGTGTGGCATGGTACTGGTCCAGATGGAAATGGTATTCCCACTGGGTCTGTTTTCACTGCCTCTTTTTATAGGGGCAGACCTTCTGTGACCCTAGTGACAGGAGGCATGCCCAGGAAAGGGTCAGCCCCTGGCGTACTGAGCATGTGTGCTCCATGTAGGGATGTGCAGTTTCGGGTGTCTGTAATGGTGAGAGTTGCTGGTTTTGCAGGGTCCTTTGTCTTTCAAATGCTGGTCTTGTCTCTGTTCCTGGGTGAGGTCCATGTTTTCTGGGTGAATCAATGCAAGGTGATGGCCCAGTCATTACAGGCCATTCAGTAGAGGCCTGCTACCATTGTATTTCAATCATTCCCAATCACACTCATTCACCGGGGAACCAATTTACATGGGAGGGGTACGTGACTCATACGGTTGCAACATGGGATGCCCAGGCACAAATGAATGGGATGCCCAGGCAGAGGACAAAAGATGGAGTGTTGACATATAAAATGGAAACTTGACATGACTTTGGTTCACTTACAAACACAGGCCTAAACCATACAATATCCATATGAAACAATAAAAATCAATACGAAAATGATAATAATACAATATACAACATTAAGAATCAATACAAACCTAATAATAATACAATATAAAACAGTGGATATCCAAAACCAGAAACTTGCTACCAAAATAAAAATATTTAAAGCTTATCCTAAGTCTGAGCTCACTTATAATTATCTATAGCGAATAGAGAGGAAGAGAAAAAGTCAGAAATGGTTAGGGAAAGGGGAGGGAATGCATTTTAAAATAAATTTAAAAAAAAAGAAAAACGGGGTTTTGCTACAAAAGAAAAGTAGAAGAAAAATAGGAACATATAATTAACTGCTTCCTTAGACAACATAGGTTATATATTTTAAGTAATAAAAGATACTGACTGCATGGTATTGTACAATAGGGATGTGCAAAATTTCACCAGGTGTCTCATTTCAAAGCTGTTTCAATGTGTTTTGAGGTCAAAACAGCGAAATCAAAACTAAACAAAAGGCTTCGAAACAGCTTCAAAATGAAACAAGGGCGCTCAAAATGTTTCGAAAGTTTCAAAACATTTTGAGTTTTGAAGCCAAGCTTACTTGGCTTCAGCACCAGTCCCAGGTAGCAGCGGCAGCCTCCTGTCATTCAGTGTGCAGATCTCGGGCCCCACACCCCCAGGAGGGCTGCAGAATTGTGCTGGACTCCTCCCGGGGGTGCAAGCCCCCATATCTGCATGCCAGATGACAGGAGGCTGCCACCTGGGACCAGTAGCAGCAGCAATCTTCCCCAGCACTGGGTGTGGGCTGCACCCAGAGCTGATCCGAGGAAGCAGCAGCAGCCTCCTGTCATCCGGCATGCAGATTCAGGGGTCCACACCCTCAGCAGGAGTCTGGCACAGCTCTGCAGCCCACCTGGGAGTGCGGGCCCTCGGATCTGTGCATCGGATGAGAGGAGGCTACCACTGCTGGCAAGTGTCAGGAGTTTTGCTTTGCACAGTTTGAGGTTCAATTTCTGAGAAACCTCTGCACCTATCTCCTTGAAACTTGGCAAGCATCATGCCCTCAGAAGGGGCTACCATCTCTGCAATTTTCATCTACGTCAGGCAAGAAATGACAACGGTTTAGGCATTTTCATGATACCCCATTATAGCCTATGGGTGAAACATCAAAACGCACTGGAACAGCAACACAGTTTTGTGAGACCTGTGCCAAAGAGGCCTCTGGGAGGAGGCCAAGCTGACTCCCTGAAGGGGAGTCTGCTTCCCAGAACCCAGAGGCCATGGGCATCTGCTGCTGTTTGCTGATACGCAAAAAAAAGTGGAACTGCCCTTGCCCAACCAACAGTCCTGGAAAGTCCCGGGCCAAAAGGAATGCAAAGATAACAAGTTTTGCCTTAGAAGTGTCAGCTTTGCAAAATGCGATAATAGTTTAGCTCTAATCCCAGAAAAAGCAGTAAGGCTAAAAGTGAACCCCCGCTTCACCATTGCACTATAACCTGTGCCAACAGTTTTGACCCTGCAGATCCTCATGCTCTATTTACTGATGGAGCGGCAGACAGTCCAACAGCAACTTGGGCTTGGTACTGCCCCTTCTTGGAAGAATTTGAGAGGGGTGAAGTAAAAAGGAGCTCCCAACTAGCTGAATTGAAGGTAGCAGAAGAGGCGATTGCTTATGGGATCAGGCAAGGTTGGGAGGAAGTAAGGGTGTATACAGATAGTTGGGTATGTGCAAAAGGGGCCACCGAAAGGATCCCCTATTGAGAAAAAGCTGGATAGCACTTGGAAGGCAGACCTGTCTGGGGAATGGAAATTTGGCAACGTATCTGGGAGATGAGTGGCCAAATTAAAGTGGCCATCCAACATGTGGGTAGACACCAAAAGGGTGATTCTCCCAAAGCCCGTGCGAATGCTAGGGCAGAATCACTGACTCGCCCCTCTAGCATCAGCTCTCTGGAAATGGCACGGGCAGCCCATGCATTTGCACATGAAAGAGGAAAAAGGGATGCGGAAAAGGCTCCAACAGGAGGGTGGGAAGGCTACAGAATTGGAAGTGCGACAGGCCCTAGAGGAATGCCCTGCCTGCAGCACTCATAGGCAATCCCCATACCCAAGAAAAGGGCAGGTAGACGTTTGGGTTTTGGAACCGGGGGAGGAACGGCACATGGATTTTATAGGACCTTTAAAAATGAGTGAAGTAAAAAGATATATATTGGTGGTGGTAAATGTAGCCATGGGCTGGCGAGAAGTATGGCCTACCACAGTGGTCACCGGAGAGATGGTGGTACGAGCCTTGAGAGAAATAGAAGCCCATTTTAGGAAATTACGCAGGTTGAAGATGGACAATAGGTCCCATTTCAAAAACACAGCAGTAGGACAACGGTGCGAAAAGGCAAAGGTAGAACATTGGTTTGGCATCTCTTATCATCTGCAAGGCCAGGAGAAAGTAGAGCATTTGAACCAGGAGATAAAGAGAACATTCAGAATTGTGTAAGAAGTTTTTGGAAGGGGATGGATCTGACAAATTCCTTGGGTATTATGGGCCTTGCAGACACATGGGGGGGAGTGGGGAACCAGCCCTTTCACCCAAATGATGGGTCAGCCCCCAAGGTTTCAATGGGAGGAGGAGGCAGAGTTGGGTCTAGAGCAGAAATCAGAGCCACTCCCTCCAACCTCCATTAAGAGTCAAAGTGAAGTTTACCTCCCGGCCCGGACAAAGGAGAGAGCAAGAGAGCTTAGTTTTGGCGTGGGGGCAGAGGAACACAGTGTTGGTAGGGACCCGCACCAGCAAATATTGAATTCCTGCTAATCAAACAGCTGTTTTTCAGGAGACACCATGAGGGCTGAGGTACTGTTGCTAATGAGGCTGATTTGGACTAGTGGTGCCCTTTTCTACCCTGGCTATTGGAAGTCAACTTTTCAAATGCAGCCGCTGAAGGCTACATGGCCCAATATTTCTTGCCCCCCATGGCTCGCCAAGGGTACGTGTGTGAAGTGCTCCTACTTCACGCCTGAAATTCCAGTGATCTCCAAAGCTGGCAACTGGCTGATACCACCCATAGCCTGTATGGAGCGCACTAGTGTGCATAGATCAACACCATGAAGGCAAAAGGAGCGCAGCTGTGGGAAGCCACCCACCTCAGAGTGCATGTATCAGACCCTAAGGAGAATATTACGTTCCATTACAAGGTGACTGTGGCTTTGGGCACCAATTGTCTTTATTGGCCCACGATGATGAATACATCACAGAAGTCGAAGAATTTTGGCCCGCTGAAGTAGAAGGTACGCATGACCACGCAGAAGGCACTTATGGGCATGCCGTGTGCAATGGACTCTGAATAGACTTTGTGCTGGTGTTTTCCAGTATCCAGAGATCGATAGCAGACTGTGAGCCCGAAAGGCATCCCATCCCTACAGAAGTATGGGAGGCTTTGTGTGAAAACAGGCCAAAAGCCCCCCTGCTAAATGCAGGGTAGAAACAAAGGTTCCGAAAATGAGACTCTCTCTTTTTAGATTTCAGTGAGGCCCACCTATCCAGAAAAGATTCCCATGGTTATGAAGGCTCGAGTCTTGAAAACCTTTGTAGTGTTCCCTTCACTGTTCCTACAAAAGTTCGTAGTCCTACAGTAAGAGATTAATGTCACCCAGGTACACCCATGGTGCAGCAAATGGGCAGAGCCTATCCTGTCCGCTTAGCAAAGGAATCCCGGTTTACATAAGAAATTCCGCAGAGATGCAGCAACCGTCCTGGATTCCTTAAGGAGTGCTGGAGCAGCACTCAATCAAATGGATATAGAAGTTGTAAGGAACAAACTTGCTAGGATGGGGCAACTCACCCAACAAGCATTAGAAGGTCAAATAGTGGCTAACGCAGAATACCAGGAGAACCATGTTAAAACCATAACGGTGGCAGTGCAGCCACTCAGGCAGTTGCATACCATTATGCATTCCATGATAGAAGAGATGCGGGACCTAGCAAACGAGACAAGTTCTGCCATATCTTGTGTTACAATGCAAACCTTTATATTACACCAATATAAGAGACAGGCACTTTGAATCAAGTCCGGGGACCCAGCAGTCATATACATCTCCTACACCAAGTGGTGCCCAGAATGCAAACACCTTTTTGCGAAGGTTATTTTCTCTGGGATAAAAATGCCCTTAAGGGAGTACATCCATGTGAGATCGGTAGGAGTAGAAACCAAAACCTAGCCTCTCTATGAGTATGTCCCGATCCCTATAGTATTGGCAGGGAGGGTTTAGATCCCCAGATCCCCTGCCAAGTAAGTAACTCAGTCTGGAGAACTCCTAGACCCTAGAGAGTATGAACAATGAGGACGGCACGAGTAGATGTACTACCATGAAAACTTCTTGATGGACCCCTGTCATTTACACCAAGAAAGTGTAAGAGATTGTGTATTAGATAGCATCTTTAACCAAACTATGGTTAAACTGCCATTGCGTGTCTATGTGTCACTTCAGTGACCCCGGTTACCTAGAATGATAAGAATATCTCCCAGGCCTCTGTTAGAAAATGCCATGGTAATGCAACCGCTGTAGAGAGTGGGGGACATATCTATGCACAACCTACCTATTCCTGGTCATTAGCTGTGGCAAAAATCTTCCCAGTAAATTAGACAATGTCATTAGGCCCTTCCTGAGATGCTGCCTACCAGCAGTTGGAGGAATTAGAGAACATTTTTAATAGCTATGCTACTGCTTTGAGTAAGGAAAAGCAAGCAAGCCTGCACATAATACATCAAAAGGGAAAACTTCTAAAATTAACAACAGAATTGAAGTCAGTGTCAGGACATCATTGGTACAACATCTTCCTAGGGTATAGTCCCACTTGGACAGGGTTGGTGAACTTTGCGTTATATCCAATAGTTATAGTTGCGCTGTGCATTGTTGTTCTATGTTTTCTTACGTGTATGCTTACCTGTTATGCTCGAAGGTTGCACTAGTGGGTAAGAGGCCTAATGGATTACGTTGATGGCTATGTAACTCTGAAAAACTTCGATCAGCACGAAAACATGCAGATGCAGCCAGTCAGGGAGGGATTGTGAGGTCCATCCTGAAGAGGCCTCTGGGAGGAAGCCAAGCTAAAACCCCGAAGTGGGGGGTCAGCTTCGCAGAACCCAGAGGCCACAGGATAATGACCTAATGCATCTCCTGCTGTTTGCTGATGTGCAGAAAAAAGAACTGCCCTTGCCCAACCAACGGTCCTGGGAAGTCCCGGGCCAAAAGGAATGCAAAGATAACAAGTTTTGCCTTAGAAGTGTCAGCTTTGCAAAATGCGATAATAGTTTAGCTCTAATCCCAGAAAAAGCAGTAAGGCTAAAAGTGAACCCCCGCTTCTGGAGGAGATAGTTAATGGGGGGAAGGGTATAAAAGTCAGAAAAACTGTGTCCCGAGCGGAACTGCTTCAGGGAGGACAAGGCTGAAGACCCAATAAAAGAGGCAGTCTCGCCATTCTGGATGCAGGGTGGGGTTCCCGAGACCTATCAAGTAACAACTTGAGAGCAGGGTGGAGAGTGCCTTTCCTCCAGCCAGACATGCTTGCGACTTGAGAGCTTTTAGTATTGATTTTTTATGAGTGTCAATTTCCTTTTCTTCCAATAAAGAGAGTTATACTCGTTGTTTTACTTTGGCGTGTGACCTGTAAGTTACTCACCTCCCCTGAGAAAGGGAAGGAACCCTAACAAGTTTCGATGAAACGAGATGGAACAGTGTTTCAAAATGAAATGAAATGATGAAATGAAACACTGTCCCTTCAAAATGGTGAAATGGAAGTCAAAACGTACAATAGGGCTGTGCGACACAGCACCATTTCAACTACGGTAATTGTTGTTACAATTTGCCATAATTGTAAACTTTATGGATAATCTAGTTCCTTAGAAAGAAATTACAAATAAAGACTATTTTGAAATCTCAGTCAAAACATAGGACTTCTGATATACCACTATTCTTTGTTGGTATATTACTTTTATTATTAAAATTCCTATATTTGTCCTGCGAGCATTCAGAAGAAAACGTTTGTACAATCCTTCAGACTTGCCTATAAAATTCAGGTTTGCTTTATTTTTCATTTTAGGTTAACTGTACATGCTAGAAGGCTTCAAACCCTTGTTTATTTAATTTAGATGTGTTTAGTACATTTTAAAATGATACACTTGCCAAGCTGGAATAGGTCAGACACAATTTTTTTTAGTCTTTTTTTTAAACGGCTACTATAGTTTAAATTTATTTTTTTACATAAATGAATGTCATCTAGGAACCCCAATTCTGAACTAAACAGTTTGCCATGCAAGTATAAAACAAGAGACTAGAAAAGGAATGCAGAGACGGGCAGACGAACAGTACAACAAAACAATGAGACAGTATTGGTCAGCATGATAAGCAAAGGTTTCAGCATACCAGCTGTGTTAACCATTGTCAGGAGTTTTTGCAGGTACTTAGCTGAAAAGCCAAGGCCATAAAGAAAAATGCAATTAAGTGGAAACATTTAAAATGTGAAAAACAAACATCTTATTCCCAGTTGTAATCATCAGAGTTTCTGTGGAGCTCATGATACAATACAATTACATTGATTTCTGGCAAAGCTTGTCTATTGCCAATTCCGGATGCCTGATAAACTGAACATCTGCAGAATCTAGTACAATACCTGCCCTGAATGAATGAAATCTTTCTCCCTCTAGCTAAAGTTATGGAGCCATGGTTTTAGTTAATACAAGCTAGTTCTATTGGTAAATGTTACTTAATCAATAGTACTTCAATATCCATTCTAGTATCAAGGCAAAGTAGCAGTTTCATGTGTGGGCTAACTATAATGAAAAACAGAACTTGCCATTATGTATCATTAAAGCATAATCAATTACAGATATCTGTTAATGCCTTCCCTTCAGAGACACAACCATCAGGAAACTCAATCTATTTATATGTCCAGATAACAAAAGGAAATGATTTTTAAAACAAGGCAGTTATGTTGAAAACTTTTTTTTTCTTTGAGACAAACATTAACAGATTTCCTGATCTCATTTTAGTAACATAAAAGTCAAAATAGACAAAAACTTTGGTTTTTATATTCCTACAGTGGAATATGAAAGTTCATATTAAACCTGGACCTGGAGCTGCACTTTCCAAACAGTTTCCAAGATCATATTTGCTGTATTCAATATTACATTTGTGTCTCTCCATACAATGATGTCATTGTTTATGACATCATAAAACTCAATTAACAACACCACAAGTTTTATGCCATTCTCGCTGGAGTTGATTTACACACAGCTGAAGTATAATGCTTGCTGAATTCACAAGGAAGTGTCAAGGCTTATCTTGAAACACAGGGATGTGTAGGGAGGGTTTAGACAAGCATGTAGTTGCATATAAAAGACAATGTGACTGTGAGAAACATCCTTTCTTCCCTACGCACGGACTGGCCACTGCAGGAATG
>NW_005841889.1:1384812-1391329 GCF_000455745.1 Alligator sinensis
TCAGGCAATAACAAAAATGATCTTTACCTCACTTTGCAAAAGAATGAGCAAAACAACACAGGAGAGAAGGAGATAGCACCTCAACTGCCTGCCTGACTCCCCCTTCCTCCAAATAGGTGGTAGTGTACCTTCACTGAGATTATTCTAGTTTAATTTTATTTAGGAAAACATTAAACACTGTCCCACTAAGAACACATTTAAGAGTGATTCACAGCTAACAGATTTTTGCAACTGACCCAATAAACTATAAGGAGAAATTTTCAATAAGCACAAAGGGGAGATAGACCTTTGATGGGAATGTACTTAGCCTTTGTGGCTTTGAATATTTATGCCACAATTAATAAATCAATAACTCTCCATTCTATGGATGCAAACAAGTGTTCGCAGGATCTGGTTTCCATTTAGACAGCTTAGTTTAAGCCACCTAAACCAAGAACCATGCATGCAGGCATTTGCCTCCTGCTGGGAGCAGCAGGGGCAGCCAGAGGCAAGAAACTTCACAGGAGGGTGGGGGAGAGGGAAGCTGGAGGGTCTAGGGGGCTGAAAACATCCTAGTCAGGGTCGACAGGTGGAAAGGAAGGGGAAAGGAGGTAAAAACAGCATAGCCTTGGGGCTGTGGAAAGTGGCTGGGCTATGCTTGAAAATAAGTGCAAATGTTCCCTAGGCCAAATTAACCCTTGATCAATCAGATTAACCCTATATCAATCTACAGTTAGTTCATCTCAGAAGTAACTCACTTTAGATAGGACACACCATTTTTAGGGTGACCTAAGCCCTGGGCAAGCTGGGCCACTTTGATTACCTTAGCCCTGGTTAGCTTGTTCTAAATGTAACACCTATATGTCCCCTATGGTTAGGGATCTACCCAACGCAAGGAGACAGCCGGCCAATTTCACAGGCAGATTGTGAAGCTGGCTGCCATTTTCACAGGCTTATCATGGTGCTCCCCCCTCCAACTCTGATTGGCTGAGGGGTCCTGGTGCCCCCTCACGCTGCTGACTGGTGGAGAGGACTGTCCATCATATGACCCCACCCCTTGCTGCTGATTGGTGGAGAAGGGCGGGGCCACACAACAGACAGCGTTCTCAGGCAATCACTGGCAATGGGCAGGTGCAGCAAGCCTGCTTGACTTAGTGCCAGAAAGCTCCCTCCCTCCTTCCACCCAGTGGGCTGTGCAGCCAGGAGGACTGCTGGCTCCCACTCGGGAGCCAGCATTTTATTTTTAGTAATTTTTTTCCCCCCATTGATTTCAAAGAGCTTACCTGATTTCATAACTTCCACAAAACCCATGAAATTGTGATTTGAGTAGTTCCGTACTTATGGGACTATTCACGAGCTCAAATTTAAGCATACTTGTGCTTGCAGTTTTAGGATCCCAGTGCCAAACTGAGCCCTTTGAATCAGGCAGTGTATTAGCCCACAGAACCACATGGTGGTTGAGTTAAGAAAAGATTCACAAGAGCTACAACTACAACACAGACATAATACACAAAATATTGTGCAACTTACTTCTAAAAGAGTATGTACACAGGAGCAGCCTCTCACATTAACAGATATTCACAAAACAAAGATCACCAGCACTACTGATGTACATAGTTTAGGCACATCGTAAAATTTCTGTTGCATGCATGCCATGCTAGACAAGGACAGGCTCAGACTAGGATTTCAAATTTTCTATCTGAACTGAAGATTGGTAGAGCCCTATCCAGAAACCAGTCAGCTTGGCAGACTGAATTTCATACATTTCTGTTTTAAATTGAATATTAAATCAAACTAATGTTATTGCAATTGTTTTAATATTTACTATAAGCCACATGTATGGATAGCACCTGACTACTACTGCATTTTCAGTTAAAGTATCTTATTTCTTCCAAGTACAAGAGAAAGAAAGAAGTTGATTTATCACCTAAATCAACTTCTTTCAAACACAGAATCTTGGGGCTGCCTCTTGCATGTTATTGAAGTATCTGTGGATCTGTTTCTAAAATGTTCCTCGCAACAGCAGGGAATGTACTAGTAGCAATAAGAACTTGGGATTGCAAGATCAAGCCCTAATTTCTTAGATTCATGTACATAGTGCTCAGCAGAATGAACAACAAGCTTGCATGTCAAAATATCTTATCTTATAACTTTAATATGCATAAATATTAAGCGAAACATGCATATAAATATATACAGCCCTTTTCATTGTCAAGCTCAATCAAAACTTTGTTAGTATGTAGAGATACGTTTAGAAAGTTGAACACATTAAGTCTGATGTTTCTATAGGGTCCCTGAAGAATTACTATACTTGAACATTTCATTTCAGCACAAAGACCCTGATAGCTGTTAACTGTATCCCTTAGGAATTAATAGGTCATTTCATTGTTTTATATTAGCATCCAACATTAAAATAGATATGATAATCATTATTATGATGGATTCCAAATTTTTTAGCAATATCCTAAAGTTTTAAATTGATGAACATCTATTTTACAACTAGGAGCTTTTACAGCTATCTTTAAAATAAGCATACAAATATATTTTTAGCTAGAAAAAGATCACAGCCTAATGAATTCAGTCAACCCCTAAATTCTAAGAATTGTCCCTCATGACTAATGAAATGATGTGTAAAAATGCTGGTTGAAGCAAAGCAACCTACTTGATCTCAGAAAACTTTCAGACAATCATTATTAGGTTTAATTAACTTCAATACAAAAGTGGGGACTCCTTCTATCTCAAGTCAATGAAGCTCAACATGTAGACATCGCTATTAGAAACAAAGCAAAATGTAAAGCAAGTCGCAGCTGAAGACCGAAATAATGAGCATGTTATTTTAATTTTGCAGTAGCAATTACACGAAATTCAGAACCAACAACAAAACAGTGCACTACATTCAGATGTTATGGGATGGGCATAGCTGATTCCTCACCCATTATCTCCTTATAAACCATGGACAAGAATTTTTTTTTCAGGTGTCTAATACTTTGAAAATCTTTTATGGTCTTCTAAGATTTACTCACATTTGCATGTTACAATTCAGAGATGGGAATTCATCTAAAGCAATGCATTGCTCAGTGATGTCTATCTTGCCTCCCTCATATATATTCATTAAATCTTTATCTACACTATTATTTTGCCCTTTGAAAATGATAGTTATGTAGCAAAGAAACTGGTCTTGCACAAAAATGAAAAAAACCCAAACTTTAGATTACCTTGCCCATTTTTAATATTTTGTCTACTTCTACCTGTCAGGATGGATAAATATATGACCCTAGCTTAATCTCACCATGAAGCACCTTGCAAAAAAAGCCCAAGAAGAACAAGGATGTTCTGCAATTTATTCCTCCTATTCATAGCTTATTAAACCTAAACAAAATAGAAAAAAAGGTGGAAAAAAGAGCAGAGTATAGCTGGGCTCTAGTATCAAGTATCATTGCTTATTACTGGCTATCTGCCTAGTAATCATAAATCCCTATGGTGATATTCTAAAATCCGTTGGTTTTCAGGTAGGTGTGAGCCAAAAAAAAGGTTTAATTTTCTATGAAGACCAGGAAATAGCAAGCACAGCACAACTGGGTACTAGGATGCATAAATATTCCTGATTACTCTTTCACATAAAGCAAACAGGAAGGGTTTGAAGTTAACAGCGTGTACATCATGCAAAAGGTATCTCTGTCCCAAAAAGATAGTTACCACAAAGGCTATGAATAAAATGCTCCAAATCAATTACAGTATTCCTCTGAGGAAATAAGAGAGCAATATTATAAACAGCAACTTCAGAAAAGTGAGAACAATAGGGCATTGAATTTTGCAGGAATGAATTAAGATTTTTTTTTCCCTTGTTGGAATGAAGCTCAGCATTATTGACCAATTAGTATTATAGATACAAAAGTTTAACAGTTACTCCACCCATCCTCAAACATCTAGATATATGATCCCTGCAACATATCACAGTTTTAAACAAATAAGTTAGAAAACTACTTTATACACACACACACACATATATACATACATATATATACATATATATACACTAGTCAATTGCCCATCAAGGATGACGGGGGAGGGAGCAGGTGGGGGCAGGAGCCCTGTGTCCTGCCCCCCACGCCCCCTGTCCAGGCCCACTCGCTCCTTCCCCACCGCGGCAGCGCGGGAAGGGGAGGAGCGGGCCTGGGCCCAATGCAGGGTTGTGGGGGAGGACCGGGCCCAAGGGTGGGAAGAAGTCAGCCACCGCAGTGGTGGGGGAGGAGCAGCGGGCCCAGTCCAATGCAGTGGCAGTGGGGGGATGGGAGGAGCAGGCTCAGGACCAACAGGGGGAAGTGGAGTGGGGCAGGAGTGGGCCCAGGCCTGAGGGGGAAGGAGGCCTGCCTCTCCCCTCCCCCTGCTGCTGCTGTTTTGGGTCGGGGCTGGAGGGCAAGGGGAGAGCGGGCCTGGACCCCAAGTGGCAGGAGGGAAGGGGGGAGTGAACTCAGATGGTGGGGACAGGACACAGGGCTCTCTCCCCACCCGCTCCACCCCCCATCATTCTTAACGGGAAATTGGCTACTGTATATATCTGTATGTATATTATGTATGTAGGTATTTTTTTGTATATATGTATGTGTGTGTGGGCTGGCTTCTCCCACCCCGCCAACTCCACGTTGAGCCCGGGCCCACTCCTCCCCTCCCCCTGCCACCATCATATTGACCCAGGTCCACTCTTCCTCCAACCTGCTGCTGTGGCACGCCCACTCCTCCCCACACTACCACGTCAGCCCTGCAAGTGGCAACAATGGAAGGGAGGAGGGGCAGGCCGAGGCCAGTGGCCTTGCCCCACCCCTATGAAGTCCCGACTTCATTCCCCACCCTATGCCGCTGATGCCACCTCCAAAGAGCAAGGGCAGGGGGGGGTGAGGCCAGCTCTGGGGGCCTCACCTCCTCCTTCCATCCACTCCATTGCTGCCGCCTCTGTTTCTGCCGCTGGCTCCATTGCCATCCGCTCTATTGCTGCCGCCCTGCCCACATCCACTCTGCCCCCACCATCATGGTGGCACACCACTGTGCCACCACCTCCTGTCCCAATGCTGTATTTTAACTCTGATTGGTTGTTTCAGTCAGCCAATCAGAGTGCGAATAAAGCGTTATGGACAGATAGACAGACTTTTATAATATTTGAATATTTCACAAACAGTTTAGATGGTATATAAAGTAGGCAAATACAGAATAGCGGGGCTCCAACTATGATAAAAGAATCATTCTATATCTCCTTACAAAAGTCTTCACAAATTAGAAAGCAATAATTTTTCTACATCACTGTTACCTTGCATCGTCCAATACAGAGCTAAGATGGTGTGGTATTTTTCAAACCAAACCAAAATGATCAAAATACTCAGAACTGTCACTTTCCTTTGGCATTACTGAAATCAAGGAAAAGACTTTCCCCAAAACATTCACAGAGAACTTGGGAGGGATAAAATGGCATGTTTGAAAGCATCTGAGCTGTAATTCAAGTGCCCAGCAGAAAGTGAACAATACTGTTTGCTCAGATGGCTGCAACAGTCAGCTGAAGGACAAAAGACACTTAAGCCTGGATTCAGAAAAGTGAAGGATGGTTGAAAATTTCTGCAGCATAAAACCACGTCAGTAGAGGGCTTCCACAGCTGAAATGTCCCCCTTTTTCCAAGCTGAGTCCTGTTACAGAGTTAAACCAATTGTCATTAGGCCTGTGGGGACGTCCCTGCAGGGGACGATGCCGCTCCACGCAAGACAGAGACTGGGAGGAGAGACAACACCAGGAGGAAAAAACGCCAGGTCCTAGTCATCGGGGACTCCCTTTCTGCTTTGATCCAGCCAAAGCGGCTCCGAAGCTTCTCGGAGAGCCGGCCATAGGTTATAATGGGGAATCAATGAAATATCTATAACTTTGTTGTTTTTTGTCTGATTTGGATGCAACTTGCAGATGGTAGTAGCCCCTGCTGAGAGAATGAAGTCTGCCAAATGTCAAGATGATTGGTGCAGAGGTTTGTGGGGAACTGCACCCCAAATTCTTGAAAGCAAAACTCATGTCACGTCTATGTGTTACAACACAGGGGGGTCAAAATTGCAGGGTTCCTAGCCCCTGGTGAGGCCACAAAGCCTGCCAAGTGTCAAGAAGATTGGTGCAGGGATTTGGGAGGAACTGCATTTCAAGCTGCTGACAGGCAAAACTCGTGACATAGGTGACCCTGTGTGCGCTAAGGCGCAGTAAGGTGAAAGTTGCAGGGGTGGTGGCCCCTGCTGAGGCCACAAAGCCTCAGGGGGGTTCTGGGGTCCTGCACCCCTAGCTGCTGACGGACAAAACTCGTGACTTGGGTGCTTGTGCAACTGACTGTCTGTCTTGGAGCGTGGGAGACACTACTGCAGGCCTGGCTGCTAAGCTAATGTGTTACCAGTTACCAATCGATCAGTAGCTTAGCAGCCAGGCCTGCAGTAGTGTCTCCCACGCTCCAAGACAGACAGTCAGTTGCACAAGCACCCAAGTCACGAGTTTTGTCCGTCAGCAGCTAGGGGTGCAGGA
>NW_005841889.1:1391388-1401954 GCF_000455745.1 Alligator sinensis
GCAGGTTTTGGGGCCCAAGCAGGAGCTACCCCCCCTGCAGTTTTCACCCCCCCCCCCGTGTTGTAACACATAGACATGACATGAGCTTTGCTTTCAAGAATTTGGGGTATAGTTCCCCCCCAAACTCCTGTACCAATCTTCTTGAAACCTGTTAGGCTTTGTGGCCTCAGCCAGGGCCATCACTCCTGCAGTTTTCACCCCCCTGTGATGTAACACATACATGTGACATCAGTTTTGCTTTCAAGAATGTGGGGTGCAATTCCAAAGCACTTCGGAAGCTTTGGAAGCTTTGAACTGCTTCAGAAAGCCTAAAAAAGCCAGCGCTTTGATCTGGACATGCTGCTTCAGATGCCAAAGTGTACAAAGCTTCTCCGGATCCAAAGCTCTGTCCGAAGCCTCGCACAGCCCTAACTGTCATATATATGCATCTCATGAAGCCCCACATCAACTGTAAAATAATTTCCTCTAATTCCAATTAATATTTGCTATTGCCAGCAGTATTAGACACCAGCAGTTCTGTCACAGCACTGTATGTGACCATTTTATAAGGGGGAGCACCTCCTCCTCTGTGGCTCTTTATTTGTCTTTCTTATAACAGTTATGATCAGAAACTCTTAGTAATGTAACCACAGGACATCTTCACTAGTCGTTTATTACGGTACTTCAATTTTGTTTGCTTTCAAAATCAGCACAGTGCCCTTTTTTGACAATTATGATATGATTTTGCTGGGTATGGTTCTAGGTTCACAGTTACGTTTGCCTCATCATCTCTCCATTGTTTTCCAAACCTAAATTTTTGTTAATCAAAAGAAAATAAGACTTAATCACTCAAAAGGTGGATAACAGTTTCATGAGCACCATACCATCATTTCATAGTCTACCACAAGATGGTATAAGTCATCTCCCTCTTAAATAATAACACAAAGCTAGTTAAAATACACACATACACAAGAATTGGGTCCTAAGGCAAATGCATATATGTCCCTTCCCCAAAATGCAAGAATCAAAAGAGAATCAGTACACTGGGACTCGTTTCTGTGCAAAAACCACAATCTGGAAATTAGCACTCATGAAAATACTAAGAGAGGATCAGCTACACACTATACCTCCAAAATGACACAGCTAGTTTTTTGCTAAAGGGACCCAAGAATATGCATGGCTGCAGAACAGACAGTGGTCAAAAGCATATGCTAGCAGTGAGTTCACTCTGTCCTTTCTCAAAACAGAAACAAATTATTTCTGGCAGCATATTATAGTTGTAGCTGCCAGCCCTGGGCTGTTGTATAACTCTTGTACAATGTGTGCTCCCTGGGTGGCTGACTCACAAAGAGCAAAAATTGCCCAGATATCCAAAACAAGTAATTTAGCACTAGAAAACCTATGCCTACATTTGTGAAAAATATTGCACTGCATCCCTAGCTGAAAGACAAGAGGTTCTAATACCTGAACAACAACATTTTACCATACTGTTAAAACCCAAAACTTGGGAAGCGGAAATGATAAATATATATCTTTTGTAAGATACTTTGGGTTATATTTGTTTATTTGTATTCCTGAGGTGACTTGGCATTAAAAACCCAAAGGAGGGGAGAATGGAAGGAAATCCACCTGATGATCAAGGTTGCTTTAAATAATGCAACTGAAAAAAGCTAAGAGACTGTGATTTCTCTTAGGGAAGAGCTAATTCTCAGGGCTGTGTGAAGCAGGCCCTATTTGATTTGGATTCGGCCCGAATCAGGGACAGTGATTCAATTCATTGATTTGGATAGCTGTCCCCGATTCAATTCAGCTGAATCCGAATCTGAAGATTCAATGCTGATTTGGAGAATCAGCGGATTTGATGCTGATTCTGCGAATCAGCGATTCAGACATAGAGACAACTTTAAAAGTTTTTTTCTACATACCTTGAGGTAGCAGGCACGGCTCAGGATTGCAGCAATACTGGGGCACATGGAGCATCTCACAGGAGTGTTGGGGGGCCCTCCATGTGCTTGACAGTGAATCCAGAAGTGGATTGGAAGTACTTCTGGTCCACTTCCGGGCCCACCAGGGAGTGCACTGGGGGTGGGGCCCTGCGGCCCCCAGACCCAGGAGGCAACAGTCACGAGCCAGGGGGGTGCAGACAGGGGGCTCTGCGTGCTCCCAGGCAGACCCGGAAGTGGACCAGAAGTGCTTCTGGTCCACTTGTGTGTCTGCTGCTGAGTATGCTGGGGAGGCCCCCGTGCTTATGTGGGACGCTCCATGTACCCCAGTATTGCAGCATTCATGAGCCCCTGCTACCTAGAGGTATGTAGAAAAACATTTGAAGCTGTCTCTATGTACAAATCTCTGAATCTTTCCAAATCTCTCCAAACCAATTTGGAGGGTTCTGATTTGATTCAGAGACATTAAAGGGCCAATTTGGAGGGTTCTGATTTGATTCGTAGATTCAGCCACCGAATCAGGCCGAATCGCTGCCAAATTGAATCAGGGACCCAAGCTTCTCACAGTCCTACTAACTGTGCCTTATTTATGTTGGCCTCTGTCTTTTTTTTATTTTTCTACTCAATTGCTGCAAATACAGAAATAAGATATAACAACTTCGAGAAGAAATTCAGCATGGTACCTCCATCTTCTGCATTTTCTGGGCACAGACAGACATTCACTTCCAGTGTTAAAAATTTCTCTGAAAAACAGCAATAGAAGAAATAGCCCAGGAGCTGGGGCGTACATGCATTCCAGCCCCATGGCTGGAGAGCTACACAAGCAAGCTCTCCACCCTGGAGGCACTTAAGGAATGCTCCCTGGGCCACCCCTGCACTTAAGAGAGCCCACTAATTGACTCTCTCTTTCCTAGGAAGGGGGCAAGCTGTCAACAGGCAGCCCCCTCTGGCTTTTAAATAGCTACCTGTGCAGCCCAGATCAGTTGTACAGGTGGCCATTTAAAGCTAGAGGCACAGGGAAGTGGGGCCAAGGAAGCTCTCCCAGCCCCTACCTGCCTTTAAATCATCCTTCAGGGAAAATTTCATCCACCACCTTTGATCAGCTGATTAGCAGGGGTAGGGGGATATCACCCAGTAACAGAAACCCATTCTTCTGCCACAGAGAATGGCCACTCCCATCTTCCCCCCCACAAATCAGCTGGAGATCTCCATAGGGTTCCATGACATCTAGCCCCTGGAAGGGCTATCAGAGAGCCAGTGCTCTTCCCTCCCTCCCTCTCCCTTGGAAAGAGAGGGAGAGCAGAGGACTGTGGGATATTGGGTATCTCCCACAACGGAGAGAAGTGGACAGCCTGTTTAAGTTAGATCAGGAGGAGGGAGATCTTCCTCACTGAAATCAATCTAACTTTATCACAAAAGAGCCAGTGCTTTTTCATAAGAAATCCCTTGAACAGCTACATGCTCTCTTTTTGTGCCAGGAGAAAGGCTTTTGTAATACCTGTTCATGGCCTCTCTCTGATATGTAATGTACATGGGATGTTGGGATCTCACTCTGAAGGTTATTCTACGTGTTCATAACTGGAGAATCCTCAGCTGGTATCAGTTTAAAATCTACTGTCTCCTTCTGGCCATTAATGTTTCCTCAATCCTCCTTACAACCTTACGAAGCAAACAGAAAGGAGTTAACATGATAAGGTTCTCCTGATTAAAAGGATTTGTTTCTGAGAGTTGACGTTTGAAGGTCAGTTTGCTACAGCTCCAAAATGAAAGCAACTGGGTAAAACTAAGAAACTCTCTGCTCTGGGCCCACTGAAGTCAATGAACATTTAGGTAAATTAAAACTAAAAATGTTGACCTTTCCTGCTATTAGGGCAGGTTTGCTAAATGGTTTAACTAACAGAGTACGGATTTAGGTTAATGTTGTGATCATTTAAGATATTACAGCCTAGAGCTGCTTTATGCTTCAGTGACTCAGAATATTCATGGTTCACTACGTAGGGAATGAAGGCGGGAGCCTTTACTGCTCTCACTCTCCTGTATCATCTTAATCCATAAACTACAATGCATGTCTGAAAAATTACTTTTGAAAAATGGCTCTGATGTTTTCTGTGTTCATTGTGTCTCACTTCTTTCTCATCACTTTTGCTCAATGCTGAAATAAACTCTGTAAACCCATCCTTGGTTCCTTTGAGCATCAGCAAATCATTCCTCAGTTCCTTGTCCATCAGGAGTTATAATTCTGTGGGTATGGCAATGTCTTTGCAACCTCCCAATATTTAGATTACACTTTCAGTTACATAGGTGAAAACCCAATGATGACTAACAGCACAATACAGGTGTAGTTAAAGAACAATTTAGCCTGTAGAATAAGCACATTAGATGAGTAAGCCCCAGTACACAATATAGGCCCTGGATTCCTCTTTTAAAATCCACCATTTCAAAATGTCTTTTAAATCCTTGAATCTATGAGATTGTGAGATATAATATAAGATATTCAGGACTTCTCAAGATCACACTTCAGAAGCATCATGTGGGTCTACTTGTAATATCTAATAAACTATTAATACCACTGGAGTATAAATCTAGTTGCTGTGTGCATCATTCAAAAGTACTGCAATAACAAATATGTAAATGGACTTCTCCAAACATAATGTCATTAAATTAATGCATGTTTAATGTAATGCTCCGCTGTAGCTGCACCCAGTAATATTTCTTCTTCCCTTGCCCCAGTAGTTAACATCTACACTATTATAGTCTGTTTGATTACATTGTAATAAAGTACCTAAAAACTGAAACAAGGCATCAATAAAAATGTAATTATGAATTTCCTCCTAGGAACCATGGGGTGTTACCCTTCCCTTAGTCATGTACACTTGTAAAATACAAATTCCAAATCCCAGGACAAAGCCAGCTAGAAACTAAGGACACCACAACTAACACAGGCATAAATGCAATAGGGACTTGTAAGACCTTTGGATGCTAATGATCTCAATATTACTAGCTGTTTATTCGAAACCCATCTTATCCACTGTGGCAGAACACCTTTGGTGTCTGCCACTTTAAGGCTGAGATCAGGCAGCCAGTGGGTGCAGGCCAGCTCCGATGAGGTGCCCATTTTAGATCCAAGTGATCAGGTCAGAGGTAGTAGTCTGCTGCTGCAGCCAAAGAAACAATACCCAGCTGCTGCTCACAACACCGTGGAGGTAAGGGGGGAACTATGGGGATGGTAGGAGGTTTCTAGGGGCCCAGTGAGGTCCCAAGCCCCAGAGAGAAGGCTTTGGGCCTAAAGAAAGCAAGGTCAAACCTAGGCATGGGGCTAATAGCTTGTAGGCCTACAAAGGGGCCAGGCATGCTCCTGAATAGATTTGGCAGAGGTGAAACCAGAGGCTCAGGTGAGCCCAGTTGAGCTAGGCCTCAGGCAGCATTGTGGGGGCATTAGACCAACCCAGATTAGGGTGAAGGCTCTATGGTGGGACCCAGGATGGGCCCCTCTAAGCAGCATGGCATGCATGGCCGTGCAGGCACGCTCATTCCGCACTGCCAGATGTGCCTGCATGACTGTGCATGCCATGCAGCTTAGAGGGAACGCTGCTCTGGAGTATGGGGGTCAGCAACTGCTAGGCTGACTTCCTGATCCCTTGCACTGGTCAATG
Organism: Alligator sinensis; assembly: GCF_000455745.1. Lineage (NCBI taxonomy): Eukaryota > Metazoa > Chordata > Crocodylia > Alligatoridae > Alligator > Alligator sinensis. The sequence continues at coordinate 1,396,964 of NW_005841889.1, forward strand.
CAAGAGGGCCAGGGCTGGAAGGCCAAAGGGCAATTAAGCCCAATGTGAGGGGCATGCCAAGGTAACGGTGAGCTACCTGGCACCCTGAGTGGCCTGGAGGCAGGGCCAGAGCCCATAAGGGCTGAAAGTCCCTTTGATGGTGGGGACATCACAGCCGAAGAGGGTAGGGGTCAGCCAGCAAGCAAGCTGTTATGAAATCCAAGTGCAGTCAGAGTGAGAGCTGGGCCGAAAGAGAGAGAGGCTCCAAGTACGTCATCTAGGAGCCCTAATGAAGGAACTAGACCAAGGCAGGTAGACCTGCATGGTCCTGGGCATTACAGGAAACTGCACCTTGCTGGGGAAGGTTGGTCTGGTGGGGCTGGCCATGGCAGGACATTGCCCTAGAAATGCCAGGCCAATTACCTCCCCAGTGCAGGGCAGGTAGGGGTGCCTGATAACCCCAGCCCCCACCATATGGTGGGTCATTAAGACTGGAGGATAGTGGGGCCAGGCACACCTAGGGAGAGGCACCCGAGCCCAGTGTGCATAGTGGGTGCCAGGTATGCTTGGCCAGAAGCACCTGAATCTGATGTGGGGGCATAAGGCGCCAGTGGTCCTAGTCAGGGGCCATAGTAGTGAGGCCCCAGAGAAGGGGTGGTGAGTGGCAGGGCCTAGGGTGAGGGCATGAGTGAAAGTCCTAGGAGGGAGCAGTGAGGCCAAGGTTGAGCTGCGGATGCCTGAGGCCATAGTTAGGCCCAAGGCTGAGTGATGATGCAGCTCAGAGGGAGTCATTGGTGGAAAGGGGTGAGTAGTTGGCCCTAATGAAGAGGCGAGAGCGATGAGTTACCTGGAGAGGGGTTTGGGTCAGAGCTCTATCCAGGGTGAGGTGAATTGACCTGAATGTCAATTCACAAGTCCTGAATATCTTAAATTATATACTTGGGGCCCAGTACTGTGACCGGGCCCCAAGAGTTGCCCCCTGTTACATTCTCTTCCATATAATCAATTCATTCTTTTTTCACACCTACCTTTCCTTCCTCTTCTCCCCTCTCCCACCTTTTTCCATGTACCTAAGTCCCTCAAAGTAAAAGACACCCAAAATTGAGGGAAAAACAACCCGTGAAATTACCAAGATTTCTGGAAATTCCATTAACCTTTGTCACTCTGTTCATATGCTGCATCTTTCCCCTAACCTTTGCTTGTCTTCTCTAGCTACCTATGGCCAATTTTGATTTCCAATCAAATCTTCTGATGGAGTTTGAAATTCCATCATATGTTGCATTTTCCATAACAGCCAAATATGTATAAACAAGAAATAATTAAGTAGCTTGCTTAGGATGCCCTAATTATATTGCTACAAGGTGCTTTATACTGCTTTAGGGGATCGAACTGTTTCCAAAGGCTGCATAATATTCTATGACTGAAAAAACACATTTCCTGAAACACAGAGTGTTTAGTCATGCAACTCCCAGTAAAAGTCGAATAGAATTTGGTATCTAACTGCCCTCCGTGTGTTCACCAATCTCTTCTGAAAGTACTGGTGTCATTTTTGCAAGACTTTCAAGAATGTATCACACATCTATCATACAAAGAGATTCAACTTAAAATCAAAGCTTTTCTAGAGCCAGCTCTCAACCAGTAAATGAACAAAACCAGAAAAACATGTATAATTAATTGGATTGCTTCTATTTATCAATCCTGAAACACTAACTACAGCATTCTATATATTCTGAAAATGACTGACATCTATCAGATTCTAACACCTATCACTTCAAGTGGCATCAAGTATATTCTAATTTGACTGCTACCAAAAATCCAAACATTTTAAATTTATTATCCCACATTTGTATGGGGAAACTCAGAGCTGGAAAGCACTGCAAGTGAAGGCATATATTGTATTAGCATCTGCACAAAATGAATGATCACAAAACAGATATGTATAATGAAATAGCTTATCCAAATGCAAATATACATTGTGAAATGGTTAATCAAATATATCAAGATACTATAGCTAGTGCCAGGGGTATGGAATGCAAGGAAGACTAAATGAGAAATGACCCAAACCCCCAAATGAAAACAAAAAAGCTTTTATTTTAACTTTGAAATCAATCAGACTTAAGTTGCTTTTATTCCACTACAGCAACCCAATCTGCTTTATTTCTGCTTTTTTATGTTATTCAAAAGGAGAAATGGCTTCAAAGATACTATTTTTCACATTGCTCTAATCCAAACAGGGCCCACGTATATAGAAATCTCATGAGAAAAAGCTCAGCTATTGCTGTGTGATACTGTGAAACTGGAGAAGAATTGTCCAGTGATTGGTTTAGATTGGTACTGCACTAGGTGGCATCACTAAATCTTTTAAAGAGGAGTCATTAGCACATGATTATAGTAGTAACTACATATAGGCATTAGTTAGATATCACTGGACATGATTACATGAGACACTGACTGCGCAGTAGCCTTATACTACTGCACAGTAGCATCATCTGGCAAAAACCGTGACACGACACTGCTGAGCAGTAGTATTAGGTTACTGTGCAGTAATGTCACAAAAAAAGGTGTTTACCAAGTGTTACTGTGCAGTAACTTAGGTTACTCCACATTTATTACTGTTTTACACAACTACTAAATAAATGCACAGTAATCACTACACAATAGTGTCTCATATAGATGTGGCCACTTAGGGAGGCTTTATGCTATAAGAATTTACTAGTTTCAAGTTGGGTCGGATTATTACTTTCCCTGATGGGAACCTTCTGCTAAATTCTGAATAGGGAGAATCCAATGTGGTGCTTCAGTGAATTTTACTGAAGGCTTTCACAATTTAAGTAATTGATATTTGAGCACTAGTATGAGTTAGTTACATCACAAACATGTTAAATTTCAGCCAAGAGGATTGATTTTTCTTCTAGATTATTTATAAATATTTTTCAATCCACTTAGGAAGACTTGACTTCTATCATCTTTTCTTTTCATCTCTCTGTAAAAGCATGTGTGTGCAGGAAAACTTACCAAAGGTAACACAAAAATATAAGAGGTCTATTTTAAAACTATGAAGAACCTGAGTTATCCAGTACCCATCCTCTGTCTTTGCAATATATTCTGTCTCCATATTGCTTTTCTCTGCCTATGACCTCTAAGGAAATAATCATTTCCTTTTCTATTTTATATGAAGGCAGTTATATAGTCAGCATTCAATAAATGAAAATACTCAATCCCACTATACAAGCCATTCGGCAATGATCAGTAATCTTACAAGCGTACAGAAATACTTCCATAAAGCAATTCACCTAAACCAGGGGTCAGCAACTTATGGCCTGCAGAGTGGCCATTGACCAGCCCATGGATATAGGGCTTTGATGGCATTTGGAGGCAGGGAGCTTCTGCAGCAGTTGCTTCCCCATGCTGCCAGGGGGAGAAGTGCCAGCTGCATGCACTCCCATCATGCCAGTGCTGGAGAAAGCAGTGATGGTGGCTGCAACCAGATGCTCATCCACCCACTCACCTCTGACCCAAACAGGATAATTCCAGCCTGCAGCCTTAAGAGGTTGCTGACCACTGCCCTAAACAATATGAATAGTGATTAATATTATTTCCTCCAAATACTCTTGTGCAGAATTCATTAATTTAGTCAAATGAAACAAAATGGTACCATCCTATATAGCATAATTTTGAAATCATCCACTCTAGTGGAAGGAAAGGATCATTTGGGATTAAGAGTTTATACCCAGATGTTTAAAAGTGTATTTACTTTGAATTTGCTACACCTTCAGCTCTGGCATCACATCCCTTAGAAATGGATGTAACAGACAGCCAGTGTGGGCTCACCTGATTGGCTTGAGATACTTACCCTGGGCTAGAAACACTGGCGGTGAACTCTGAGCGACCCCAAGGGTGGAGCAGGGGAGCCCTGCTCTGTGGAAAAGGAGAAGCCGATCTAAAGAAGGGGTTTTCAATCCCCTCATTCGCATGGAAGGGGGATGGCCGGGGTTGTGGGCCAGCCACCCTGAGCCCTGGTTGGCTGGTTTGCAAGCCAGGGAGGGACTGCTGGAGGGGATAAAAGCAGCAGCCAAACTGGCGTGTGGGGGCTGCTGACAGTGACTCCTGGGAATGACACAGGGGGCCTAAGAAGAGCTGGGGTGAGCTGACCCAGCAGAGGGAGCAGAGAGACCCCTCTGAAGAACCTCAAAGGCCCTGGGAGAAGAAGGCAGTGGCAGTCGGCCATGCCTCCAGCCCTGCAGCAGAGAGGGAACAGCGGCCAGGGCTTGGGGCAGAGAGCTGGTGCCCCAAGGCCCCATCGCTGCGTGCTGGACATGCCAGGCATCCCAGAGGCTAGGGGTGGCAGTCAGCCCCCCCACTCCACTGCGGAAAAGAAGCAGTGGCCAGGAACGCAGGCAGCATCATTATCCGGAGCAGGGAGCTGGGCCAGTGAGTTGAGGAAAACCCCTTTCCTCCCCCGGGGAAGCGGGACAGCAGCAGGCAAAGCACTGGGATCCTGAGGAGTGGCAGAGCACCAGGATGAGGGTCACTGGGAGCTCGGGGCGCAGGCCAGTGCTCAAAGTGGGATACGAGAGCTGCGAGGTGTGTGGGGCGCTCGGCCAGTCATCTGGAGAAGGGGTTTAGAGAAGCAACCCCTGGGAGCTGCCTGTGCTGCTGACCCTCTGCCACTGACTGCCCCAGTGGGGACTCAGACCTGTCCCTTATTCTGCAGCTGATTGTCATCGGATGGAGTCCCTGAGCTTTGTGCTTGCGTCATGCCAATTGCTACTCTGTTGCTTGTTGCTTGCCTTTTGGTTGCCATGCAGGGTCACCCTTCAACCTCTTTGCGGGGGTTGGGGTTTGATACAATTTGATTGCAGAGGAGCCTACACTGTTACAATCTGTCGCTTATTGGGAAGTCTGTTGGAACTGCTGGAAGCGAGCAACCTGCTTCCTTGCTGTAGCATCTCAGCAGTGGCTGAAAGCTGCCAGTTACCCTACCTGTGGTTCTTGAGTCAAGGGTTGACTAA
>NW_005841889.1:1403208-1408243 GCF_000455745.1 Alligator sinensis
AAGTGTTGATTATTAAAAGTGAAATTGTTGTGTGTGAGGATGAAGTATATAAGGTCAGTAATATCTTTGGGCCTGTATTCTGAGTTGTAATCTTGTTCCTGTAGATATGTAAGGCAGGCCTAGATGACTAATGCATTATGGTTTGTTTTGTGATTCTGGTTATGCCATTTAAGTTCACTTGTAAATCACCTTTCCTAGTATTCTTGTTTTGTAAATAACGTGTAAATAGTTAAATCAGTTAAATGTTAGACCTTCTTGGGACCACAGGCTGCTCTGTCTGGCCGGACACCCTGCCCCACACTCACCCCATCATCCCTGATATTTGCGCGGGGGTGGCAACTATTGGGCAGCCACCTGAGTTACACAAAGAACATCTGAAAGCCACGTATAGGAAGTTAAAGCTCTAAACTCAAATACCCCTAAGTTTGAGAGCCCTCTCATTAAACAAACATGTAGGATTTGATGCTGAGTTCAACTTTGCATCAGTGTGATTTATTGCTTTCAAATAATGGACAGGTTTATTTGTGTCTATTATTGTAAGTATTTTGTTGTTAGCTTCAGTATATTCAACATTAAGGATAAACATTCAAATTTTTAGATTACTATTTTTCATGATAGTGTATTGATTCGAATTCCAGTAGAATTACTAAGAATAAAACAAATACCACTATTGGTAATACATCCCATAATGGACTGAATTTGACACACCAGAAAAGCAGAATTTCAGTGTTACCAAAAAGAATCCTGACAGTCTGAAAGATGAACTCCACCACTTACTGTTTTTATAACTTGGTATTTCTCACAGTCCGTAAAAATATTAATATAATTTTATTTCTCCCTTACATCATTTTTATATACTGATATAAAATTGTCTATAATTGCTTCAGAACTACAAAGAATGATTCTGGACTAGAAAGAAAAATAAAACCACAAAAGCAGTTTATCTGCTTTTTGCATTTTCAGAATAGTGGAGATCAAACAGACGGCTATAACTGGTGCTGTATAGAGTACAATTAATTCAAACTTCTTTAATACTGTCTCCCTTACGTATGGCAAAGCAAAAGCAGATCTACAAACTTCCCTTCCACAGTAAAATTACTGAAAGCCTTCCAGCCCCCCTCCAACCTGAATGTACACTATCAAATCATTGTGGTTATTATTTTATGTTGAGCAGATGGTATTATGAGATTTTTGATAAAGAACAACAATCTCCCAGCAAGGGTTGTAGAGGGGTCGCCGAAACCAAGATTAACAATTGATTAGCTTTAATGGACCATGGCAGTAATAAACAACATAGCTCTACAAAGATATTTGATTGTCCTGTTAATGCTGCTGACACAAATAGCTTTTAACTGGCTTCCTAAAAGTGTTAATATCTTCAGAGCCTCAACAAACCGAAGACTTTGTCAAAGTGAGAATGATCCTGTAGTGGAGCATCAATCACTGTACACCTTTAAAAAGGTCTTACAAAAATGTGCTTCTGATTTATTTTGATAATAGAGGGCACATCTGCACAAGACGCTTTACTGTAGGGCTATGCAAAGCATCTCATGCTGATTCAATTCAGAGGATTCGGCCCGACTTGGTGGCCAAATCTCCAAATCTGAATTGAATCAGAGGACCAATAAAAAGGTCCATATCAATTTGAAGCCCTCCAAATCAATTCGGAAAAGATTTGGAGAGCTTTGATGATTCAGTCAATCCCCAGTCACTGCAGCAGGGAGCTGGAGCCAGACTTGGAGGTGGTAAGTAGGGGGTGGGGGAGGGGAGGCTGGAGGAGGGGACCATGGGGGGACCCTTGCCAGGACCTATCCCCCACCTGCTCCTACAGCCCCCCCCCCCCCCCCGCCCCCCCCCGCCGCCCCCCCCCCCCCCCCAAAGATGGAATATTTGTCATGATCCCCCGAACCCCTCTGCTCTCCCAGCCCCCCTATAACTGCCCCCCCTGCCCCAGCTCCTGGCCCTTTAAGAAAAAAAAAAAAACCCAAACCCCAAGCTCACTGGCTCCTGCAGCAGCCTCAGGGCTTTGGTGGGCTTTTGCAGACCGCCCCCAACAGAGCGCAGGGCAGTGGGGGGCAGCAGAGATCACCGCCCACTGGGCAGTGTAAGAGGGTTCCAGGGGCAGCCACCAGGGAAATTAAGTGTATATATACAAATGCCAGGAGCATGGGAAACAAGCAGGAAGATCTAGAACTCTTGCTTGTGAGCAATATCTTTGACCTAGTGGGACTAACTAAAACCTGGTGGGACTCTACTCATGACTGGGTGGTAGGAATACAGGGCTATAGGTTGTACAGGAGATAGAGGAGAGAAAAAAGGAGGGGGTGTTGTTCTCTGTGTTAAAGAACAGTACACATCTTCCCTAATCAAACTGGGATCAGAGGATGGACAAGCAGAGACTCTGTGGGTTAAGATCCAAGGGGGTCGGGGGGAAAGGGACCTAGTGGTGGGGGTCTACTACAGGCCTCTGCACCAGGGGGATGAGGTAGATGGGGGATTTTCCAGGCAGCTCTCAGATGCTGTGTGGTCTAGAGACATGGTAGTCATGGGGGACCTTAACTACCCAGACATATGCTGGCAGGAACAGACAGCTAGATCTAACCATTCAGGCAGGTTCTTAACCTGTATTCAGGACCTCCACCTAACACAGGAGGTAAGGAGTCCCACCAGGGGTAACGCCTTACTCAACTTGGTGTTGGCAACAGGGGATGACCTGGTGGAGGACTTGCAGATTAAAGGCTACTTATGGGACAGTGATTACAAAATGAAAAAATTCACTATCCAGAGAAAGGCAGGCACTATACCTAGCAGGACACAGGTGCTGAACTTTAAAAAGGCTGACTTTAATAGGCTCAGGGGATTGATTAGCAGGGTACTAGGAACCAAGAGCCTGGATGCTTTGGGGGTCCAGGATGGGTGGTCATCCCTCAAGGATACCATTCTTTGGGGTCAGAGTGAGATAATCCCATGGCAGAAGAAAGGGGGCAAAGGGGTCAGGAAGCCCCTTTGGCTAACCAGGGACATCCAGGATACCTTAAGGGCAAAAAAAGAAGCATACAGGAAGTGGAAGCAGGGAGTAGCTAGCAAGGAGTACATTTCCTTTGCCCACACCTGCAGGGAGTCTTTCAGGAAGGCCAAAGCAGCTCTGGAACTGAGGCTAGCAGCAGGGATTAAGGACAATAAAAAGTCCTTCTTTAGGTACATTGGGAGCAAAAAGATGCTGCAGGGTAGCACAGGACCCCTACAGGACAGGCAGGGGGGGCTTAGTGATGCATAGCAGGGACAAGGCAGTGATCTTCAATGAGTTTTCTGCCTCTGTCTTCTTAAACAGGAATCTAGACGAACCCTCAATATGTATCACGGACACCAACAAGGGGAACATCAACCGACCAACAGTTGGTGCTGACACGGTAAAGGGACACTTGGAGGGACTGCACATATTCAAATCACCGGGACCAGAGGGATTCCACCCACAGCTAATGAAGGAATTAGTGAGTGTCATAGTGGAACCACTAGCAAGGATATATGAGCTCTCATGGTGCTCGGTTCAGGTCCCGGAGGATTGGAAGAGGGCCAATGTCATCCCAATCTTTAAGAAGTGGAGGAAGGAGGATCTGGGGAACTATAGATCAGTCAGCCTTACCTCTATCCTTGAGAAAATCCTTGAAAAAATTATCAAGGAACACATCTGTGGGAGCCCGCTGGCTAATGTGATGCAGAAGGGTAACCAACATGGGTTTATAGCAGGCAGGTCCTGCCTCACTAACCTAGCTTATTTTTATGACAAGGCCACCAAATGTTTAGATGCAGGAGTTGAAGTGGATGTTATCTATCTCGACTTCAAGAAGGCCTTTGACACAGTATCCCATACAATCCTATAAATAAGCTGAGAAGATTTGCCTTGGATGACTATACGGTAGACTGGGTAGCAAACTGGCTCAAGGGTCACAGAGAGTGGTGGTGGATGTGTTGATGTCAGCCTGGAAAGATGTGGGCAGTGGAGTCCCTCAGGGCTCAGTTCTGGGGCTGAAGCTGTTCAACATCTTCATCAGTGATCTGGATGAAGGGGTGGGAAGCACCCTGTCCAAATTCATGGATGACACAAAAATATGGAGTGAAGCTAACTCCCTGGAGAGGAGGAACCAGATCCAGGCTGACCTAGACAGGTTGGGGAAGTGGGCAGAGAGCAACAGGATGCAATTCAATAAGGTGCTGAACCAGATGGGGCAACTGACAACTGACGTGCTGAACCAGATGGGGCAACTGACAACTGACGTGCTGAACCAGATGGGGCAACTGACAACTGACGTGCTGAACCAGATGGGGCAACTGACAACTGACGTGCTGAACCAGATGGGGCAACTGACAACTGACGTGCTGAACCAGATGGGGCAACTGACAACTGACGTGCTGAACCAGATGGGGCAACTGACAACTGACGTGCTGAACCAGATGGGGCAACTGACAACTGACGTGCTGAACCAGATGGGGCAACTGACAACTGACGTGCTGAACCAGATGGGGCAACTGACAACTGACGTGCTGAACCAGATGGGGCAACTGACAACTGACGTGCTGAACCAGATGGGGCAACTGACAACTGACGTGCTGAACCAGATGGGGCAACTGACAACTGACGTGCTGAACCAGATGGGGCAACTGACAACTGACGTGCTGAACCAGATGGGGCAACTGACAACTGACGTGCTGAACCAGATGGGGCAACTGACAACTGACGTGCTGAACCAGATGGGGCAACTGACAACTGACGTGCTGAACCAGATGGGGCAACTGACAACTGACGTGCTGAACCAGATGGGGCAACTGACAACTGACGTGCTGAACCAGATGGGGCAACTGACAACTGACGTGCTGAACCAGATGGGGCAACTGACAACTGACGTGCTGAACCAGATGGGGCAACTGACAACTGACGTGCTGAACCAGATGGGGCAACTGACAACTGACGTGCTGAACCAGATGGGGCAACTGACAACTGACGTGCTGAACCAGATGGGGCAACTGACAACTGACG
>NW_005841889.1:1408387-1422318 GCF_000455745.1 Alligator sinensis
CCTGCCTATGCAGGGGGTCAGACTCGATGATCTCAAGCAAATCCCGGGACGTCTCAAGCAAATCCCGGGACGTCTCTCAAGCAAATCCCGGGACGTCATTCTCCCCCTGTACTCGGCCTTAGTGAGGCCGCAGCTGGAGTACTGTGTCCAGTTTTGGGCTCCACAATTCAAAAAGGATGTGGAGAAGCTTGAGAGAGTCCAGAGAAGAGCCACGCGCATGATCAGAGGTCAGGGAAGCAGACCCTACGATGACAGGCTGAGAGCCCTGGGGCTCTTTAGCCTGGAAAAGCGCAGGCTCAGGGGTGATCTGATGGCCACCTACAAGTTTATCAGGGGTGACCACCAGCATCTGGGGGAACGTTTGTTCACCAGAGCGCCCCAAGGGATGACGAGGTCGAATGGTCACAAACTACTTCAAGATCATTTCAGGCTGGGCATAAGGAAGAATTTCTTTACTGTCCGAGCCCCCAAGGTCTGGAACAGCCTGCCACCGGAGGTGGTTCAAGCGCCTTCGTTGAGCACCTTCAAGATGAAACTGGATGCTTATCTTGCTGGGATCCTATGACCCCAGCTGACTTCCTGCCCTTTGGGCGGGGGGCTGGACTCGATGATCTTCCGAGGTCCCTTCCAGCCCTGATGTCTATGAAATCTATGAAAGGACAAGTGCAAGGTGCTGCATCTAGGGAGAAAGAACTGCCACCATACCTACAGGCTGGGGAGAGACATTCTCAGCACCACTGAGGCAGAAAGAGATCTTGGAACCACTGTAGACTCTAGGATGAACATGAGTCATCAATGTGATGAAGTAGTCAGTAGAGCCAATCACACCTTGTCATGCATCTGTAGGTGCTTCACAAACAGGTCCAGGGAAGTGATTCTCCCTCTCTATGCAGCACTGGTCAGGCCACAGTTGGAGTACTGTGTCCAGTTCTGGACGCCGCAGTTCAAGTGGGATGCAGGCACCCTGGAGAGGGTCCAAAGAAGAGCAACTCATCTGACTGGAGGCCTGCAGGGAAGGCCCTACAAGGAAAGGCTAAGGGACCTTAACCTCTTCAGCCTCTCAAAGAGAAGACTGAGAGGGAACCTTGTGGTGGTGTACAAATTTATAAGGGGAGAGCAACATGACGTAGGCAATGATCTGTTTACCAGGGCATCCTCTGGAATGACAAGGAACAATGGCCATAAGCTACTAGACAGATGGTTTAGGCTGGAAATTAGAAAAAAGTTCTTCATGGTCAGGGTTGCCAGGATCTGGAATGGGCTTCCAAGGTAGGTGGTGCTTGCCCCATCCTTGGGGGTCTTCAAGAGGAGACTGGATAGCTGCCTGGCTGGGATCATATGATCCCAGGTTGGGGAACGTTTTGTTGCTGGCAGGGGCAGGGAGGTGGACAAAATGGCCCACTGAGGTCCCTTCCAACCCTAGAATCTATGAATCTATGAACCAGTGAGCCCAGGGTTCGGGGAGGGGGGTTCTTAAAGGTCTGGGAGCTGGGGCAGGTGGGGCAGCCATGGGGGGGCTGGGGAAGCAGGTGGGGTGTCCAGGGGCTCGTGCAGAGCCCCCCCCACATGACATGGGGTAGTGGGGGGTGGTGGGGATCACCCCCCACCAGGCAGCACCCAGTGAGTGGGGGCTTTTTTTTTTCATAGTGCCAGGAGCTGGGGAGGATGGAGCAGCCATTGTCAGGGCTGGGAGAGAGGGGCAGGGTTTGGGGCCTGTGTGATTCAGAGATTCAACTGATTCAGCACTGGCTAAATCGCCAAATCAGAGTCGGCTGAATCAATTTGGGACAGTGATTTGAATCACTGAATCGAATCACTGTCCCCCAAACTGGCCAAATCCGAAGCAAATACTAGCCACTTCTCACAGACCTACTTTACTGCACGATAGACTAATCTACTGCACAGGGGGTGCATCTACATGTTGCCATATGGAGACGTTGCTAAGGCACCATACTTTAGTACATCCTTTATGAAGTACTAAAGCACAGTGCAGTTTGCGTGGTTACTGCGCCATGCGTATGGTTAGATTTCACCACCATGTGCCCTATAACTGGGGAGAAGGCCACTATTGCAATGTAGCTAACAATCACATGTAGACTTGTGTAATCACTCTATAGCCAGAGCATACCATACAGCTATGTAGTTCATTGCTACGTCACCATAGGATGTGTAGACACACCCAGTAAAGCATCACTATGTAACTGTGTACTGAGCTACTGTGCAGTAAAACAGGCTAATGTGCAGTCAATCTACTACCTGTATTTAGTTAATGCGCAATAGTGCATGTGTAGATGCTCACCAGGAGCAAATTTGCTCTTACTCAGCCAGACCAGCAGAGGGCCAACCTCCTGCCAGGGGCACAGCAACATGGCTTGGAGTCCCTCCAGCCACAGAGCAGGGACAGCTCTTTAGCAGTCCCTCGTGGCCGTCAGCAGTCCCTGGGGCCTAGGCCAGCTGATGCCTGCTTCTGGCCACTGTATGCTGGTGTGGTAGGCATGTGCTTGTTGCAGCAGCACTGAAGAGCCCTGGCCTGACCCCCTGGCTTCTGCCAGCTGCTCCCTGGCTCCTGTGCACCATGCCCCTATACTGCACGCATGTACTGGCTCCAGCAGTCCTGCAGGCCATCATGCATGAGTGGGAAAGGGACCAGGAGGACTTTGCCTTCCAGGACAGGCTCCTCACCCTTGAGAGGCACATTGTCTTCTTTGAGAGGATGCTGGAGGTGTAGAAGCAGGCTGCTGTGGTGGCCCAGGCAGTAGAGGCCATAGAGGAGAACTGCAGGGTGCTGGACACCATCCTGGCCCTGGCAATTACCTTTGTGCTGCCTGCCACCCAGGCCACAGCTTTGGCCCCATCTGCCACCTGGCAGCCGCCCACTACTCAGCCTCCAAGCCTGGCCCCAAACCCAGCTCTGGCTCCAGCTCCAGCTCTGCCTGCTACCTGGCAGCCACTTGAAGCCCTATGCCAAGCCCCACAGTGGGCAGGAAGGTCTAGCAGCACCTGCAGTGGCTAGAGCCCCCTCCCCCTGCTCCCAAGCTCAGTCCCCCAGCAGCCAGGCTACCCACCTGCGCTGCTACAGACATGGTGCCCTGTCAGCTGTTGCTGGGGGGACAGCAGGGATAATCCCCGTTGCACTTGCCACAGGCTTGTGGGACAGCATCCCAAGCTAGGCTGAGCCTGCCCACCCTCGATGCCCCTACCAGCCTGAGCCTGTCCCCCTGGAGGCCTCTGCCAGCCTGAGCCTGTCCTCTTGAAGACCCCTACCAGCCTGAGGCTTCCCCCCTTGGACAACCTTGGCAACCAGGCAGCTGCATCCAGAGCTTGAAGCTCCCCCTGGCTGCTGCAGGAGGTCAGAGCAGGGCAGAAACACGCTGAAGGAGCAAATCTGCTCCCACCAGGGTGCACATGTAGATGCCTTTCCAGGGTTGGCTTACTGCACAGCAAATTACTGTGTAGTAAGTCTAAATAGCATTAGTTACGTGTATAGATGCACCCAGGTTCAATTTTTTCTTAGCATGAAGTTCATAGAAGAAAATGCAGCAAAGCTCCCAAAAGCTAGAGTGCAATGGAACTCCAAACCATTTGAATACATACAAATGTAAAGCCTTATAAAAATATGAAGAATTGATTCCAGTGCACCCATTTCCTGGGTGCTTCAAAATGTTTGAAAGATTTAACTTCAAAGATTTCTAAACCAGCCTTCTTGACATTAATTCAGAAGAGGCTGCTCTTAGGGTTCTGTTCCTATATCAGATAACGCAGCATTTTCACAAGGGATCAGTATTCCACACCATATTTCTCCTATAAAAACAATATTCTAATTACTGGAAGTAATAGCTACAAGTTCTAAAAGCAATATTTTCTGTGTTGTATGCTTTCACAACAGATTCTAAGCATGGAGAAAATGTTCGCTTTCCTCATTTTCCTTTAAACCTATTTCCCCCAAATGTTTATTGCTCAAAATTAAGAGGGGCTTGATGGACAGCCATAGGAAACAGCAGAAAATATGTCAGAGTGAAACTAAATAATACCGTTATTTATTATGACATTCAGGAAACCACTAGTTAGGAAAACATTTACTTCTTGAACACTGAGTTACAGTACCTATTAATATTTTTATTATTAGCTTCTATTTTTTTCACTGATTTGTCTTTGCAGAGGCTTTGTCTTATTTTCTCAAGGCTTTTCCAGCATTTTTTCCTAAGATGTGTTGCCCAATTCTTCTTATTTCCTTCCTTTCTTTATATTCCAACTAGTACACATGAAAAGGCACCATTTTGAGAAAGCAGTGATGCAATACCTAAGGCTCCTGGGTAAAAAAAAAAGTCTTGTCTGCTCTAGTCTCAGATCCAAACACAAACCATTTGCAAAATGCAAGGTCACTCTAATCCCCTCCCTGTGGGTTTCCACCCCATCTGCAAATTCAACTCTCCAAAGTGATTCCTTGCCAGTATACTGCAAGTACAAAACATGCAGCTAATTACTGCATTTAAAAATCTTGACCTTAGTTATGCAGGGAAGTTCAGCAAAATCTGTAGAAGAGCAAAATCCACCTGCTAGGTCTCTGAACATGCAAACATTAGATGCACAACCTGTCAAAATACTGAGCCAGCCACCATTAATTCCATTTTCTGTAATCAGCATCCCTCTATTACTCACGTGCTTGACTTTCCACAGCAGTCCTTGGAGTAAGCTTTTGTGTAATTCTTTATTATATATTCTGATAATAAGTATTTTTTTTTAAGTAATCACCTGTAAATCAGCATCAAATTCATGCTTCAAGTGAGCATCCTCTGCTGCTTCAACAAGACGCTGCAAAAAAGAAGAAAACAAAAAACATATTGTTGGAATAACTGATATCATCATTAAATCCCAGTGCTTCCTCCAGTGTGATTAAAAAAAAAAGATCGCTAGTGAGCCATAACATTAATTGTCACTGTATGCTATGGTGCTTCGTTGACTCTGAGTCAGATTTTCAAGAGTTTAAAGCCCAGGCATTTTAAGTGTTCAGCAAAAGTAAAGGTAAATTTTCAAAAGAGCTCAAAAGCTATTGAAGCACAAAGAGCGATAGCTTCATGAGTGCACAGCATCCAGCAGCGTCCATTGCAACATTTCTGGCTAGCTTTTTAAAATAATACCACATCGTGCTTAGATCTTTGGAACGCATGTCCACTTCTTTTCGTGCCAGTGCAGAAGCTAAGAAATTTTCAAGTCTTCGTCTAAATGTAAAGCAGACAGCTTTTCGTAAAGGGGCAGTAATTCGTGTTTATAAACATTTGTGCTTTAAAAAGGGATTCTATAGAGGGGATTAAAAACCTAGAGATTTGTTTATTTACTTCACATGCATTAGATACTGTGCACACTTCTTTAACATGTTTATAATCATAAGAAGATTTTCTGCTAGAAAAGAATTATTCCATTTATTTCTAATCCATATCCATAGTAAATATTAGCTTCTCAACCACTAACCTTGTTTAAAGGCAGAGAAAACCTCTTATATTTTTCATTCGTTCAATGTCAACATTAAAATTTTCTGTTCTGGGCTTCCTTACAACTCACATCTCAACCAAAAAAATTGTTTTGCTAAGATTTAGTCACAATCTCTCAATTCTTATTCAAAATAATGCAACAGAAAACAAAGGTTTGAATTCAGCCATTTTATTCTATGAAAAGACCTGATATTTCAAAAACGTTTAGGTTGTTTTAGGTTTTTTGTACTCATAATTCTGAATATTCTTCTTACCATAGAAATGGTTGATTTATTTTTTTATTTAAACATGCCTTGTAAAAGAGCCAGATAATTTCATGATCAATAATGAAATTTCCTCAAACAAATGAAAATATAATAATCATATGTAACAACCTAAGCTCTAAGTCAGATAATTAAGGCCCCTGCTTCACTGAAGCAGTGGCTTAACTGGGTAACTGGAGGGAAGATAGGGGTAACCACTCTGAACAGCAACTCGGGGGGGATGAAAAAAAGTGGCTGCTGCTGGCAGCTACACATTACTTTGTCCTGAGCACCCACCCCATACAGCTGCACTGAATAAACCAAGCATAATAAAATCATGGAAAGGATTCAAACTCCCAGCCCACAGATGCATCTTTACTATGTTTACGGAAAGATTTTCTTCTTTTTCTTTGATGCATTAGGTCTCATACATACATATTCACATGTCATAGGAAAAAAGCCCACACATAAGTTACTTAGGCACTACGGTCTTCTCTAGTAATGCTTGGTGTTACATAGCTAACTTCTTTGGGTGGTTTTGAAAAGGTGTCCCTTTAGAGAAACACAAGCCTTACAGTCCTAAAATGTAAGACTGTTCTGAACTGGAGATAGACCCAAATAGTCTGCCTCTCAAGTAAAAATAAAACATTAAATACATTATAGGAAGGCAACTGCTATAGTACAGAGAAGTCTTTTTACTTTTTTTTACCTCAAATGTAATATGTAAATCAATATACTTTTTAAAAAAGTGCCTTATATTCAAAGACAAATATCTGTGCCATGCCTCTGTGGCAAGACAAACAGCAAATAATTGTGAATCAGAGCAGACACTGATACAAAATAATACAATTTCACATATAAAAGAAAAAAAAATTAGCTGACACAATGAACTGACTAAAATGGTGATGCTCCAACTATATAAACATGGATACATATAAGTACTTTTGTACTATATGAGAATCATACCTATTAAAAAAAAATTCAAGGAGTTATTTCAACCTACAAATAAATTAGGCAGCTTTTTTAGATAGATATATATATATATACACACATATACATACACACACACACACACACTCAAAAAAAGTAAATACAAAACCTATACATATATTTGGATGGGCAAATTACAAATAGACTTTAGAGGGTTTTTTAATTTGATCATTGCTGCCAGCAGATTAGCTCTGTCCCAAAGCAGCATGGTAAAACAAGTTTAATTTTGCTAGCCTTCTTTTATTAATTAAATATTTAAAACATTATAAGCAAAATAACATATAACTTGATATATTCCCATAAAAACTTTTTAAAAAGCAAAGATGACCTACAAAACTGCTTGTTTGAAGGCTCCTATTTGAGCCTACAACATGGAAAACTGTGACTGTGATGAGTATATTTAATTAAAAACTAAAGCAATGGAATTGAAGAAGGGTCAAAAGACTCTTTCATACAAAAGCAAATTTGAGACAGAGAAAACAGGCATCTATTTTTTCCTTCATACTGAAGCATTTACTTATTCAGTGGAAAAAAAATATTAGTCTGCTATATCATGAGGTATCCAATTCCTGGAACATGGTACCTATTGGTTAGAAGCTGTAATTCATAGCTTTTGATTTAGTTTGTATTGACCCCATGTTTCTAAATTACATTTTTCTTTTCAATGAAATAAATTTTAACCAAGATTATCTCTGCAGATGAGAAATTACCCATCTTGTGCTTCCTCCAATAATGTTAGTGACAATCCACTTAGGAGGGCAGAAGAAAAATGAAGTGCGCTCTTTGATTCATACCTTTTACTTTTAGATACAAGTATTTAAGGTTGTTCTTTTTAAAAATATGACCCTTTGTGTATCCAACACTCCCATGGTACAGCCCCTTGAACCAAAGCAGCACTAAAAGGAGTGGGGATGGAACAAAAGTTAAGAGATCCACACAAAGAGTTTTCTTCCTCATGTAGATCAGGGTTGGGATAGGGTTACACACTCCACCTACCCAACGAGGTAACAGGGGGATAAAAGCATTACACAAAGGATACAGACCAAAGAAAAATATCCTGCATGTTCTATACAATGCTGCCCATAAAACGTGTGCGCGGATGTGTCTGTCTGACTGTTTTTTAATCTCTCGGCACCAATATAGACTAACAGTAAGAAATGTGGAGAGGGGTGTGGAAAAGGTGAATCAGTCATAAGTCTACCAAATGACATATTAGATTTGTGCAGATTTTATCAGAATGATCAAATTGTATACAAATGTAGTTTTATTTTGTTTTTTGTGGGGGGTTTTATTTTATAAGAGTCCCCAGAGGGATGAGGCATTATGGAAGAAATTCCTTCAAGCGCTTCAGACAAGAATATAAAAACCATATGTAAAACTGCAACATTTTTATGTTAAAGCTAAAATCCACCTTTTAAAATACTTTCATGACAGAATTCTGTATCTAGCAATGAATTCTCAACATTTCCAGTGATTGGTGATTTTCACTTAGTGTTTTGTAATGATATATTTAATACAAATGCAAATGTATTTTCATTAGAGTATATCTGCTCTGAAATCTCTGCTGCAAATAAATGCTCAGTGAGTCTTGCCTATTCTGAAGGGAGTTGCAAGTGATCTATATACATACACACTGAAGGAATTACAAACTTTGAGTAGGCTAGTATGGGGAGTAAACTATTTAAAGGGCATATATTACTACCACCCTTCAGGTATTTGAAGGCTGCTATTCAATCCCATCTCAGTCTTTTCTTCTCCAGACTAAAGAAGACCAATTCCCACAGCCTCTCCTCAGAAGTCATGTGCCCCGGGCCCTGAACCATTTGCATTGCCTTCTGCTGTACTCTCTCCAATTTGTCCACATCCCTTCTGCAGTGAGGAGTCCAAAACTGGACACAGAATTCCAGATGTGGCCTCACCAGGGCTGAGTAAAGGGAAAGAATCACTTCCCTTGATCTGCCAGCAACACCCCTACTAATGATGCACAGTACGCTGTTAGCCTTCTTCCCAACAAGAATACACTATTGGCTCATATTCAGCTTATTGCCCACTGGATCCGCCAAGTCCTTTTCAGTAGGGCTGCTGCTTAGCTTGCCAGTCCCCAACCTCTACTGGTGCATGGGATTGTTCTGTCCTAAGTGCAAGACTTTGCACTTGCCCTTATTGAACCTCATGGGTGCATCCACACATGCAGGCATATGCACTTGCAGTAGCAAAAATAGCAGTGGCACAAATTTGTGCCGGAGATTTTTGCCTCAGCACACAGGCCTGAACACGCACTTTGTTGTGGGCAAGTTGTGTCACTTGGGGCAAACTGACCCTGCCCAGCTCCTCCCAGATCTGCAGCCAGGGAGAGCTCCTCTGCTGGCCCCAGCAGTATAAAAAGCTGACCTGGTGAGCAACTCAGGGTTACTTACTCTCAGGAGCTTCTGGGGAAGGAGCCTCAGGGAGGAAGTTGGCCACACCCCTTCTTGTCCCAGGCTGCTGCTGCCACAAGCTTGGTCTCAGGAGCTTCTGAGGAGAAGATGGCCCGGCCTCTTCCTGCCTCTGGCTACTGCTAGCTTGTTCTCAGAGGTTTTGGGGGTAAGCTGGCTGCATCCCCTCCTGTCTTGGGCTGCTACTGTTACTGTTGCTGCCCCCTCCCCTGGAGTGTACTCTACTGCACACTGTTGTCCCCCCTCAGGGATGGGCACGCCACAGCCCAGCACCGCACCCCAGCTTCTGCACCCCTGTTCCAGCCTGCTGCCCAGCCCACTGCCAAGTTGCGGTCAGGGAACAGCCTGGACAGGAAGCATGCACTGCCTGTGGGCCCCTCCCCCAACATCAATTCTATTTTGTCTAGGTTGTTGTGGTTTTTATACTTAATATATAATATGCCAAATGAACGTACATGCCAATGACGATAACTAGATGGCTGCTACCACCACTGCTGCTCCCTCTCAAGAGAAAGGGAGATTCTCTGCTGCAGCACTCAACACCACACCTGCACTGGATTACTCCCTAATTGACTGATTGCTCCTGCTCTCCCCCACAGCTACCTCAATGCATCTGATCCTGCTTTGTTTTCCTGCCTATTGCTCTGCTGTTGAATGCTGGGCTGAGGGGCTCCTGGACTGATCTTCAACAAACAAAGCCTCTCCACTGCTGCAGCCATCTTTTACATCTGCCTCAGCAGCCTTCCCTGTGTGTTTTTGCCCTTGTGGGGTAAGTCCTGTGGTCCCCTGCCACTGCCCTGGCGTTTTCTTGTGTGGCTGAGTAAGCCAGCTCAAGTCTTCCCCAGCCCTTGTGTATATTTTTTCCACATTCCCCAAGCATAGCCCCTCCCCCCTGGGTTTGTTTTTTTCCTGTAGGGCTGTAGCTCAGTAAGCTTCAACCCCTTCTCCCCTTCCATTTCCCCCACAACCCCAGGCTGCCCCTATTAGATTCACCAGCCCCACTGTATATTTTGGTTTTCTTTATTGTTTTCCCCTCTCTCATGTGAAGCAATGGCATGGCAGGAACCTTCTGGGGGGGCAGATGCCCCCACAGAACTTTCTGCAGCCCCCACTATGGGGGCAGATCCCAGACAAGCCCCCAAGGGGATGTATGCCCCTGCAGCCCCCACCCCAGAGGCAGAGTCCAACCAACCTCACCATCAGGGATCAAAGGCAAGGGCAGTGGGAAGGGCTCCTCTTCAGCCTGCTCCACAGCTGGGGGCAGGAAGGTGAAGGGCAAGGGCCCCGCCCATGAGCCTAGACCACTAGCACTGCCCACTGGTGCTCTGCCTGGAAACGTGCACGGACAACTAAGAGGAAAGTGGCTCCATCATGTCCAGGCACCTTCCCAGCCAGACCCTCCTTCCTGGTGAAGTACAGTGCCCAGTTGGCCAGGGCCAGGAGGAGCTTGATCAGGAGATCTTGGGACTTGGTGAGGCCATGGATGGGGTAACCAAAAACAAAAAGGTCAGGGGTGAAACTCAACCAGAACATGGGTGCCGCACTTCAAAAGGGATGTGGCCAGCCTGGAGGGGTTCAGAGGAGGGCCACCCGCTTGGTGAGAGGGCAGCAGGACAGGCCCTACAAGGAGAGACTGAGGGACCTGAACCTGTTCAGCCTCAGCAAGAGGAGGCTGAGGGGGGACCTGGTGGCTGCCTATAAACTCATCAGGGGAGATCAACAGCAAATAGAGCCCTTTTCTCCCCAGCACCACCTGGGGTGACAAGGAACAATGGTCATAAGCTGATGGAACATAGGTTTAGGTTAGAGATCAGAAAGCAATATTTTACAGTTAGGGTGGCCAAAATCTGGAACCAACTTCCCAGGGAAGTGGTCCTCGCCCCTACCTTGGGCAAATACAAGAGGAGGTTGGATGATCACCTGTCTGGGGTTTTGTGAACCCAGCATTCATTCCTGCCTGTGGCAGGGGGTCAGGCTAGATGATCTGTTCAGGTCCCTCCTGACCCTAGCTACTATGAAACTATGAAACCTAAGGAGGAGGGGCTTCAGCCTGGCACACCTGAAGGTCATGTGTTCCAGGGTCTCCCTCTGCTTACAGAAGGGGCAGGAAACGGGTGTCTGAAGCTTCCCACTGGGGTGCCCCAGCAACGCCCTCACCAAGCAGGTCCTGCCACTCTGAGGCTGAATGGGACGCAAGGACAGCATGATGGATTGTGCAGCACAAAAGTATGTAGAGGTGGTGGTGATGGACAGTGGAAAAGTGGACCGGTTTGGTATTCTCTAGCCAGCTCAGATGGTTGAGCAGGGAGTGCCATGAGGCCAGATGATGCACCAGCCCCACAACAAACTCCAGTGGGCTGGAGGACACGAAGGAGGAGTGGAGACCACCACCATGCAGGACCTGGTTGGCAAGGGCATCAGGAGGTAGCGCAGATTTCACCTCCTGGACCAGACGGCAGGTCGCATGTGTTGTGGGTAGACCCATGCACTGGGTCAGCACAACGGGGTCCACCCACTCCTGCCTATCATAGTCCAGGAGGTCTCTGACATGGAACCAGCCAAGATCACCCTCTGTCACAAGCAGGGTGCCTCTGCTGTCAGCACCTCCAGCTAGGGATTCCAGAGGAGGGGCTGAATGAGCAGGTTGGTGCCCTAGGCGAGTGTTGCAGGGGACCTGGAGGTAGAGACCAGCCTCCAGGCCCAGAGAAGGTCCTGGGAGAAGTCTGGCAGTCCTCGCAGGTCCTTTAGGGAGAAGCCCTGCAGGCCAAGGAGCTGCCAGTTATACTGGAGCCCCCAGAAGTGGTGGAGGAAGACGCACCCCACGTGGCCCCATGTGGCATGGCTACTGATACTGTATAGCAGTGGCTGCAGGGCCTGAAGGCAGAACATCAGGACCTGGCTGCAGAGGCAAGTCAGGCCCTGGTCACCCTCCCACAAGGGGAGCCTCAGGACCTCCAAGGAGACCCAGTCCTGTCCTGGCCAGAAAAACTTCAGTGCCTATCTCAGCAGCCCTGCCAGGACCTCAGGGGGACCAGGAAGGGTATGTAAGCAGTGCCAGAGCATGAACAGGCCCAGCTGGTTCAGCACCAGCACTCTCCCATGCAGGGAGAGACACCTCAGGAGCCCTGCCCATGCCCAGAACTGCTCCACCACCCTTGCTTCCAGCTGGTGGCAGTTCTCTGGCAGGGAGGGGTCTGTGGGAGACAGGTAGACCCCCCAAGTAGAGCAGCAAGCCCGTGCTCCAGCGGATCCCATGGCGCACAGGTGGGAATGAGCCCACCTGCCACCCATCACCCACTGCCAGGCCAAAGCTCTTGATCCAGTTGATGCAGGCAAAGGAGGCCATCAAGTACAATGCCTGGCAGGTCTCCACCTGTGCCAGGTTGCCTGAGTCCTAGACCATGAGGAGTACGTCATCAGCATATGCTGACAGGACCAGCCACACTGCTGGCTCCCAGAGCATCAACCCCACAATGCGCTTCCTCAGGAGAACAAGGAAGGGCTCCAGGGCCAAGGCATACAGCTGGTCTGACAGCAGACAGCCTCCGTCTCCTGAACAGGATGGGCTCCATCAGGGTCCAGTTGAGCTTGACCAAACACTATGCAGAGTCATACAACACCTGGAGAGCCCGCATGAAGTGGGGCCCAAAGCCAAAGACCTGCAGTGTGCCTGTGAGGTACGTGTGATACACTCTGTCAAATGCCTTTTCCTGGTCCAGGGATACAAGGGCAAAGGACAGGCCCTTCCTGATGCGTTAGCTCCAGGAGGTCCCAAACCAGGTACAGGTTGTCCAAGATGAAACATCCAGGCACTTTGTACATCTGGTCAGGATGGATCACGTCCATCAACACAGATAGCAGGTGCAGCAAGATGGTCTTCACTATCACCTTGTAGCCCATGCAGAGGAGGCCAGTTCCTCAGGTTGTGGGGATTTGTCTTCTTTGGCAGGAGGGTCAGCATGGCCCTCTGGCATGACAATCCACTAAGACCCCAGACTCCATTGGGATTGGGAGAGCTCTGCAACCCCTTGGGACGGGTGGGGGAAGGGCTCCTTCACTGCGAAGGCACTGGTAGGGGAAGGCAAAGGGCCCAAAAGCTGCAATGCCTGGATCTATAGGCAAGCCCACAGTTTCATAGATGCTCTCTATATGTATGTGAGGGTGCTGCGCAAGCCAGCAAACCCCACACCAGGCATTGAGATGTGTGAGACCCCTGATGAACCATCCACTCCGCCTCCCCCAGCTATGAGGTCATTTAAGGTCATGACCCTAAACATCCACAGCTGCAGAAAGGGTCTCTGGAGATGCCAGGTCCTTCATGAGGGGTGTACCCCATAGTATTCTTGCAGGAGACCCTGATGACTCCAGGCAAAAAGCTTTATTGTCAGCTGGAGTGGGAAGGCAGGGTCTTTTTTATGCACCTCTCAGCCACCTCTTGCAGGGTGGTCACCTTGTTCTCCCCAGGCCTGCAACCAGAGGTTCTCCAGGATGCTGAGGTGGTGCTGGGCTGCCTGCTGCACCTTTACATCCAAGTTCAGGGCCTGGTTCTGAACCTTCTGAACATGTACACCCCTGAGAAGGACCTGGGATTGGAAATTTTTTTTTAACCAGGTGGCCACTTACATCGGCACCTTCAACCCTCGTGAGTGCCTGGTCCTTGGCAGGGACTTTAACGTCACCCTAGACATGCAAGACCAATCGGGCAAGGAGCTGAACCAGGCCACTGTAGGCATCCTTGGGGAGATCCTGACAGACTACTCCCTGGTGGAACTCCG
>NW_005841889.1:1422363-1429274 GCF_000455745.1 Alligator sinensis
TATGAGGGTGGGGGAGGAGCAGGCAGTTGAACCAGATTTATATCTCTTTACCGCACTTTGTCCAGGCCCACTCCTCTGGCATCTGGCTGGCCCCTTTCAGCGATCACCACCTTGTCTGGGCCCAGCCCACGCTAGGGCCTGGACATCTGGGGTCAGCCTATTGGCATTTCAGTACCAGTCTGCTGGAGGATGTGGACTTCAGGGAGGCCTTCCGGGACTTTTGGCTGGCCTGGCGGGAGCAACGGGAAGCTTTTCCCTCAGCTCAGAGATGTTGGGATGTGGGGAAGGCACGCACCTGGCTTTTTTGCCACAGCTACACTTGGGGGCACACCCAGCAGAGAGAGGCAGTCTGGGAGCAGCTTGAGCAGGATGTGCTGGAGCTGGAAATTTCACAGAAAGGCCACCTACATATTTTAGAACACAAATGTGTGTGTGAGACTACGGTCTTCATACGAACTAATGAACTAAATTTTAAAAATAACAAGTGTAAGAACAAAATATTAGCATCCTCTCTCTGTAGAGTTTTTTTCCTTCATTATTTGATATATAACACCCCTTTACTGGCATGTCGTGATACAGGAAATGGGTATGATTTTATTACATGAAAATTACTTACAATCAGTAACAAGTCATCCTTTATCAGGTGAAATACTCAGTCACAGTATGCTTGGAGTAAACTCTATTATCAATATGAATATCTAATTCCCAATCAAAATACATCACACAATACACTGCACTGGTGCTGCGCATATGCCAAAGAGTATTTGTTAAATCTGCGGGCTAAATAACTCTTCAAAATGTCATTCAATGGTTCAGCATGATCTTTGGAGGAAAGACAGAACGTGTGTTTCAGTCATAAGAGCAATTTTCTTCACTGGCTCCATCATCAAAGGACTGTGTGGTGCACATGGAAGCATTCAAGAACAAATTACTAAAGTTAAAAACACATTACCAATATACCCTTCCATGATTTCCCCATTTTGAGGTTCAATTCAAAAGTGAAAAAGAGATTTCACTTCCAGAAATTCTAAACGGTTGTAGGTGCTTGGGCAACTTTTGAAAAGGTTGTAGTTTGCAGGGAAGGAAAAAGATTTGTCTGTGTTGAGTGGGTTATGTAATATTCTGGCATAGGTGGCATCTGCTGCAAGCTCTTCTCTGTCAAAGTTCTGGGACTTGCTTGTTTCACAGTTCATTTAGTGAATAAGGTAAAGAAGCCAACTGTGAATGTGTGATGTTGTTCATAAGTTTCACCATAATTTTTTATGCTTGAAGACAATATAATATAATGTGGCAATGAGTGCACTGATGTGAGAACAGGCTCTCAGTCTTACTATTTTATTGCAAATAGCCTTGCACATGCTTGCCATAATAATACAGATGTAGTCTAGATTTCAGGTAACAACACTGACCTTGAAGGGGTTATTTGCTACTATTAGCTGCGCATGGCTTTATAGACAGGCCAGCAACAACAGCCTTCCCATTTGCTGTGTATTTGCCAATTTTCCTGCCTTTGAAGAACCCAGAAGCATATTAATTTCCCAGAATGGTCTTAGATGCAGGGAATAGGTTAGAGATTTCCTATTTGTGAAACTAACATATTACCAAAGCTGTTGTTTCAATGAGATATACTGAAAGTTCTTTAGCTCCTACTCCCTTGATAGCAGAGTTTCTGGTGTGTCATGTGAGTTAAGACAGAGATATCAGAACTGCAATTAGACACACCCTGGCATGTCTGCCTTCTTTAAGGCTGGTAACAAATATTAATATGTACACTGCTTACCTAAGCAGACAGTGCCCACTGACATGCTAACCCAAGCAGCAAAGGTGACTGCATGATCCTCTAAAGTTATGAATGATAAATACTGCCTTCCCAAGAGCAACTTCTATCATGTCCTTGCATTTGTTCACAATCAACAGTATTTTCAGGTTGAGGACTGTGAAAGCAAATATTTCTGAAGCAGGATAAAGAACTCATTTTTCACCAGAAAGCTGAACATTCAAAAATGAGAATTATAAAAAAGATTAAAGTTCATTAAAAATGCTTCTACTTCTGTAGCATTATTTAAGATAATCATGGTATAATCAGATGCATTCGTAACCAAACTAAGTCATTAGGGTACCGATTACAGTGACTGGAGGCTTTCATGAGCTGGAATTGTGCGCACAGAGGAAGAAGAACAGAGAATAGAGATGCCTCTTGAATATTCATGGGCTTGTAGCTGTACAAACAGGCCATATCAAATAAAATGTACACAGAGGGTCACATCTGACCAGGTCAAGCTAGACTTAGCATAGGGCAGGGAGGGGGCATTGTGTTAAATACCATGACACCACATTTTTATTCCTCTTTAATTCTGGGGCTGGCCATGGACCAATTTAACTGCAGGCATAAGTTAGAGCAGTTGCAGGGATGGATAAATTATACTTATCTGAGTGTGTTACCAGAGAACTTTCTCAGCAGCTGAGGAGTGCCATGACTCCAAGCATTATTCTTTCCCCTGGCCAAAACTCCCAGCCCAGGGGCCTGGAGGTAGGAAGCAGAAGAGTTTTTGTACCAGTTCTACACCACCTAAAACAGTGGTGGCCAACATTTTTGCTTGTTGTGCCACAGCTTAAGCCCAACACCTCCCTGATCATGACTAACCCATGGAACATGCCACAAGTACTACTCTAATCCCTACCCCCCAGAGGTGTACTTGACAGATTTTGTGCCCTGGGGCATTAGAATGGAGGGAGGGGGGTTCAAGCCTCCAGGTGCAGCCCCAAGGAGCAGAGCATGGCCAGGGGGAGGACTCTCCTGGTGTTGACCTCTTCTATTCAAGCAGTCAGATTAACCCCACCCAGGCCTCAACTGCTGCAGTTTGATATGGCAAGTGAGGATCCAAAGTTCTGAATTCAGCATTGACTGCAGAGCCAGGAAAGGGTTAAACTGGCTATTAACAGTGACAGTTGAGCCCAGCCCCTGCTCCACACCAGAGAGCACTTTGCTCCCTGCTTCCATTCCACAGCTTCCCTTTACTGACAACCCAAGGCTTGCATAGCCCACAGGGCAATTGCCTGTACCATTTATGGCACGTGTGCCATGGGTTGGCCATGACCAAGAGATTACAACAATGCTAGGGAACACTTGGTGGACTAAACAAGATTCCTTTCTTTCCAATTTGATCCATAAAGCATTATAAAGGATAGTAAAAAAGGTGAAGATCTGGTCCTTAAATTCCATTTGCAATTTGTCACTTGAGGGTTGTTCACACTATCTGTATGACCACACAGACTTGACTACAAACTACTTTCTAAAAAAAGGAGAGCTGAGGTATGCACATTAGAAATCTACAGGCATCATAAAGACCCACCTCCATGTCCTGCCCCCCTCACCCCACCCATCCTCAAGGCCTAACAGGTGAATAAGTATATATTATTAGAAGATTTTATTTTTCTACTCCAACCCTGGAATCTAAAATATTTGGAAAACAAGCCTAATTAAAAAGGTCCAACAATTAAGCATTATTTAGTTGGTAAGAATGAGAAGTCCACTTAATTAAATAGATTTATACAATTTTGTCTAGATATGTTTGCATTGTTTTTCAGAATCCTGACAACAGAGCACAAATGCTTTTATGTATTATCTTGTTGTGTATAATGAAGTCCCCTTTTACGACCTTGACTTTGAATCCAAAGTGTAAAAGGCTTAAATAACAAAATACAAAATGATTATGGTGCATGAATCTGATGCTGGTTTATCTGGCATATTTTCTCTTTCCATCAATGCATGAGAGAAACTATTAAGGAATGAAACTGAAAATGTATCACTAATGACACCACCAGACAATAATACGCATGCATATTTTTTTATTCTAAGCATTATTATTACTATTGTAATGGACAAACCCTGGAAATCATCACAAAGCCTAAGCTATCAGAATCAGCGCTATGGTACTCCTCAAGTAATCATCATACTTCCAAAGCATTGATTTGCATGCCACTGAAGCCCTGGGGCACAGGCAGAGGCAGAAAGGGAAGCCAGAGGGAAGGGGAGCCTGGAGCCCTGGCTGCTGCTACAGCTGGAGCAATGTGGGGAGTAGAGATCAGGTGGAAGCCCGGGCATTGCAAATTAACCCCTCACAGGCCACATATGGCTGACTGGCTGCCAGTCTGATAGCCATGTTCTCTGGCATGCAAAGGGTGCATACTCCCTGTGAAGTTCCTCTGCTGGCTTACCTTTCCAAACAGCAAAAGCACATTATTTCTCCATAGTGTGAGGATCTACAGCATCGATAGATTATGGGAAAGGATGGAACTCTGAGTTGCTGAACATTTCTATGAATCATAGGAAAGTAGGGCTGGAAAGGACCTCACAAGGTCATCTAGTCCAGTCCCTTCCTTAGGGCAGGACCATCCCTGACTAAACTATCCCAGTCAAGTGTTTGTCCAACCTCCTCCTGAAAACTTCCAAGAATGGAGATTCCACAAATTCTCTAAGTAGTCTGTTCAAATGCTTCACCAACCTCATAGTCAGAAAATTCCTCCTAATATCTGAACCTGAATTTCCCCTGCTGCAGCCTGAAGCCAGTGTTCCTAGTCCTGTCTCCTATAGCCACAGAGAAAAGCCCATCTCAATTTCTCTATAATCACCCTTCAGGTATTTGAAGATTCTTATCAAATTTCTACCCCTCTCCCTCCACCCAGTCTTCTCTTCTCCAGACAAAATAACCCAAGTTCTTTCAGCCTTTCCTCATAAGCTTTGCCTCCCAGGCCCCAAATCATGTTTGTTGCTTTGCAATGGACACTTTCTAAACTGTCCACATCCTTCTTGAAGCATGAAGCCCAAAAACTAGACACGGTACTCCAGGTAAGCCCTTGCTAGTGCTGAAGAATCACTACCCTCAATTTGCTAGTGACACTCCAGTATTGCTGTTGGCCTGTCTGCAAGAAGATCACAGTGTTGGATGACATTCAGTTTGTAGTCCACTGTACCCCCCGCCATATCCTTCTCTGAAGTACTGTGGCTTAGGCACTCATAGCCTAATCTGTATGTGTACATGCAGTTAATCCATCCCAAATACAAGACTTTGCATTTGTCCTTGTTGAATCTCATCTGATTGACTGCGAACCATTTCTCCAGTCTATCTAGGTCATTCTGGATCCTAGCCCTACCCACCAGCATGCCTGCAGCTCCTCCCAACCTGGTGTCATCTGCAAATTTGCTGAGCATGCAATCAATGCCAACATCCAAATAATTAATGAAGATATTAAACCATATCAGACCCAAGACAGACCCCTGGGGAACCCAACTTGCTATCTCCCTGCAACTACACATTGAGCCATTGAGGACTACTTGCTGAGTACAATGATTTAGTCAGTTATGTAAACATACTTATATGCTTAATACTTAACAAACAGTTTAGAATGATGCCATATTGCTTCATAGTCATTTGCAATTTACCACGTAATAATGTCCTGTCTGCATTAAGGTAAAGTTAGAAAAGCCAAAGATGTGAACTCATCTTTTCCATTTCCTTCCTCATGTATTTCTTAACTGTGCAATTTTAACATCATATTTCTATTAATGCCTTCTTTAAATTTCCTAACATTTTAAAAAATTGCACAATCTTATGGAAAGCATTGATTGCCATTTCCCATGACTAGCTATCATAGATAACCAGCACCTGAAGGTTAAAGAAATGTGGAACGAGATAAAAATTGACAAAACACTCGAAGTTCAGGGTTGATTAAAACCAATTCACAAATCATTTGGGGGTCCACCTCTGATCAGAAGGCTAGTTCCAATGTAAGTGAGATATTTATGTAATCTGCTGGCTATGAGTATCAAACTGAGAGAAGGGAATTTATTTATTTATTTTTGCCAATAATAAAATGGAAGAGAATAGAAGCGAATGGAAGAGATTCAGAAATTCATGCTGAATTGCCAAATACTGTCAGGCAGAAAAAAGGAGAGGCAATTGGTTACAAACCATGAAACATTTCACTTCGATTCTTTCCTAACATTTCACTTTCACTTTTCCTTTGAAAGATTTTTATTATTATTATTATTTTAAAATAAATCTAAATGTAAGAAAAAGGATGAACAAGAAACGTTAGCAATCCCAAACTTAAATATTTCATTTCAGGCCAAATGAAATATTTCAGGATGGTTCACTATATTTATTTTTTTCTCTCCCCTCTTTCTCCTCTCCCATTTGCTGTAAAAATGAATAATTTTCATTTTGGTTTTGACCCAAACCCAAATGTTGTGTTATTTTTCATTTTAGCACCAAAGCTAAAAATCCACTGCTGGCCACATGGGTTGAGGCTAGTGTTTTACATTCCCAGCTACTGCTGGCCAGTAGTGAAACCACTTTTCAGGCACATGGCAGCCCGTGTACATATAAACTAGGGCTGTGCAACATTTTGCCAGCTATTTTGTTTCAATGCTGTTTCGACTCATTTCAAGCTCAAAACAGCAAAATCAAAATGAAATGAAGGGTTTTGAAACAGCCTTGAAATGAACCAAAGGCAGTAGAAATGTTTCAAAAGTTTCAAAATGTTTCAAGTTTCAAAGCTCAAGCTGGACTTGCCTGCAGGGAAACAGAAAATAAGGAGAGGGAGGGAGAACAGTGGGGAAGGACTGTTCTCATATTGACTGTGTAGCTGGCCAGTGACTGTGATACTTCCCTGAGGTCCCTTCCAATCCCAGTGCTCTGGGGGAGGGATGAAAAACACACACACAGTTGCACATATCACGAGTTTTGCTTGTCAGCAGCCTGAGGTGCAGTTTCCCAGAAACCACTGCACCTATCTCCTTTAAACCTGGCAGACTTTGTGGCCTGAGCAGGGGCTACATCCCTGCAATTTTCACCCCCCTGTGCCTTAACACACATATGTGACACGAGTTTTGCTTTCAAGATCTCCTT
>NW_005841889.1:1429305-1473030 GCF_000455745.1 Alligator sinensis
GGCCTCAGAAGGGACTACCATCTCTGCAAGTTTCATCTGAATCAGACTGGAAATGACAAATGTATAGGCAGTTTTGTGCTTCCCCATTATATCCTGGGTGAAATGTTGAAACAGTGTAAAAACAGTGAAACAGTTTCAACTGAACGAAATGGAACAGTGCTTTCAAAATGAAATGAAACTGGAAATGAAACACTATTCCTTCAACATGGCAAAACACAAGTCAAAACAAAACGGTGCTATTTCACACAGGCCTAATAAAAACCTATACAGCACAACAAATAATCTGATACACTTTATATATGTAACAGGAGTAAATTAAAAAGAGTGTGGGATTATTGACATGATGAAAGTAGACTTGAGACTAGTGAGGACCTCAAAGTTTATCCTGCTACTCCCTGTACTCAGCTTATCACCTTCTCTTCGCCTTTTACCCTTCGCTCATGTGAAGTCCTTTCTAAACCTGTGGAGACCAGGAAGATAGACATCACTCTAACATCTATTAAAAGACGTAGGACTGCAAGTAAAGATGGTATTTCTCTGGAATTTCTTCTAGAATTCAGCACAAATGGGAGGGGGTGGCTGGCAAAACTCTTCACAAATATCAGATTCAGGCCATATCCCTAAAATTTGGAAAGTGGAAAAAATGATTGCAGTTCTCAAACCATGAAATCCCTCGGATGATGTAATGAGTTTCAAGCCTATCTGTGCATGACTTCAAAACACTTTGAAAGAGTTCTCTTGTTGAGAATTAGCTCTATCCTGGAGCCCAGGCTTCCTGCAGACCAGGTGGGCTTTAGACCAGGGAGAAGGTTCTTGCTCTCACCTCCC
Organism: Alligator sinensis; assembly: GCF_000455745.1. Lineage (NCBI taxonomy): Eukaryota > Metazoa > Chordata > Crocodylia > Alligatoridae > Alligator > Alligator sinensis. The sequence continues at coordinate 1,430,134 of NW_005841889.1, forward strand.
CTACTGAAGCAGGATTTCAAAGAAAACTTAAGACCGGAACAACCTTTATTGATCTCACTTCAACTTATGACACAGTATGAATAATGGGTCTTGTGGTTGAATTGATAGAGACTATCAGGTGCAAAAAGATTATTACAATACTGTTTAATATTTTGTCCAACTTGTCATTTGGTTGCTGTATTCCATATGAATAATACCAAGAAGTAATTGATGGGATGGAGCAAACTGCAGCTTGCAATACCTCAATCAAGCTAGCCTCAGGGCCCCTTCTGAATCCTCAGACAAGATATTATGAAGAAATAGAAACTATTTATTACCAAGAACACCAACAGTCTGGTGACCTTTGCTGAAACAGTAACATCTCTGATACATGGCCCAACACTCAGTTACAAAAATGAGTCTTGCCTCTGCTTTCCATCAATGAGAGAACACAGTAGGAATAATTCCTTTCTTCATGTAAGTGACTGGGAATTTTGCTGTTGTCTTCATTTGGCCAGGAGTTCAATAATTGATTTTCAACTAAACTAACATATTAACATGGAAATTAAAAATGAAAACAGACCCACCAAATCCATCACTTTTTTCACCAGCAGATCTCCCTATACCACATACATGGGATAGAGGCAGTGAAGTATCTCTAGGGTTACACAGTGAAGAGTTCAGGGTAATTCCACTTAGTCACTGAGTACAAAAAGTACCTTATAAAAGTACAGGGCTTTAGTAGATAGAGGGAATAATTTCCAAGGTGGAATATGGCCAGAACTTTAATATCCCAGATTTTTCAATAACATTTCTGGAAGCTATATTACAGAAACATATTTCAGCATAAACATCCTCTCTTCTATAATTACACAATTTATTACATAAAAACACAATTAAAGATGCAAGGTCAAGCATGCAAAAGTTAGGAAATGTTAGCATTAAGCTGCCTGTGTAAGCTTAGTTCAGCCCCTCCAGTCTTTAATGACATGATCTCACAGTATTTTTCCCCCAGGACTTTGCCTGACTTGGAACTGTTAGAGTTATTGCACATATATGTGCAACTTGAGCTAACAGAATAGTAGTTTGTCATCCTCTATGTTTACATGTACTGGGGTGAGATATGTTTCCTCCCTATCAGGAAATATTTGTGAAACTTCCTGAAAAATATAAAAGACATATACATTTTGGGTTACGTTCTAAGCTGTGAAGGAGAATGTGCTCTATTTGGGAGTTCTATCTATTACCCTCCAAGCTTGACATCCTGACCTCCTGTGCCTGCTCCAGGACTGTCTCCCTCTCCCCAGCTCCACATCCCACTTCTATTCTCCTTGCTTAGCCAATAACAAATTTTAGTCATCAGCTTCCCTTGCCCACTGATTTTCTGTTTCCAACTTCTAAGTTCCTCCTTGTCCCCAAGCCTTTGCCAGTCTGTGCCCAGTTCCCTGCTTGTCAGATCTCTCTCATTCCCATCCCATGCCATCACATTTCCTACCTGTCCTGTGCCTTCCCCAACTCCAATGGCACTGTTCCAATCTCCCTCTTTCCTTGGTCAATACCAGTGCCCTCTCCTGGCTCTGTGCGCCAATATCCTTCCCCAGTCAGTCCTTGTCTGACTGATAAGAATAGCTGCCTCCCTTCAATGCTCTTTCCTCCTTTGCAGTCAAATTTGGACATTTTCCCCTCTATGTTCTCAGGGCTCAATGGGGGGGGGGGAACTGCAGCACAGAACAGCGAGTCTCCCTTCTCTTAATTCTGGTTCATAGACCTGGTCCAAGATTTAGTAGCTTACGGTTTTGCTTGACAACAAATTTTAAGTGCAAAGTTCAATTATGTCTACAAAGAGCATGCACAGACTGATAATTTCCTAACTGGTTCAGTGTGGATTTGTATGGATACATCTCTAGCATAAAAAAAAAATCTCCTAGACAGTTTTCAACTCTCTACTTCTAAACACATGGATGTTATAGGTTCTCAAAGAAAAAGATCCCCCAAATTATTTAACAGTGTATTTCCCTCCAGCCTTGCTCTCACAAACATTAAGCTATATAGCTGAAATTTGCCCCCCTCAAAAAAACAAAACAAAATGCCCCCCCCCCCTAAAAAAAAACCCACCAAAAGAAAAAACACCAGGTATGTAAAATTTTAGGCCAAATTTAAAACATCGTAAGCAAGTGAAAATGAGATGTTAATGTTGCTATAACACATTGGTGGAGATTGGGGTGTTTTTGGCACTCCAGACAAAAATGTTGCTGACCCCTGCTCTAAGTCATCCGACATCTGAAAGTTCCCATAGATGTTAGCGATGGCTGCATAGCAGAACAGATAAAGTGTCTGCTTTCTTTTGTAAAGATAATGAGATCAAATCCAGTGGGATTTTGTTTTTATTAAGAAATTCTCGTATCTTTTGTTCTCCTCATATCTGACACATTGTCCTGTTTTCAACTCTTAATTGCTTTTAGCCTCCAAAAATACTCTGCATTTCATGGCCATATTTAAACAACTCTGTTTACAAAGCAAAGCATGCAAAGTCACTTTTCATTGAACTTTTCATGCCCCACTCTTGCTGGGAACTAGAAAACACACCTCTTGAATTTTGTACCACATTCTAGTTTTATTATTATTTTTCGTTCCAGTTTTCAATATATTTCTAACTACATTCATGGAACAATGTTAGAGACCCCAAGCAGCTATTTTAACACATGCAAGTTCCCAAAATTGAGAAAGCAAAGTCTCTATAGTCAATCTGATAAAATTAATACATGGCTTTGCAGAAACGATGAAGTAATTGTAATTATAGTTGGCCATTTATTACAATTTTTATTTTATTGTAACATATTCCTTCACTAAAAATAAGACGTGAAAGAGTCAAAGTTAGGAAAAATTGTATAGTAGTACTTGATAGTCAAGGGCAGTATTTTTACTCCACAAACCACATGGGTGGTGTCTAGTCTGTCCAAAGGCCAGATCCTGCTGGTGGGCCTGATCCAGCCCCATGATCAGGGGTGGGGGGCATCCTGACCCCAATCTAATTGCAGGAGCAGAAGGAAGAGGGGGAGGGGGAATGGGCATGGGCCAGACCCAATACGGTCACATGGGAGGAAGAGGGCCCTAATCTAGCTGTGTGGAGTGAACAAGCATGGCCCAGCACCAATCCAGTTACATAGGACTTGGGAACATGACAGTGGGGGAAGGGTATCAGTATTAAGTGCCACTGCTCCTCTACCACCAAACTTCCTGGGCTGAATGCCATTGCTATGCAGGCTAGGGGTTGAGTACCCCTAGTCAAGCGAATATGCAAGGGCGGGGCCAGGAGACTGGGTTGGGAGTGAGGGGCACCAGTAGGGCTGGTGGGGTGTAACAGGGCCCTGAGCTGTTACTAGGCTTGTGGTGGAGTCTGAACAGCCCCACCCCCCAAACCACCTCTGCACACTCACCCCAGACCTAGGACGACTCACCAGAGGCTGGGGAACCAGATCCTGGGACACAGTGAGTCTCCCAGGAAGGGAGCTGACACAGGTGTGGGAGTGAAAGAGAGTTAGCCATGTGAGGCTGGAGTGGGAAGGATAAAAGATACTGAAAGCAGCCTCAAGGGACTACACCTGTCCAGGAAATAGGCTGCCTGGAGCCTGGAGTTACCAGGGTTTAAGCAGCCACCGGGGGAGCTCAGGGAGTGCACTCTTCTGTTTGTTTGCTTGATTGTTTGGGGCACAGGTAGGCATCAAAATTGCTTTAAAATTGTAAATATATGAATAAAACATTGTGTTCAACTGATATCTATATGTATAGTGGTGTTTCATTTTAATCATGGAAAACCCAGATGTTGGGGTTTTTAATCAGAGAATTTTGGATTTTTTAACAGAGAAAAACAGGACCCCCAGTTATATCATAGGAAGAAGTAGTCTTGGTTTGCTATTCATTTCTTGCATGGAGGAGGGAGAAGAATCAGAGTAAGGAGCAGTGTGTGCAACAGAAAGGGCCAACACTGGGCTCAGGACAGTGTAGGAAAAGGAACAACATTCTGTGAAGCATAGGGTAGTCTTTATTTCAACACTTGGAAACTGGAGGGAAAAAACTGCCATGGGTGTAGGTCACAAAAAAGACCCTATTTGGGACTATTTTCAAGAAATTCCTGTGCCACTTGGAAAGACAGAAACACATGCCAAATGCCAACAGTGCAACAAAAATGAAAGGCCCGGTAGCCCATATGAAGCAACATTTGAAGAACACTTTTCAGAAGGCAATGAACTTGAAAATAGTGATGTGGATGCATCTGAGCCATCTAGATAAGTTGGCTAGTAACCTTACTATTTTTGAACCATTCTTATGAATTACATCCCATATATTGCAATGCTAGGTAAATGATAAATTTGTAACAATAATGTTAGTTATTTTGGGTAGATTACTTATGAATTTAAAAATGTTTTTGTTTAAAACCTAATGGATGTGCTAGTTTGTAGGAGCATTTGTCAATTATACATTTTTAGTATTACCCCTGCATTTCTGAAATGAGTTGTAGTGCTCCGTTTAAGCAAATGTACAAGTCGTAGGTAAAGCTGTCCTATAAAGAATAACATTTTAATAGGAATTTGTTAATTTTAAAATAAATATGTAAATATTTTTGCAAGCCAGTTTATATCAGTAAAGGAAAGAGTTTAAATAGAAGAAGAAAACCTTTATGATTTACTGAATATTTTCACTACAGAACTAGGTTTTGAAAAATGACATTGTAGCAGAAAGCCCTCTTTCTACATTTCCCTTCTGGACATGGATATAACAGAAGCCCCTTCTTGCCTGCAAATTTTGTGCATTTCTTTTCCTTCTAAGTACTGACAGAGACCTAGCACACACATTGCATGGGTGTGGCAAGACTCAGAGCAAGCCAGAAAGCTGACCTGGCTTTCTGTTGGCGAAACCTAGAAACTACATCTACATATCAATTAAGCTCATTGTCACTAAAGAAACCAAAAGAACTAAAATATCCACTGTGCTAATCTAACTCACTTACTGCCCCTAGTAGCCTTTGATCCTCACTACCTCACATTGCATTTTTATATATTTCTCATAGTGAATTTTCATATTTCATCTGTCTCGTCTTTACCATAGCATTTTGTATTTTATATTTTTAAACTCTTAAGGAATGTACTCCCTTTAGAATGAAGTTACACACTGGACAATTGTTAACACTGCATTGAAATTGTAACTGTAAAGTGATAAAATCTGTTGCGTGAATGATGCTCATCAGTAGACAATAGCCTGGCCAAAAGAACTAAATTTTAAGCTAATCAAGCTAAAGAACTGATTCTTGGAACTTGAGCACTCACCCTATGGACTATTCCTGTAACCCATGACAATACAGCCATTAATTCAGTAAGTCAAGGATGACCTTCCAAAACTTCAGGTGCCACCAGGCAGAGACCCCTGTAACTAACAGCTGTCAAGTACTACTCAAGAACCACGTGGGACAGCGACCTCCAGATTGGGTAGCCAAGATGATGCTGGGGGATCACACAAGTCTGCCAGAAAGGGATAAAAGGCAGTGAAGTGTGACCCTCAGGCATGCCCTCTCATCCAGCACCTGACCTACCGAGACAGAAGGACAAGCAGGCGACCCTCCTTCTGGAGAAGACATCACCTTGAAGGAAGCTGACCATCAACAGCAGACTCCAGGGCCTTGGATAGGTAGATATGCTGACACCAATGCTCACAATCACTACAGCAGCCACTACAAAGTATACTACATGGGTTTGAATGAGTGAGTGCATGTGTGTGTGTATGTGCTAAGGTGACCCAGTACCACCAATAATTCAAAGTTTATATTTATGATTTTATTGGTAACTTCACATCCCGTCCAATAAACTAGAATTTATTATGATCCCACGAGTTGGTCCTTCGTAGCCAACAACATCATTTAAATACTGGTTAAAGAATGTATGCTATAGAAGGGGTCTTACATTTATGGTCTCATTTTTTATAAATAATGCACTGATTAATACTGTGTGTGAGTGATTTCTTAACAATTTTGTTTCAGCGTCCAGCTTAGAAAAAAATGTCTAAGCAAAAATGTAAGTGGCATGTGCATAACCTTGTCACAGATAATGCTGCAAATGTAGGAAAGATGAGAAGAAACTTAGAAGATAACGAAGAAAACCTGAAATTTATAACATATAGTGCAGTGCTCATTTGTTGCACCTTTTAGCCAAAGACTTAAGTACTCCAGGAATAAAGGAAAATATTATTGAAATTGTGATGTCCATAATAACCTATTTGCTTCAACTTAAAAGAGCTGGCAGATCCAAGCTAATTCTCTCCTAAGATATATGATATGACAGAATTCAATGGTTGCTTACTTTGAGCTGTTTATTAAGAACTGGCCTATTCTGATGACCACATTTGTTACTCAGAGACATTGTGGAATTTCCATCTTTGCAGGTTTTTAAGACCTGGCTAGACAAAGCCTTGGCTGGGATGATATTGTTGGGGATGGTCCTGCTCTGAGCAGCAGGGTGAACTAGATGACCTCCTGAGGTCCCTTCCAACTCTAATTTTCTATGATCTGTGATGAAAATCATGACAAAATTAACGGAAGTATCACAGAGAGAGTAGTCAACATTAGACTAAAGAGAAATGTAAAAAGATATTAAAATGTATTTCCATAGCCTCGAACAAACTACAGAAGGATTGCTGCTGTATTATGCCTACTGCTGAAATTTGGGAAGAACTTCAAGAAACATTAAAGTAAGAAATAACCCGACAGCAAAATTAAATTGCGGGCAGTAAAACAGCAGATAGATCAAGCACTTCAACAACTTAATTCTCTTGTCAATATTCTTAGCACAAAGTACCAGGGTAGATGCCTAACTGCTGAAGAAGAAAATACTGCTATGACATAGGAATCTATTAATCACCCATCAGTCATGAAAACCATGATAAATTTCAGGGCTAGAAATGAATTATTCAAGCAGTACTTGTTTGCTGAGAAGGTCTTAAAGGAAGTCACACTACTGAACTGGTGGAAGTCACCAGAAAAGCACCAGGAACCAGAGTTTGTTGAAATGCTAAATCACCTTTTACCAGCAGTAGTACTCTCTTCTGCATGTATAGAAATATTTACTTCATTCAAAGCTGAGAAATCAATTGGGAGTTGAACAAACAGGGAAGTGTTTGGGTTTTTTTTCTCTTCCAGTCTATAAAGAAAAATGAGGAAGAGGATGCGATTTATGAGCTCAAAGAATTGAAAGGGGATAACATTTTCCAAAACAACCTAGGTAGAAAAAAAAAAGACTGTCTAATTTTAAAGAGAATTAGGCAAGTAGAAACTTAAGTTTAAATGACTATCACTTACATATTTTCAATGACATACCGATGCGGGGTGAGCAGTAATCTAACTGTAAAATGCATGTACTCTAACTGTAAAAAGAACTGTAAATCAGCATATTTCAATTGTTATATCAACCAATGAAAATACACCTTTCTTTAAAAAGAAAAACAATTACAATGGGAAAGTTGATTTTAAAAAATCAATTATTTAAATTAGGTTTGTGGCTTGCTGCTTTCAATCTTGATTTAAATCCATGATTACTATCAACTTGATTTAAATCAATCTTCCCTATGGGAGATGGTCCTTCAGTTAGGCTAATTAGTTAGAGAGAAAAGGACTGCAAAGGTTGCCTACTGGTCTGCAATTTTAAGTTTGTTCTTTAGTTCTTTTCATTCATTCTATATCTTTTACTGAACCTAGCGATCACTACATGGTGTCAGAAGTAGCAAATGACGAGGAACTTGAAAGAACTTGAGTTCCAAATTGAAAAAGAAGTTGGACACTGAGACCAAGTGGAACAATGCAGCCACATGGAAGGACAAAGGTAAGTGATCTTCCTGCCCAGTCACAGTGTAAGTAAACGCACAGTTAGCCCATGTGTAGACAAAACGAGGGGCATGTGTGCACACTTTAAAGCAGGTTAAATGCTTTTGCACTGCTTTAATAGTGTCAGTGTTTGCACGCATCGGAAGCATATTGCACAGTAATTTCAGCTGCTGTAGCAAATTCGGCAGTGTAATACAACTTAAATGACTTGGGGCACAACAAACTAAAACTCTGAGGAGGAGTTGTAGTTTGCTGTCAGAGTTTTAGTTTGAAGCCCTACAGCCACGGAGAGAAACACCAGGCTCCATGCAGCTCAGGGACTCTTCAGGAAGACCATGCAGGCAGCTTGGCAGCAGCCCAGGAAGACAGGCTCCGTCTAAGATATTTTGACCCCTAGAGCCTGCCTGCCTACCTGAGCTGCACAGGGGCCTGGTGCTTCCCTCCCTCTGGGTGCCTGCGGGCAGATGCCGCCTGGGGGGATACCACTACCACAGAGGGAAGCACCAGCCCCCAGCCCCCTAGGCCAGGGACTGCTCTGCCCACCAGCAGCTTGCCCCCCACTCCCCGCCACCAGAGGGGCAGGTAAGATCAGGTGTTTGCATGACACGGGGGTTTAAAAGGCCCCAAATTGAAGCAGTATTTTTAAAAACTCACCACTTCAATTTAGGATCCCTGTTTTGTCTACACATGCCCTTAGTTATGAACATTTTGCAACTTCCACCTGACCTTCTGATGTCAGGTAACATACCACAGAACTGGAAGGCATTTAGATAAAGTTTTGAGTGGTACATGCAACCACCGAGGCAGAAGAGAAAAAAATGATGAAGTCAAATCTTCAATCTTCTTGCGTATTGTGGGGGAGGAAGCCCTGGTCAAATGTGCAGAGTACTGCATGCCAAAAAGGAATCAAATGCTTGAAAGACACACAACATAATAAGGTATACATCAGTATGTTACTAAACTAAAGAGACTGAGTAAGAACTGCCCATTTAGGAATTTGACAGAATATCTGATTAGAAATAGAATTATTGTTTTGTTGTGTTGCAAAAGCCTCTTTTGAAGAAAGGCTATTGAATGAGGAAGACTTGTCCTAGATAACACTGTCCAAATGTGCAAAGTAGCAGAAACTGTGAAGGCCCACACTGCAGAGATGAATGCACCAAAAGGGGTAAACATGCAGTAGACATAAAAAATTATGGCCAGAAAAAAAAAAGGTCTCACAGGGTGAAATTTTCCATTGGCAAGGAGAATGATAGGGGGAAAAGACCAAATAAATAGATACATACCATGTACAGAAGGCAACATGGCTGTTGGCACTGGTTGTTACAAGCCAGTCCTGATACCTTATTCTGGGCAGGTCCAGCTTTCTTTAGGCCAACTACAACATCTCCATTCGATAAGAGGAGAACTTTATTGATACAGGGAAGGTCAACATGCGCATTAATGAGCTGCAATTATAGCACATTAAATTGAGTACTACTGTGCAGTAGCACTGGTGCACATATTTTAGGTGACACTAATGTGCAGTAGACTAATTCTACTGTGGATTAGCACCGCTTTTGCTGCCATGCTCTAATGCACAGTAGAATTGGTCTACTAAGGTTTTAGCATCTTGTGTAGACATGCTCACATAGTGATAGCACATAAGACAAGTAAAGCAAACAAAATGACTACACAATCATACTTATGCACCAGTCCTAAGATTTTACAGAGAAATGGAACATCTGGCCAGTATGCAAGCACCACCTTGTGGTTCTTGCTTGAAGGACTTCAGAGCCACTGCCCACCCCCTCCTACGGGGCGGCCGAGTGAGATGGGCCAGTGATGCACCCTCTACCCACAGTGGCCTCAAGATTCCACTTTTTGTATTTTCTTTCTCTGGGTGACTCTATTTTTGGGTACTCTTGATTGGTTTTCCTGTGGTCATCGTGCTGTCCATGTTCTGCGCTGTCTGCATAAATCTTTATTTCTTGAACACATCATGTATACATCTTAATTTGGTCATTTGCTGGTGTCTTAATTTGGGTCCTTCTGGTCGCCTGATTTGGTCATTTCACCAAAAACAGGGACTTCTCACCAAGTTGGTCACTGTGACCTGATACTAAGTCTGCATGTTCCTATCTTGTTATGGGCTTTAAGGGAACACACTGCCTGTTTTGTTGTTACATGTTTAAGTTTCCCAGGATGCATGTTCCTGTTTGGCTGATACAGCAATGAGAAGGTGAATCTTTGCCACAGACTTTAGAAACCAATTAACCCTTGCCATTCCCTTAGACCATTGTTCTAATGCAATATTTACTTGAACTACAAGCCAATTTCTAAAAGCAAATTCCTAAATATTATATTCTAGCCATCAATGGTCACATATTTTGTGCTGCATTTGGAAAGCTGTTTTAATCATAACAAGAGGAATCATTTTGCCAGGCACTACAGATCCCAAACACAAAAATCCTCAATTGCTGAGAGCATACCAGAAGAATTTCATAGAGATGGTAGAATCAAGAAAGGTCAGTGAGAGGGACTGGATTTTCCAAGTGGAAGGAACAGTGGTTTCATTCAGATTGTACCCTGGAGCTCAGGTTAATATTTCACTAGAGCATGAACATAAAAAAAATTAAGATGAAAATTAGAATAAAAAATGAGTCCACTGAACACTGAAAAAGTGGAAACAAATATTCCACTGTAAAGGAAACATCAGTAGCATCCAGTATAAAAACAAAGTATACAAACCCCAATTCATTGTGTTACTTAGGGAGGTGACACCAATTTTGGAACTGGAATGTTGTGAAAAACTAACTGAATTTAGTTAAATGTCTGCTTGCAGTACAAGAAGACACAATATTCATGCCTCCTGATGAGCCTCTTGGCTGTCACAGCCCAAACCTGGACAATTTTCTTAGGAAGAAACCAATTGTTCCAGAACACCAAAAAGCAATCACGTCATTATGGGAATAAATGTACTTATGGACCACAAATGAAAACACTATCATGCAGAAAGAGGAAATGAACCTCAGCAGGCCGTAGCTAATGAACTTAGTGCTATGTGCAGAAGCACAGCTGCCAAAAGTGCAGTCAATTAGATCCCAGTATAAAGACCCAAGTCTATTGAGACAGAGAGGAAAAGTTCTCACCAAAAACAAGTCAGCAATTGGATCTGATACTTTGTAGGTCTGAGAAGAAAGTAAAACTTCCCAGAAGACTCACAGAGACTTGTTAGGAGCTGCAGAAAAGGAGGAATAGAAGAGTAAGTGGTACAGACTCACTCCAGGGTAAGATGCTAGTAACCTCTCCTTTGTAGATGTGTTAATCACTTTTTGTGTTGATTGTTTTTTGTAGTTATTGTTCAGAAGAAAGATGTAGTAATAGAAGTTATAATTTAGAAACATTCCCTTAATTAGAGGGATACAGAAGTTGAGGACTAGGAGATGGTCCCCCAGTTAGAACACTTTGTGAGAAAGACAAAGGGTCTGTAGTTGCCTACTGATCCATAATTACATTTTACTCTTTAGTTTTTCTCATTCACTGTATGCCTGTATTTACTGTAGTCATCACTGGGTTCAACTTGTTCATATCACCATTAAGGGGAAATTTTCTAATTTTCTACATTAACTTTGATATCATGACCTTAATTATCAGAAAGGCAGTGTTTAGCCATTTTTAGAGGTATATTTATAAAGTTTATCTTTCTCTACCACCACCTATTTATTGGAACTTCTAGAATCAAGATAGCCTGACTTTATTGGGGAAGGGGTACAAAAAATAACACCATATGGGCACATCCAGACATACATGGACCTTTGGTTCCCCGGGGACAAGTAGTGGCAGCACACCTTGCACCGCTGCTTTTTGTCTCTGGGGAATGCCTGTTCCACGTGCGCTTTTGTGCATGGCAAGTTGCCCCGGGTGGTATAAGGGAGGCTGGGGCCAGCACTGTGCTGGCTCCAACAACCTTACCTGAGTTCCTGGGGCCCTCCTGGAGCTAGAGGCATGGCAATCCTGCCAAGTGGAGCCTGGCTGGTAGCTGCAGCACGACTTTGAGTGGCCCGGCACTGCTTTTTGACAGTGCATGTTGCCTGAGCGTGTGTTGCCTCAGGGTTTTTTCCTAGCAATTTTTTTTTGACCCCTGGATATGGGGGGGAGAAACAAACAGAGCAGCACACACTCAGGCAGCATGCCCTTGCAGCACGGAGAACTCTGGACTGTTCAGTATGTGGCACTGCAAACATGTTTGCAGTGCCACATACTGCATGACTGTGCTCATTTGGATGCGCCCTATAATGCTGAGACTTCCAATGCTTTAGAAAATTTAGATGTACAATTCACATTAATGGGAATTAATGATGTGGCTTATCTAGGCAGTGGTGAAAATCTCAATTTACACTTTTTAATAACACATTTTTAAATAATCTATAAAATGTGTGCCATAATCAATAAACAAATCTTTTAGATGGCTATCTGGATAGCTATTTTGTCAGTTGGGATAGCTGATTTGAAGTTTGGAATGACTATTTTGTCAGATAGGATTATGTCCATTGTGGTCACCTGGCAAGTTCCACTGGAAGATTCACATTATCTCCTGAGAAGGAAAAGAATATAGCTTTCACATGGGGAGAGAAAAACCAAAAAGTCTTTGGATGTTTTATGGATAACAGGCTGCATCTTCAAGAAGTATAGGGCAGTAGTACAAAAGCTAACAACTCTCATGTACTGCTGACGGGCCTTTGTCTCAGTCGGCACAACAGCTCCTATCAACAGCATTTTAAGAACATTACCTAACTAATCTTCTCTGAGATAGGTAAACTTAAGTATTCTCATTTTACAGGTGGATAAAATAAAGGACAGTGTTAAACTGACTTATGCAAGTCCATATGAGTCAATCAATGTCAGGACAGGTATTAAAATTCTGAACCTCCAAATTCCTATATGCTTTTGCAGCACGGCATACAACTAGCTAACATGCAGAGCCTGACTTTGATTTCACAATGGAAGCTTTTGTTTTGTTCCATTTTGTTTTTTAAACAGTGGCTGACCTAGTGGTTGTGTGTCATGCCATTAAGGCTGTGAAATTTCTCATCCAGTGGCTATTAGAATGTATAAATCTGCTGGGCAATTTAAATCTCTTTTAAAGACGTATTTGACTTGGCTTTTAATTAGAATCTTTTATGCTTCTTTAGCTGTAACAACCCATTTCAGTGTATCTGGCTGAATTACAAAGTGATTTAAAACATGTAATGTAAAATACTAGGTAAATACTATCAAACTAAAAAAGGTTAAATAAACCGTATTATTATTTTCACTAATTTTTATGATCTAGTCTTATTTCTGTTGCAGAAATGTAACAGTTATTATTTTTAATGCATGTGGTTACTAAGAAAACTAAAGACTAAAATATATTCAATAGTAATTGAGCAGTTGTCTCAGATCCCAGGGAAAAAATCACCAAATTAAGGGAAAAAGAATAGTTTTAGGTAGCATTTTTACAAGGTTCAGAAAGAGTTCTCACTAATTAGCTTTTATCTGCAGCTCATACATAATATAGCACACACAAAATAATGTGTTTTAATTAAATCTTTCACCACAGTAAAAAACACAGTAAAAGAAAGACCAATGACCACTAGCTTTCAGAGATTCTTGAGGTAATTACTGCAGTGAAACTGAACCTAGACTTGTGCTGCAGGTTAAACCAGAAATAACAGTATACCAAAAAGATTTAGGAATAAGATATACCTTAGTAATATGATGCATCTTAATTCATGTTCAAAGCATTTTGTAAACATTACCTTACTAACCATCTTTGACGCAGATAAGCACAATTATTCCCATTTTATAGATAGACAAAATATAGGATAACAACTGAAATTTACAATTAAAAATGAGTGGTAAACTGAGTTATGCAGATCCATACAAGTAAACCAGTGTTAGAACTGGCAGAATTTTGAACTTCCAAATTCCCACTGGTTGGTAGTAGATAACACCAAATACAGGAGCCTACAGTGTAGGTTCTTGATTGAAACCTAATGGATTATGCCATAGGTGATCATTTCTAAGGGTGTGCAAAGCTTCAGTTGCTGATTTGCTCCAGAGGAGATTCGGCCCGATTCTGCGGCCAAATCTGCAAATCCAAATCAGGAAACCCATTAAACTCTCCGAACTGAATTGGAAGCCTCCAAATCAATTTGGAGAGATTTGATGGTTCAGCCATAGACACCACTTTGTATGTTTTTTCTACAAACCTTGAGGTACCACGGCTTGTGAACACTGAGATAGTGGGGCAGATGGAGCATCCCACAGGATTGAGGGGGGTCCCCCACATGCTCAGTGGTGGATCTGGAAGTGGATCAGAAGTACTTCCAGTCCACTTCTGGGTCCACCTCTGAGCGCGTAGGGGACCCTCCCATGGGATGCTCTATCCACCCCACCATCTCAGCGTTCACAATACGTGCCTGGTCCCTCAAGGTACGTAGAAAAAACATATAAAGCTGTGTCTATGGCCAAATCACTTATTCTCCAAATCAGAATTGAATCTACAGATTCAGATTTGACTGAATCAAATCGGGATAGTGATCCAAATCAACTAATCGAATCACTGTCCCCTGAATTGGGCCAAATCCAAATTGAATAGTGCCCACTTTGCACACCCCTAATAATTTCTATAGAGTTATATCTCTCTATTCCAGCTGGAACCATACAAGCTAGATGGCCAGTGGCATTTACAAAGAGAGACTGGACGACCTAAATTATTTAAGGGAAAAAGCTTTATCAGAAAACTGAAAGCTCAGGTTTGCCAAAAATAAATGTCTATTTCTTTTTTTCCCACCTCCTTTCCAGACTCTGGTAGTTTTCAGAGATGCCAAGAAGTGGGCATATGCCATACTTGGAATGAGATAAAGAGAACAAATAGAATAGCGCTAGACCTGCAGAACTCAAATCTGGGGTTTTGATGACTGCAAGCTGCACCCACGTTTTAGATGTCTCTACTGTTGAATTGTGACTATCCGAGAGATGTTGACTGAAGTACAGTTAACTTTATTTAATCCCTTACCCTCTTGATATATGCCAAATTATTTCTATTTTTATGATCCCCTCAAGTCTCATAAAATTCATGCTCTTGCATATGCATGGAGACCTAAACATAAGCAGAGCATTTTTCCCAGTGCTCAGGTGCAAAAGCAAAACACCCCTGGCCATGCATCAATGTACTGACACAAGGACATGCCTCAGGTACAGTAAGTACTGAGGTTTGCTGAAGTTTTTTTCAAAACTTTAAGAGAAGGTGCGCCTCAGGAAATGGCTATCTTGGAAATTAGTAATATAATTAATAAACATCATGAGAGACTAGACTTCAATAAGTCCCCTAATTTTTCCTAGCCATGCTTCATCTGTAGTTTTATGGAGAAGCTAAAAAGTGAAATGTCATTGCAATCTCTCTCCATTCACTATTTATTCAAATATCTGTGGCATCAATAGCATCTACCTGAAACTTTCCAGATTTCAATGTCACTTAAAAAAAATTAAGCTCCTAATGAGTTTAACTTATTCATGCTACATAAAAGCCAACATGAGGAACATATTGAGCACCTATACACATGCACAATGTCTGGCAGGGCTCTTCGTGTTACGCCTGCAGGCAGCCAGGTGCTGCTCTGTTCCCCTCACCTCCAGTGGGAGCTGATAGTTAGAAAGTGGTAGTTAGAAGTTTGCTTTTGGGAATTGGCTTGTAGGTAAAGTAGATATTGCTTTAGAACAATGATCAGGGCAACGGCAAGGGTTAATCAATTTCTAAAAGCCTGTTTGTGACACTTTTCTTCAAAGTCCACTGTATCTGACACAGGCAAGTAGCAAGCAAACGCACAGGCTGGGAAATTGAAGACATGTGCCACATGAAATAAGGGACTTTGCTGTGTTGGCTAGGGCACAGTGCCCAGCTGCAGAGCCCTTAGGATTTCCGGTTTTGGGGAACAGACCAAGTTAGGAAAAGACTGGTAAAGCCCAAATTAGGAAGTGTGCATGTGATGGGTTTGTGAAACAAAGGAATATGCTGACATGTCAGAACTTGGACAGTATGATGACCATAGGCAGACCAATCAATGATGCCCAAAGATGAATACTCATCAGAGGAGGCAAAGGATACTAAAAAAAGGACCTCACAGCAGCACAGGATCCCTGACAGGGAAATCCAAGGCCACCATGGACAGAGGGCACACCACCAGCCCATCTTACTCACCCCACTGGGGGTTGGGCCTCAGCCTTCAACCTCCAGGCTGCTGACATCTGACATCCAAGAGACAACCTCAGAGTGAAACTTGTGTACTGGCCAGACATACCTTGACTCTGTGAACCCTGGGACTAGTAGATATAGAATTGTTTGGGTTATTCTGACCTGCTATCACTGTGTATCAATAAAATTTGTCTATTACCCAGTGAAAAGGTCGTGTACCTGGAACAAAATATCTGGGTCAGAAATTCAGTGCCAACAGGAACCACCCAACTGAAGCTTTCCCCCTACCCTCTCACCTGGAGTGGCATAACAGGGGCAGGGGAAGGGGCAGGGGCCACCGCTGGAGATCAGAGGAGCAGAGTAGCACCCAGCCAGCTGTAGCTACACCAGAAACAGCCCCACCAGAAGCTGCACTTGGTGGCTGGGCCTTGGGCCGGCAGGGCTGTTCTGCTCCACTTGCCTTCAGTGTCAGCTCCTCCTCCTACTCCTGCCCCTCCCCCTGCCCCTACTACACCATTCTGAGGGATGGAGATTCAGCTGTGAGGCTTCTGCCTCAGGACTCAGGGGCCTGATTCCAGCTCCTGCCTGCCTTCCATCCATTCCACCCGCCTGGCACAAGGAGCAGCCACCTGCGTGCCCTGGCTCTGGCCCAGGCCCCAGCCAGCACACAGCTTCTGGGGGGGCTGTTCTCAGTGCAGCATCAGCCAACTGCATGCTACTCTGCTCCCCTCATCCGCCGTAGTCAATCCTCTTCTTGGCTCCTAGCCCTTCTGTGTCTTTTGGGGTGGAAAGCTTCAGTCTGGCAGTTCCCACTGGAGGCAAGGGGAGAAGAGCAGCAACAGGAACAGCTCCACCAGAAGCTGCACATGCTGGTTGGGGCCTGGGCCAGTGGGCATAGGTGGAAGCAGGTCATGGGCTCCCACAGAAGGAGTGGGTGGAGCTTGGCACCATGTGGAGTGCTGCAGAGGCAGCCATAGGCAAAATCCAGTCAGTTGGTGGGACAGATCCGGCCTGCAGGCCATATTTTGCCCACCCCTGCCATATATCCACTCTTCAGGTATTTGAAAACTGTTATCAAATCTCTCTGCAGTATTTTCTTCTCCAGACTGAATAATCCTAGTTCTTTCAACATTTCTTCATGTCATGTTTCCCAAACCTTTATCATTTTTGTTGCTTTCTGCTTGACTCCTCCTAATTTTCCCACATCTTTCTTCAAGTGTAGGGCCCAAAACTGGACACAATACTCCAGGTGAGACACTCCTGTTAATATAACACAGTATGCTGTTGGCTTTTTTTTGTTGTAACAAGAGCACACTGTTGGCTCATACTCAGCTTATGGTCCACTGAAACTGTCAGGTCCTTTTCTGCAATACTACAGCCTAGTCAGCCATTCCCTAGTCTGATTTTGTGCATATGATTGTTCCATCCCAAGTACAGAACTCTGTCTTTGTCCTTACTGAATTTCATTCAGTTGATTTTGGAACAGTTCTCTGGTTTTATCAAGGTTGTTCTGAATTCTAGCCTAAGCCTTCAGAATATCTATAAATTCACCCAACTTGGTGTCATCTGTAAATTTGAAATGTGTGTACTCAATCCTATAATTTAAATCACTTATGAAAATATTAAATAATATGGGACCCAGGACAGACCCCTGAGGAAATCAACCAAACTTGCACAGCTGTTATCCATATTATTCTGATTACCATAAGTATCTGACTTCCTTCTTCTTAGACTTTGTTAGATCTTTGTGGCTGGTGTGTATTGTGCCATAAACGGAATATGTGACATGTGCCCCAGACCAGGAGGACCCCTCCCCCACCCCAATTCCAATGATCAGCTGTTCACTAGGATGTGGCAGGGGGCAGCTCCCAACACAAATGCCCAGTGCCTGATCCCTAAAGTCCAGGACATAAGCAGGCAGCACCTTCCCCCTGCCCCCTCCCCAATTGTGGAGAGGCATATATGCCAGGGCTGCAATGACATGTCTTTCAACTTGCCCACATGCTAGGAACCAGCCATTGGTGGCTGGACTCCCAGCATGCCAGCTACTTGAAAGGGTGCCATGGACCCCTAAACAGCCCTGCCAGTTGTGTAGTCAGAATCTGAGAAATTTTATGCCCCATTCCAAAAATTGCAAATCTTGCCACACACAGCTGGCATGACAAGACATGATTTTTTGGATTAGGAATAAAATTCCATAGATCCCAATTGCACAATTATACTAAAATCTGTGATTGGTCTTGGAGACTGATAACTACTCACATGGCTAACCACCTCTCTCTATATCTCTTTACTGTAGGCCGTAAAAATGCTTTGGTAATTTTCCTGAGTAGTGACAGTTCAGTCTGTTACTCATAGTGTTGATTCTCTTTTCTAAGCTGTTCTGCCTTGCTTTTATTTATGTGCTGGATAAGAAGGACCTTCTTAGGTCCTTCTGAGTGTGCAGGCCGCCTCCCGATCCCATCCATGTCGCCATGTGCAAGCCAGGAGCGATATGTGGACCCGTCTTTGCGCACGCGGGCTGTGGCCAGCAGCCCGGGCACGCGGGGTCAGAGGAGACCGTGCGGTGGCAAGGCACGCACGGGCTAGAATTAGTCACAGAGGTGTAGTGGTTGATTTAAAGATTGTTTACTTACACCAAAGATGGTCGCAGTGCAGGCAGGAAAACTTGCTTGAGTTACAGTTGCAGATAGAAAAGATAAGAGGCGAACTAGAGTTCCTTCCCGTGAACACTCTTCTAGCCCATCCGGGTGGAGGCTCTAAACTGCGAGCCTGTCGCGCCAACCGAAGAAAGTACTCGAGACAAAGAGCTCCGAATAAACTCACACGAAGTTTGCTAGGCTCCGTGGGTCCTTGTGCGTGCAGGGAAGAGGGATACGTTGAGGATTGCGCTCGGTGACGGGGAGAGGCTAGAGGCTGATCAGACCCCTGTTGCCTGCTTTAAATGCGTTGGGTCCGATAGGCTCCGCAGCGCTTAGAGATCTTCACACAGCGTGAAGTCTCCTCCTCCTGGTGTTCGTGGAGTCCTCCCTTGCGGGGGTTCTCCTCGGAGTTCTCCAACTTGGGCGGAAACCACCCAAGCCTCTTATACGGCTAGCAAGCCAATCACTAGCCACCACGTGTGAATAATTTAACACAAGCCAATAATGGGGCTCGAATTAAAATACAAATGGCGGGAACTCTTTGCACCGAGCATTTCTTAGATGCAAAAAGAAATGCACCATGCAAAGAAAGCTACAAATTGGCAGGAAATTCTCCCTTGCACTGGGGTTCTCCTTTACAGCAGAAAACTCCACCGTGCAAAGAAGCTGCAATTTAGCGGGAAAATAATTCAGTGGTGCAGAAGCGCACACACACAAAAAAAATCACAACTTTGGGTTGTGACACTGAGGTTTCTCTGAATCTTCTTTATTCTCAAATGAATACTATTGTACCATCAAAAAAACCTACCACTTCCCTATTTAACCACAGCTTCCCAGACTATTTGCGTATTAAGTGGAGGCCCTTTCAATAACCCTTGGAACATGCTGAAGCACTACTGCACCCTTCTTAGTCCTAACTTCTTATCTCGGGAGATTTAAGAATATGGCCGTAAGTCATAATCTACTATATACATGAGACAAAAAACATCTGAGCAGTGAGCTAAATATAATGTTCCACAATTTTTACAACTGTAGAAAGACAGGCTATATTGCACCTGCAAATTCCATTAAGAACACATGGAGTTTAAAAGCAAGTATTACATAACCTATAAGAATACTGTGTATATACAAGCCAATGGCAAGTAATAGCTCAGGGCAACAAGTTCAGTCTTTCTGTTCTGGGTATAAACAGCACTTCACACAGTGGAGTCCCAGTCTGTCATGTAGGCTTTTAAGCATGATTGCAGTGCAAATAATAAATCACAAAAGAGACAAAGTAACCAGCTGAAAATATAAATGCACCCCTCCTCAAATAAATAGGACAGAATTTATTAATTAACATGTTGGCTGTGCTTAAGGCACGTCAAGAAAAATTATTTGGGTTTTGTCTGTGAATTTTACCTGTTTTAACTTTTGTCCCTAGTTGTCCAACACTGAGAATCTACGAGTAACACTGTTCTGCTGATTCACCATGGCAGCCAGATCTCATGGGTCCTAGTTAATTCAGGTCAAGCATACACAATTTTTAAAACCTCTCTAAGGCAACAGGAAAAAAAAAAACAGGAGGAAATATTCTAAGACTAGCCAAACATATGAGGACGATCAAGCTTTAAGTACATTGCTACTAAAATTCTAAGTATAGGCAATCGCTATGAAGGGGAAAAATAACCTACTGATGTTATGCTAAACAGACTGTGGGCAGCCACCTTACCAGCTAAATTACCTTAGTATGGAGTCTTATAGTAAAGAAAAGAAAGCATTTTGCCCTTCTTTTTGTATTTTGGTCATTTTCACTAATAAACATCTTATTGAAACCAAATGTATTATGCAAATCTGTTAGTCCTGATAGGAGGCAATCTTAGTGTAACAAATATGAGTAGTGTTATCCTTTAGTTTACCCAGCCCTTCCCCAGATGCAAAAGGTATCTATTCTTACACCTCCCTTGTTCTGTTATTACTCTTCACTAGTTAATCACCTTTGGGGATAAGGAGTAGTTATGTCTCAGTATTTCAGACCAGGAAACATTAAAAAGTTTGGTGCATGGACATTAAGACTAGCCAGAAGCAGAATTTAAAATATCAGCAGAATTTACGTAAGTATTATTCACAAATGAATCAGAAAGAACTGTGAATGTCAATGCACCACAGATATGGGAACAGGAAAACCAAAATATGTTTTCAATCAAATAAATAGTATGTATTTATAAATGCATCTGCACTCAGATACATATATTAACCTAGAACTACATATGCCAATCATTTAAATGAATATTTATATTATTCATAGAATGGGATACCAACAAAATTACACTTGAAATATAAACATTAAGTCTGACACCTGAGAGTAGATTAATACCTGATGTAACTTCAGTGATTGATATAAACTGACTTTAGTAGATACAGACCAGGGATTGATCTGGACACATGTCCAAAAGTCACATCACCATACCTTTATTCCTTCCATCTCATGAAGACAAAGTGTCAGACTTGATTTGAAATATAAATGGCATCAATTGCTACATTAGTCACTTTATTTCAATACTGTATCTTTACTTACCAGTATATGTATTATTTTATTAGTGGTCCTATAAAGAATTTTTTTTTAAATTTAATCTCCGAGCCTCCAAGTCAGCAATATACAGCCTGTGTGCCAGATCTGCACACAGAGCCATTGGATCCATCCCATGGAACCAGAAAGTGTGAACAGCATTCCAGTGGGTTCCTTTCTTGCTTTTGCCAATGACTGTCTGACTTGGAT
Source organism: Alligator sinensis (assembly GCF_000455745.1). Taxonomy (NCBI): domain Eukaryota; kingdom Metazoa; phylum Chordata; order Crocodylia; family Alligatoridae; genus Alligator; species Alligator sinensis. Next base: position 1,451,598 of record NW_005841889.1, read on the forward strand.
GATCACCTGTTGGGCCTTGTGAATTCAGCATTCATTCCTGCCTGTGACAGGGGGTCAGGCTAGATGATCTGTTCAGGTCCCTCCTGACCCTAGCTACTATGAAACTATGAAACTATGTATCAGCACTGGAGCCAGAAAATGGGCTCTGCATCACAGCTTGGCAGCTAGGCGCTGCACCTGCACTGCCACCACTTCTCCCCACCTTCTCAACTCCCAGCTATGGTACAGGCAGCAGACAAAGATTGCTGACATACTACCCCCGGCCTGGGCTAGGTTGTTTTGGTGCATGGCCTGGAAAAGTTGTTGGCTGCTACTCAAAGCAGATACATAAGCAAACAAGTTATTCAAAACAAAATAAACAAAATACTGAAAGACTGAGCGCTGACTGAACTTGATGCATAAGAAGTCCCTGTTCATTAGCAGTCTACTTGTGAAGTGCTCTTTCCATACCACTGATTTCCTCTTACAAGCCTTGTTATATAGCATTCCACTGACAAAGTGAAATAAAACTACTGTAATGTTATTCTTAAATGTTAAAATTTTGACATTTTTCTTATGTCTATATAATAACTACTTTTAATGTCTAGAGAAAAACATGACACAATTAACAACACTTTCTAGATCCTACACAGGAAATAATTTGGGGGGAGAAAGACTGCCACCTTTTGGTTGTATTCTAAAACAACAGGCACTGTTTGATTTCTGCATAAAAACAAATGCTGTATTTTTTTTCATATCTTTTTATGATTACTTGTGCTACAGTAATGCCTAGCAAGCACACTTAAGAAACTAAGTGACATAAGGCCTAAGTAAAGGCGACTGGAGAAAAGTTGTATGAAAGATGATATATCACACAAAGCTGGTTATCTTAGAACCATCAGACCTTGATTTGTCTGAATGATCATTATAATTAGGCAGTGCAAGTGTAATACAGTAAATATTGCAAAAACACTGAATGTATTTAAAGGTATGTAAGAGCAGCTTGGAAATGATATTTGCCTACTAAATCATCATCTTGCACTTTTTATACATACATCTCCATATATTTCAAAACATTTTACTTAGGAGGTCAGTGTCACCGATCCCATTTTACAGATTGGCATGGGGATGGAAGAGATTTGCCCAGGTTATGCCTACAAAAAATGTTCTTCATAAAAGCATGTTTTACTTGATTCCATCGATAGTCAGAAACCACCATTCTGTTTTGCTATATAATAAGCAGAAAATTCTGTGGAGGTTTTAGAGTATGTTGGTAGTGAGCATGTCTATACAAGATGCTTAACTTTGCATTACCACAGTTTACTGCAAAGTAAACATGTGTGTCTGCACGTGCATATGCTTACCTTGCAGTAAACCTCCCTAATATTGAGTAAATTTGCTTGCAAGTAGCAAATTTACTTGGCATTAGTAATGGCACCATAGCATTCGTGTAGATGTCTGATAAGGAGCAAAATCTGCTCCCAGTCAGCTGTCCACCAGGGGGCAGGAGATAGGTCCCTGCCCTTGGGAGCTGCCTGCTGCCAGGGCAGGCTTTGCCACGTGAGCCCAGGCAGGGATGATGTCCCGCCTGCCCCAGCAGCAGGGAGCTCCAAGCCCCCTTCTCTGAGACTGCGATGGGGGAACGGGGGGCTGGGAGATCCTTATCTCCCAGCACCCACTCCACCATCATGATCAGGCAGTGGGGGCCTGGGAGATCCTCTACATGTGCACATTTACTGCACAGTAACTGAAAGTACTCCGCAGTATGGGTACGTGTCTATGCATGCATGTCCATACTGCACAGTAAATATGGTGACTTACACCGACTTGAGCATAAATTTGACACCTGCATCATGAGATCATGGAGCTGGGCAGGGAACAAGCTCCCCAGCCCCCACCAGCAGCGAGATCCCAGTGCAAACTCTGCAATCATGGGGCCAGTGCTGGGAGACCCTTATCTCCCAGTGCTGGTTCCGCATGGGGCCAATGCTAGAAGATAAGAATCTCCCAGCACTGGTCCTGCAGTCTTGGAGCTGGCACTGGGAGATAAGGGTCTCCCAGTGCCAGCTCTGTGGTCATGGAGCTGGCGCTGGGAGATAATGGTCTTCCAGCACTGGCCATGTCATCATGGAGTTGGCACTGGGAGCTCCCTGTTGGCAGGGGCTAGGGAGCTTTTTCACCACCTAGCTTCATAAGCGCATGATGCAGGTATCAAATGTATGTTCAAGTCAGCATAAGTCACAATATTTCCTGCACAGTATGGGCATACACATGTAGATGCATGTCCATACTGAGCGGTAATTTAGATAACTGCTCAGTAAATGTGCACATGTAGATGCACCTATTGTGAAGTATCTTACTGCACAGTAAATCTAGGCTGAAGTAAATGCATGTGTAGACCTTCCCACTGAGTAGGAGACCATCAGGATTACAAGAAAGAGGCACAGAAGACATAACAGGAACAAGAGGGAGTTTACTGAAGATTATAGAAAAGCAACTTAGTGTCAATGTTCGCTACGGATTCTTTACAAGATGGAATCAGTCCAATGTCAAGGAATATCAGAATGCCAGTAAGAGAAGACAAGATACTGATAAGAAAAGCAAAAACTACTACCTGCATGGAGAAAACAGCAGTATAAAAGTACTGACACTGATAAGGGATGTATTTGGTAGCCATGTTGGTCTGAGACAAAAAAAAATGCTTTTTTGAGATTTCTTAGTTGGTCTTATAAAAGGTATCATCTCTGAACCAAGAGCATTTTACAAGAATAGAGGGAAATAACTGCGCGTGTGATTAAAAACAAACAAACCTGGATATCTCATAGTTACAAAGAATGCAATTAAAAAAAGATGGCAGGAATACTTTAACCAACCCCTCACTGACAAAACAGATAAAGACAAACAATAATGAACCAATTTCCAGACAGCTGAGCTGTTTGTGGAAAAAACAGATTTTGAAGAGATTCAAAAGGCAATCAGACCACTGAGAAACAACAAAAGCACAGGTGTTGACAGTCTTCCCACTGAATTATTAAAATCAGAAGAGAATAAGCTAACTGAAAGACTTTACAAGTGATTTTTATTGATTTAGAAGTTTTAATTATTTTCCAAGGAAATGGAAGATCATTAACAGGTCAATTTTTAAAAAAGGACAAAATGAAATGTAAGAGCTACTGGGGCAGGTCCCTTCTCGGAATGGCTCCTCAAATTCCTTTCTACTTTATTTTTATAGGCTAAGCCAGGGGTGTTCAGCCCCCAGCCTATGGGTCAGATCTAGACCAGGGAGCCATGTAATCCAACCGGCAGGTCTCCCCACAGGTCCAGAATTTTGGCAATGTAGGAGAAGCAGCAATTACCACTACCAACACTCCCCTGCCACCAAATTGCTCAGCTCCACATAGTTTGATCAGCCCTGGCTGGGCCAGTCCCACACAGAGGGATTGGGCCCCACTCCTGCACTGCAGGATTGAGCCAGAGCCCAATGCAGCCACAAAGAAATGACCTAGCCAAGGCCCGATGCAATGGTGGAGTGCTGGGCTGGCCCCACCTGGCTGCATCAAGCCCCAGCTGGGCTAAACGCATTCAACTGCATCAGGCCCACAGACCAGATCTGGCACTGCCACCTAGCCCACCAGCCAAAAAGGTCATGTACCACTGGACTATGCCTTTTCTTCCTCTACATAGAAGAGACAGTAGAAGAGTTTTGTTATGGGTTCTGGAAAAAAAAAGTTTACTGTGAATCAAAAGCTAGTGGGACTGTGAACCTACCACACACACTGATTTTTTGTGTTTTAAGACAGAAAACCTGACAGTATATTGTTAGAAGGCCTTTAGGTTTCACCAAAAGAATTTCTAGTTTTAGGTAAAATTACTGCATGCAATTCTACAAAGTACAGTACATGTATGAAAGGAAATTGCTGCCCCATCTTACTTCAATATGGGATTAAAGCAGGAAGATGCACTATCCAGTATTCTTTAATATGGGAGCAGCCATTGTGAAATTTTTGGGACAGAGTTTTAGGCCAGTGAGATCTGGGAGAGGCTTATCTGGCAACCGGGGGAAAACAGAACTGGAAGGGACATCTTGAGTTATTAATGAACTTTCCTACGATTAGGCAACTATGCAATAAACATTTGTACAAGAGAGTCCTGAAAGGACATCCACTCTGGGCCCACAGACCAGTCATAAAATATCCTGCAACAAACTTAGAATACCTTAAAGTAAAAAAATCCTACATTGTGCCATAGGAAGAGCTGAGGGGCAAAGGTGTCACAGTGCACTACCACACAGCACTTTCCATCTATTAATCTCAATGTCATTCACCTAAATTGGTATGTCTCCTCTTCAATATTCCATTGATAGGGAAAATGAAGATCAGGAAAGAGATTTGCTCCACATCATACACTATGTTAGTAGCAGTGCTGGTAATAGAACCTAATTTCTAATGGACAATGGTACTTAGAAAACAACCAAGAGACTGTAGTCACTTTGCCTGAAGCTCTGTCCATTGAATATTGCTTAAAAAACCAATCAAGGTGTGTAGTAATTTTACTGAAAGAGAGCCAGACAAGTGCAAACACCATTTAACTTCTAATCATTTTAACCACAATTCTGAATGCATAACATTCAAATAACAAGATCCATTTTAACATGCTGAAAAGGAATACGTTGTTTGTGTTCATTTTAGATAAAACACCGCGTTGATATACAGAATACCAACCAGAGAAGCAACATGACTTTTATGACATTCTAATCAATGATGCTACATCAGCACAAGCATATCTTTTACTGTTACTTTTTTCTTTTTTAATATGTGAGAGACCCATAGCTTCAGTGACATAAATGTGGTTCCACTATGGATTTTGAGCAGTTAAGTATCCTTCAGATAAATATCCACTGTTTAATGATAACTATCGTCCGTGTTGAAATCTCAAATGTAATTCCTTTGACATTAATGAACTCCAGTGACATAATCCTGCACTACCTGTGGGAACTATGAAGGAGGATGTGGGGTGGTAGACCTCAGCAGTGCCAGCTACCCATCTGACACAAGAGCCATCCTGTATGTATGTAGGGCTCAGGGCAGCCTGCCACATCACACTGTTTACTTTTCCTCTGAGCAGCAGCACACTACGTGCTGCACATAAGCATCTGCTGATGACAGCAGCATGTACACTAGGGAATCCTGGGGACTGGCATGCCCCCAACCCACAAACCAACCCCCTTTGAGAATGCTGTGTATGCCAGTGTACTAGCCAGGTACACTTTCTTCAACATTATGCTGTGCTGGTCAGGGTATATAACTTTAATATCCTGCCCTGCTGCTTTTTCCATTAAAAGGAAAACTTCTTCCTTCTCTGGTGAACCAGAGAAAATGTTAGTTATAATTCGTGAACAGAATGCTTAGGAAAATGGGTGTGAAGGAGAGTTACTATGAAGAGTCTTAACAATGAATTTCCTTGTTTCTTTGTGTTTGTTCCATTATTTTAACTTTTATTTCAGCTGGTGCTTAGGCTCTTGTAGGAAATATTTACATCAAAATATACACTGAAGGTTTTCCCCACTAGATGTATCTTTGAAAGTTGCTAAAGTTGAATAAACCATCAAAGCCCTGAAGAGTAGCAGTAGAAATATGCAAGGGTAATTTAATTAGATGTATTACAGGTATTTTAAATGGCAGAGGCATCTCCCAAAAACTTCTTGCTATTTTATAAAAGTTATGATAATGTTTTATTCTTATGGAAGTGAGTTATTCATACCAGGATTTTTTTTTTAAGTGACTGAACTTGGATTCCTAAGTCTGCACTTGAGAACAAAAATAAATGGCTCATTTTATAGCTGGGCACACAGCTGGTCTCATCAAAGCCAGTGCAAAATGTTAGGTATCCAAATTCTTCAAAAATCAAACCACTCAGTTGGCTACATTTGGATGTAGAAGTCCAACTTTAGACACCTACTTTGATAACTTAAGCCTAATAATTTTGATTTGGAAGGAGAAGGAAGGTACTACATAAGCTTTCACACATCATTCTCAAAGTACACTTCAATCCTTGTCTCCATCATCTGTTAGCCTATATTTAAATGCCTGGTACAAATTCTGTAGCAGGTATTGTTTTTAGATATGATCTTCACCATTTCTATAGAAACTCTCCCGTAGTATATCAACATTAGCTCAATCTTTGTAAGGAAAGTTTCTCCCAGTTCAGACTTTATCTAAGTCCCAAACCAGACACTGAGTAAACTGCACAATTGCAGTAACTGGATCTAACAGATCTCAGCAAGATATTGAAGGCATTCAGGCCCATGGTTCATGGCTATCACTAGTAATGGTCTCATATCTTTGTTAATAGAAGCAATGATATGACAGAACCTTGGTACTTTGCATAAGAGTGCCTTGGGGCAGGCAAGAATTCACACAGCTATTTTGTAAGACACAAAAAAGCAGTGCCACAAGAGTGTACTGAAGTTCTATGTTTCCCTCCCTTTTCCCCAGCCCAACACACCCACATTCTGACAAATGTGGGTTGCAGGCAGGAAGCTGTGCAAACAGCAAAAGCAGATGAGTTATAACTGAAAAGGAAAATCCTTTATACAATGCAACAACATTCTTGCATTATTCCAGATTTGGCGATGGAGGCATTCTGACCAAATCAGGACTTCCTGTACAATATTCTGTTGCTCTTGTGGTTCCCAGTGCACCTAGTACAGTGTTCAAAACCAAACAAAGTGAATTTTGGTTTCAAGACCTACAGTTCTACACGAAGGGCCTGATCCTGTACTTTTTTCTATTCCAATAATCAGTATTATTGAATCCTACTTTATTTTTTTTAACTATCAGTTTCTAGCTTTTCCCACTCTCATCTGTAAAGCGGGGATAAGGATACTGACTTTATTTGTAAAGCACGTTGAGATCTACCAATGAGAAGTGCTATACAGAACTGGAGTATTCCTAAGGGTGTCTCATTACTTTTGCACCAGCAACTGTAAAATGTATTGCACTATTTAATAATGTGATAGAAATGGTTAAAGAAAAAAGCAGCAGCAGCAACAAAAATAGCAATATACTCATTGATCAACTACAGCTCTTGTTATTCAAGGTGAAATATACTGGCTACTTTATATTTTATTAACATACCAAAACTTCAAACAAGAATAAATCACCTGACAATTGCCTCCGATTTTTATTAATTAAACCAACTCCTCTCTACAACTTGGCAAAATCCTGTGAAACCAAGTTAAGCCCTATTGCTAGTTCACTCACTGCAGCCTAACAGAACTGAATTACTTTTCTGCAAAGAGTACAACCTGCAATCTGAGAACTTGCAGCCAAAATTTTGGCTCAATTAGTTTTCAAACCACAAAGATATTAACTACCAAATATAAGGCCTACATACAGGAAGTTTCCAGAGAGTGTATTGGAACCCACAGGTTACAACCATGACATCCAGCAACATCTTAACTGCAGATGGGACTACCTCCATCACTATCAGTTCAGCAATAGTTTTTAAACCTCCATCTAAAGAACCAGACATCCTCAATGACAGTGCTAATGCTCTCTAGGACTAGGGATAGATATTCAAAATGCCTGAGCCTGAATTGATTCAGTCTTTGCAGGTTAGTCTAACCTGGCTAGGCTAAATCAGTTTTGTAACTGGACAGACATCCTAGAAATGCAGGCACATGCCTGCAGTGGCTCAGGCTAGAAGCCGGTGGGGTGCTAGAGCAGCCCTCCCTTCCTTCCACAGCATGGAGCTGAGAGGGGCATGGGCATGCTTGTGCAGGAGCTCTGATTAGCCCAGCAGGGAACTGATAACAGTGTTTATCACCCAATTAAGAAACTAACAGAGGGACATTACCAGCTACTTGTTGATTCTTCCTGTTGATTCAGCATGGACCATAGCCAGCCTGTGGTCTGCTAGCTGAGGGGAGAAGCAGCCTGCAGTATCTGAAGCTCCAGCCAACAAGCAGGGGGGAGGGGCTAGCCCTGCTGTGGAGCAGAGAGCCCTGCCTAGCTCAGAGAGCTTGTGGTGATGCTGGAGGTGTCTGGTTTATCTTAAACCAGCAAGGGGTCTGGGACAGACATTGCATACTGGTTTGAGTTAAATCAGTTAAGTCTGATACTACATTCAACCAGGTTTCTCTCAAACCAGTTTCAGCCATTCTCAAACTGGTTTATGTGCACTGAACATCTCTTCTGTTACAGGTTTAAACCAGTTTTTGATCACTTAAACCAGTTTATGTATAATGTCTGTCCCTAGCCCATGACAACAGTAATACAGCAACACTGGAAAGGAACTGGCACCTTGCTCAGACACCCAAAATTCATTTTAACACTTTGAGACAAAAGCTACTTTTACTCTAATCTTGCTGTACTACCTAATAATTGTATGGGGTAGTCCAAAAAGGGTCCAAAGTCCATAACAATGAATTGACCTTGCTATATACATCATGCCCAATACAGGCATCCCACATCTTACGTGGGGGTTACGTTCTAAAGGCTAAAATCGCATATAGTGAAATCACATATTACTGTGCCAGCGGTTACTGCCTCTGCCTCCAAAATGTTCTGCTGCCACCGCGGAGCCACGCTTAGAGCTGTGCGGCTGGCGGCAGTGGCGCAGTGCGGGGTGATGGTGGGGATGGCTGCGTGCCGCCTGGCCACCACCACGCCTGGCGGCCAGCCACACAGCTCCGGGCATGGCTCCATGGTGGTGGTGGGAGTTTTTGAAGACAGAGGCAGTCACAGCTGGCAGCGTGGTGGCGGCCAGGCCTCCAGGTAAGCGGCAGCGCTGTGTACAGACTCAAGCCCCGCCCCCCCTCCCCACCCGCGCATAGTTGAATTTGCGCAAGTTAAATGCGTGTAAGATGCGAGATGCCTGTACTTTGTGTCACAAAGTCATAGTATATTAGCAAACTCGCCTGTCCAGCTACCTTCACACTAGTAGGTATTTAGGCATTAAAGGATCTACTTGCCAGTCATCCATTAGTCAAAAAGATTACTGCCTATACTATTTCACCAGAAAGAACCTACTCATTATTTCTGCTCTGTTGTACTTACAAATGGAATCAATTCAATATGCAACAAATCTCATTAAATATAAATAAATTAATAAATGGTGCCAAAATAAAAACTCGGGTTCTAAACAAGCCAATCCTGCAGTTAATAACTTAAACCTATGAACCCACCCACATATAGTGCACCCAGGTGGAACTCACTGATCAAGGTACAGTTACCAATCCAGAAAGAGAAAAATGACCGCAGAAGTGTATATACTCCAATATAAGTAAGAAGCATATGTATAACACCATATTGCTCTGCTGATAATCACTTATCTCTGGCTTCTTTTACATTTACCATGCCACTTACAGCTAGAAAGTAAGACTTGTGCGGGCCGGGAGTGACCTGAGCCCTTTTCACGCTGCACGCGGGCTGTGGCCAGCAGCCCGGGCACGCCGGGGCGGAGAGGGAAGGCCTTCGAGCTGGAATTAGGCACGGACGCGTAGCGGTAGTTTAAAAGATTATTTACTTACACCGAGATGGCAGTGGTGTAGGCTGGAAAGCTTGATTAAGTTGCAGTTACAGACAGACAACACAGACCATCTCGTGGAGGTTGCTAGGCTCCACGGTGCAGAGCTCCGGATGCTCTGGGTGAACAAGCCACCAAAATAGGAATCGTAAATACGTCTTATAAAAGTTGCGTTCGAAGACGGGAAGAGGTGGGCGGTGGATCAGGCCGCCACGCTCCTCTGGATCTCACACAGGGTTTCTATTACCCTGCCGTGTACCCAGAGTCCCCACGAGATGGATGTGGAGTCCTCTTCGGCGTGGGCGGAAACTGCTCAAGCCTCTTATACGGCTAACAGGCCAATCGTTAGCCGCCACGTGTGAATAATTTAGCACTGGCCAGTCATGGGGAACAAATCTGCATACCGGTGGTGGGAACTCTTTTGCACCGTGCATTCCTCTTGCAACATGAGCAATGCACTCTGCAAAAGAAGCTGCAGAAAAGGCGGGAAACTGGTCCCTGCACCGGGGTTTCCTCTGCTACAGGAAACACTCCCGTGCAATGCTCTGCAACTTGACGGGGATAATTCTGGTGCCGAAGCACACACACACAATCATGCCTTTTGGGTCATGACAAGACTTACCCACCATTTGACACCCTTGCTGAAACAATGCTCTCTGTTCTTCCCTAAGTAGAATGCAATGAAAACCACTAAAACTTATAATAATGATAAGCCATCTTGACAATGCCAAATAACATTTTAAAGGTGAAATGTAGAGGTTTTTAATAACATTGGTAAGTTCTTTAATAACGTTCATTCTTCCTAAAACATCTTGAGAATGAAAATCAACCCTTTCTGCATCATAAAATAGTATTCAGGCTTGGAAATAAGGAAATAAACCTCAAAGTTTTATTTTTATATACATACATCTGAAGTACATTAAAAGATGCTGCTTCTCTAAAATGAGCAGTATTGTGTTTCATGTTCAACAGTGTTAAAAGGAACAATTGAATGGTTATAAAAGGTACCTGAGCACTGTAAGATAGTTAATTGCTTTCTACAATTACATTACTAATAATGTACAAAAATGTCTTCATCGAAGTTAACAAATCGCAGCATTAAATGTGTTTGATTGGCAATTGTTACATTCAACTTGTTACATTAAATCTTGTTTATGTATCAAAATTAAACCTTGAAAAATTGTTACCAGCTTTGTTCTGTTCCTATGTCTAACCTTATTTATATCCCCAAACTAGCTTGAAATCATTATAGGAGTTCTTTACTCCTCAGTTCATTTAACAGATTTTGCAAAGATTTATTCCACCTCAGTTATTATTGCCTTCATTATGAACTGTGAAATTCTTTCCCCATAGAGAACTAATATTAGTAACATTACCAACTCACTTTCACTTTTAAATAATAATATGAAGCACTTTTGGCATACTGCCATATTTTATAATATGAAGTATTTTATTCTGTATACTTTGTACTTTCCTGTTGGTGTATGCAAATAGGTTAAAGAGCTCTTCTCTAAAAATTCTAATTGCAAAGAGCCTAATATTTGGCAAGATATATTTTTTTCATAAGGTTAGACCAATAGATATGCCAAACACTAAAAATGTATTACTTCTAAATTATACCAAGAGTGAGAAATTAAATATATTTACAAACTGGTGATCCTTAAATTAAATGCCAGGACAGTTATATTGAAAGTTAACTATTTTAGGTATAGTTGTTAATAGGTCCAAACTGCACTTTCAAATCCTGACCTGGATACTTAATACTTCAAATCTGGATGGAGTTTTATTCTGTTCTATATAGGTTCTAGTATTACACTCCTTACCATAACATCTGAGTTCCTCATAGCAGTATATCAATCAAGAGGAAGCATTTATTCCCGTATCCTCTTCCCTCCTGAAAACAGAAACTCAAACAGAGAAGTGTTTGATTTTTTTTTAAGGTTTCGTAGGAAAAGTGGGGGGAATTGCTTGGTTCCCCCCCCCCAAACACACACACACACACACACACACACACACACACACACACACACACACACACACACACAGAACACCATCTATATTTATATTACGAAAAGCAAGGTGAAAGAAAAGTACCCTGTACCTGGAGTAGCAGGTTGTGATGTTTGTAATGGTCCTCACTTTCTAAAAACGTTCATTCCACAGACTTGACTGTTCCTGAGTCTATGAACAGATGTAAACTTTGAAGTACTCCATGTACATTCTTAAGCAGGGAAACTGGGTTTTTTTCACTGAAATAGAAGCATGGAGATAATTCACTCTAAGGGCTGCCTCAGTGGCTCCTGCTTCTCTCTGGCCAAGAAAACAGGAGGGAGAAAATCCAGTGTTAATCCTCACCAACACTGAGGAGTTAGCAGTAGCTATTGGTTGAGCAGCCAAAAGGTGCCACCGATTTCTTAGTGGTTGTGAGAGGGTTAACACTACAGCTTATGCCTAAATCAGCAATTGAGCTGGCTCAGGGCAAGCAAGTTGTTGCATGCGTCAACCATGACCCTGGAAACATCTTTTTTCTTTGTTCTGCCTTCCAAAAACCAGGTGTGTGTCTTATGTTGATGTGTGTGTTTACAAGACAATGGGATGACAAAATGAAGGTTCCCAAGAATATGTCATCTGCTCTGCCTCAAAGACTCCTTCATGCGATTAGGCCTGACCATGGGAACCTGACTGCCACTCCTCTATCCCACACAAATTGCTGCCTAGGGGCATGTGTAGACAGAACAGGGACCCTAAATTGAAGTGGTGGGTTTTAAAAAACACCATTTCAATTTAGGGTGTCATACACATACCTTACCTGCCTCTCAGGTGGTCCCAGGGAGTACTGCAGCCGCGGAGGGAAGCATCGGACCCCTGCGCAGCTCAGGCAGGCAGGCGTGGGGGGGGGGGGGGGGAAGATCAGCCTCACCGCTTTTCCTGGGCAAAGCCTTCTTTCCCAGGCTGCTGCCAGGCTGCCTGCAGGGCTTCCTACAGAGCTAAGGCATGCAAAAGCATTTAGCCCGCTTTAAAGTGTCATGCACACACACCTCTCGTTTCATCTACACACGACTTAGGAAGTGATAACCAAGCGTCCGGAAAGACCAAGATAAATGTAAAGCTCAGTGGTGTCCAGGCAGGCCCCCAGTGCCCTCCAGTAGGCTGTGAGGAGTGTGTTTCCACCTCCCTGCCTCTCAGAGGTGGACAGCTGGCGAGAGGGTGGGTCTGGGGCAATCTCAGTCCAGCTCCAAGATGCAGGGGGCAAAAAGCACTCCAGTGGGGGCTTCCCCCCTGCACCAGGCAGACCTCAGTTGTGGGGGCCAGTGCTGGGCTAGAAGGTACATTCCCAACCTATGCCCCCTCCTCCTCTCGGTGGCAGATAGTGGGGGAAGAAGCAGGGATGGGGTGATCCCAGCCCCACTCCAGGCTGTAGGGGATGAAAAGCCCCCCAATGGGGGGCTTTCCTCCTGTGCTGGGAAGACCCTGGCTTGGGGAGGGGGGGGCACTGGGTGCATTCTCCCCGTCTCTGAGAGATGGGGGTTGGGGAGGAGGTGGGGTTGGGGTAAGCTTTTGAAGCATGTGGAGGCATGTCTCCAGCAGCCAATCAGACCTGGGCCACCACTGTGCTGGATTCAGCAACCTTAGGCAGCATGGTCATAATGGGTGCGTGTCAATGCCACCAGGGCCAGTTCAGGCTTCTGTTGTCTTGGCTACCTGAACACTGAGCATCAGTTCAGTTTTTTATTGGTTCAATCTACACAGCTTAGAAAAACCTGCGAAGAGTGAATTGATTTTGCCTTGGGCTTCTTTGGCCTCTGTCACAAAGCATGTAAGAGTGACAGAACGTAGCCCCACAATTCTCAAAATGTTCAACAAACAAGCTTGCATAAAAGACACTAGTCCATGCCGGGTATTAAAACATATATTAGTTATATAGGAAAAATTAAGTAGTGCAGACAGCAAATGGATGATTAATAGATTTTAGTGGCAGAAGAAAGCATTGGAATCAGCTGATCTGACCACCTGCATAACACAAACCATAGAACTTTATCCAGTAATTTCTACATCAACCCTAGAACTTCTGGTTGAGGGAATTTTACTACTTGTGCAAGGGAACCACTAAAGCTAATAAACAATGTTCACCTGCACATAAAATGGGTATCTTTCAACAGCACCACCAAAACAACACATTGATATGCTCAAGTTCATCAGGCAGATATGGAGCAGAGCTGGGAATAACCTCAGCTCTCCTGCCTCCAAGATAGGTACATTATCTATTGACCACACTGCTACAACTAAAAACATTCAATACAGAAATGGGTTAAAGCTCACTATTCACTTTGGAAGGGAAAACAAAGGAATCCCCATTCAAAACAGGTCTTGAACTATTACATTAAATGCCTGATTTAGCAATGGAGCTGTGCAATTTGTTCATGTTAATAACAGTTTATATGTACACTGCCGGGGGGTTGTTTTTGTTTTTGGGTTTTTTTGGGGGGGGTAAGTACAAAACTGGTGTATGCAGTTACAGCTTTAAATATTTCTTCCATACCATCTAGTAAAACATGCCTTCAGAAATACAAACACCTTTCCCCCATCACCACTCATCCTATCCCAAAATAATAGCACCTATAAGCTTGCCAGGATCAACTATTAGCAAAGAGGAAATTGTGTACAAGGTAATAGTAGAGTTCAGCCAGGCTCACAGTTATGATGGACCCAGAGGTAACTCAAAAGTCATCAGCAGAATTGCTTATGATACTTGAAATGCAAAGGAACCAGATACTGCAGGACAAATAGCTTTCATTTATATCTCATTGTACGTGTTCTGGCACAGACAAAATATTTGGAATTGTGAATGCTGACCCTGCTAGCAGAGAGGAGTGCTGATGAATGGCAATGGGGAAAAGGGAGTGATTTGATTTTATTAATATTTGTAATTTACGCTAAGCTTAAACTATAACATGGAGCCCACTGTCTCATGCGGGTCATCATGTGTTGTTGATTATAATGCCTGCTATATAAACCTCCTGTCATTTTTGCTAGCAATGAGAAAATCTTAACCTAGGACATGAAAGGTTATCCAAACCTTAACCTAAATATTCAAGACCTATATGTCTGCAAACCTAGTATTTTGCCACTTTTGTTCTCTGCAGGAATTAGAAGGTATAGAATATGTGAGAGAATGGAAATCATGTCATTCTAAAAAGGGCTTGTGTTCTTATCAAAAAGTGACTGCTTATTTCTTTTTGTTATCTCATCCATATGGAAGCAAACTGATTTACTCAAAACAATTTTAAAATTTAAATAAAGAAACTACACATGGTATGCTTGTTTGTGTTGGTGCCTTTATTTTTGAACGCCATAGTGTTCAAATATATAGAACTGTTCAGTGATGTTCAACAAAAACCTAAAAATTAAACAAGTTTTGTTTTGAGTAGACTTGTGAAAAAATTGGTTTTCCAGCTTGCTCACCAAATTGAGAAAAACAAAACATATTGTTGGAGGGTTTTGTTTTGAATGTTTTAATATATATTTTAATTAAATTGTAGGTGTTGTTTGTCTTGAAACTTCTTTTATAAAATTTATTTAGAAAATGCAGATTTTATGTATTTTGAATTTTCATTTTTTTCACTTTTTCAGCTGAGACTTTTTAGTAGATTCAATAATGGATATTTTCAGTTAATCCAAATCCACATTTTTATTCATAAAATATTTATTCACAATATTTCACCTAGCTCTAGTTACGAGCAGCTAACTAATGAGTACACTGAACATCAAGACAGACTCAGTGTTTTAAGGCTCTGTCCCAGAGACATGTAAAAAGGGATAAGGACCAAGAATCTGTCAATCTGTCTACCAGTCCAATAATAATATTGTCTTAAAATCATAATCAAGAAGGGAGGCAGTACCATATTTTCTGCTATGCTTCTTATTGTGGAATTTCACTAATCTCCAATACTCAATACAAATCTAGACAATTCGAGAGGTAAAAAAGGCTCTTCAGAAGCATATTTATGAGATACAGTATGAAAGTCATCACTTGTGTGGAAGATTTAACAGTGTCCAGAAGTAAGTGGAAAGACACAAGGAAATCAAACCAATTTCCCCTTCAACTTAACAGCAGGATTTTAACCAGGGGTTCTAAAGAAGTACTCCTGGCAGCATATCACTGGTTTGAAGCAAGGATTATACCTTCACAAAGGCTTGTTCCCAGCTGATCTTTTTTACAGCCTTCATGTGGGTTACACATTTTGTTGAAGTCCAGTGGCCACTGGATCCCATAATTCAGTCTTAAAAATTATGCAGACAGTGGATTACTATGCTTGCCGTCTCACACGCTAACTTATGTACAGAGGACAACAACTTTTTCTGATCATGAGAATACAGGCCATGCAACAGATAGATTTAAAAATTAAAACTATATTCATTACTTACACCACCAAATCCCAAGCACATAAGGAACTAGGTTACTCCAAGTTGGATTAATTCTACCAAAAAGGTAAAAGACTCAACTGCTGAAGAACTGTGGGCTTTCTTCACTTTAGCATAAGTAAAGAGGACAAAGTGATGGAAGGCTACATCTCCCAGACCCATCTCTACAGAAAGCAACTAAATCTGGACACTGCATACCTCAGAGGGATTAGTACACATGGGGCTGCTTCGTTATTTTTCATGATTAAAATGATGCAACTGCTTAGCTGCTCTTTTAATTTCTAAGTTTATTTCAAACAAAACCAAAATGGAGAACAATGAAGGCATTAACTTATAACTATTAAGTTTCACATAGTTACAATTACATGTTAACGCATATTACAATACTTTATGTTTGCTCTTCTTTCCAAGTACGTTTTCTCCAGGTAGAGCAGCTTGCACAATTACAATTTTAAAAAATACACCTAAGCATATTACCAGTGTGTGGTGTTCAGCAACCCCAGTGCAGACAACTGAGAGCATTTTTCCAAAGAGGCCATTAACATATGCTCCTGTTAGATATTTTACTTGTTCTGAGATAAAATTTGTTGATAGTTCCATATACTAGATGAAAAGTGCTATGCAGCATTTCTTTCATCTGCAGCTCTTTTTGCAAAATGGTAATTTTGAAGATGCAGTACATACAAATGACACAGTATTCCCATAGACTGCATGTCACTACCTTAGGTGAAGGTAAGAATCAAAATCCAATTTGCAAGGTGGCCTAAGTATAGCAGCTTAATTTAATGTATTGCCCTAAAATTTTATTAACATACTCTACTTACAAAGTTACAGTTTCAGTAGTTAGCAGACAGAACAGAACTGGGGAACGCTCAGTTGCCAAATTCTGGAGTGCAGGTAGGCTGGCCATCAGATAAAGTCCATGGTTGTACCTCCATTTAGGTGCTGCTGCTGAGGGAGTCCTGCATTGCTCCAATTATTCTCGGTTACAGACACTATCTTACATAATTAGGGACCACTGTATTTCAGGCTCCAGCGGGGGGGAAGTGGGCTCCCTGCAGTCTTGCTGGAGCCAATTTCAGGCATGTTTCAGGGTGGGCTCCCCCCCGCCTCTGATTGGCTGAGGGAGCCCACCATGGGGCTGATTACCATTGAATAGCAGCACACAGGCTATTGTTCAGCTGTTCTAAGGAAGTAAAGCTCACCACTTATTAAACAACAACCTTTAAGTAAAGCTCACCACTTAGAATACTTAATGAAACCATAATAAATAAACTTCATTAAACAACTTTTATTGAGTGCTAACTTGTATGAAATGCTGACTGTCAGGCAAAGTCCACTGCTGCAAAATCCATGTTAAAGATTGAAAACGAGCATGGAGAAGCTGCTGACATTTCCTGGTGACATAACTTGTCTTTGTGGAGTGAACACTTGGCCACAGATGGAGATGGGGGGCTCCACATTCACCGAATTCATGAGGACTGTGAGGCACTGTCTTACCAGAGTGTATAGCTCTGGGAACTGTTGCCTGAGAGAGTCCCTGAATACAGTCACATTCACAGCAGGTGGGCACTCTTTGACACTGCTTACAAAAGCAGGATATTTATGCTCATGTTAATTCCCCCACCTAGTAATGGACTTGAGCAGCTGAGCATCAAAGCTCAGCACAGCCACCTGGTTTGGGTCAAAAATTCGTACTGCCCTAAGGAACGAAGCAACCAGTTGCCCGAACCTTGGCAGATTGGAGGGATCATATCCATAATATTGGTGCAGCTTGGTAGTTACTGCCTGACACACCTCCCTTCTCTGCTGGTTTTCTCATCAACACTTGGAAAGTTTGTGCGATGATGCCCTGACTTTAACTGAGTTTAATATGTCCATCACTTTGTTGTGAGCCTGATGCACGGAAGGCTGCTGGCCCTCAAACCGGGTGAGAAGCTCCATGAATTTTGTGGCATTTTCTTCCACAAAGTCCACTTGTTCTTAAATGTCCCCCTTCTCCAGGAAATCCCTTAGCTGGAGCATGTACTGCATGCCGAGTGTGATGTCCCACTCTTCGGCCACAAACTGCCAGTAGTACTGGATGTGTTCAGCATTGCACCATGAATTCCAGTGGGTGAGCACAGGCTCTGGTAGCAGTGGAAAAGTAGCATGTGGTTCCTCACACTGATTGATGGTGGACTCCCTGTATGAAAGCTGACAGCTAGAAGAGTGTTTGAAGGTTTTCTTTAGGCAGGACACCAAGCTATCCACATTGTAGAAATGCATGCACCAGATGTCACTCACCAATGACAGGATGCATGTGTTGCAGGTGACATTTACAGAGTTGGGCATCACTCTCTCGATCATATTGATGAAAGCCTTATGCATGTACCTGGTATTGTTGGAAAGGAAGGCCAAGATCTTACTGAAGTCTAAACTGTAGATGAAAACAGCTTTCCTGACTGCCCGTGCAACTGTTGAAAAACTGACAGCCTCTAGATAGACTGGCTCAGACTGAAAAACAAGCAGATTACTGCCTGTCCAGCTCTCACCTACAAATAAAATATGCATCACAGTTTTCCTGACTACACGTGGCTTCATCAACCACAATAGAAATGGAGTCAAACTCTGCCAGTGCAGCTTTTGGGGACTGCATGTGTGAAGCTGTCACCTGCAGAGGACATTTTTCCTGAAGCCTGCTAGCTCTTGGTATACTTCCCCCATCCAGCATGTTGTCCTGCAAGTACTGTCTCAGGATCAGGTGGTCAAGCTTCTGCAGAGCACACTTGCAACTGTGAATGCCTTGACCAGAGAAAACATAGACACTCTCCTTGCTAGACTGCTTTCAGTGGTCTATTTGAACATCGAGGACAGGGTGGTTTGTTGCTTGCCCTGTCCTTCAGCCTCTGAAGCAGCCTTTCTTTTCTGGTGTACTTTTGAGTCTAAATGGCAATCGATACTATTTTTTCTCACCAGATCCAGTCACATTACCCAAGGAGCAGAAGAGCTTGACCTGTATGAAGATTGCCTGCAGGAAACTGTTTCACTTGATCCATGGCAGAAATTTGATTTACTATGTGAGGCATGTTCACACTGCTCTTGCTCATCTTTTCAGCTTGCACTGTGCAAAATGCTAGAATCATAGAAGTTTAGGGTTGGCAGGGACCTCAGGAGGTCATCTAGTCCAAACCCCTGCTCAAACTAGGATCAGCCCCAACTAGATCATCCCAACCAAGGCTTTGCTTAGCTGGCTGGATGTGAGGTGAATGGGGTGAGGCTCTAAGAGAGTGGGGAGGAGGGTTCCCCCCTGCCGGGTGCCTGCCCCACAGCTGGGTGTAGGGCAGGGTCTTCCCCCAGCCCAATGCAGGATCTCCTGAGCCCTGCTTTGCTATGCTGTTCCACAGGAGAGGAGGGGAATTTCTCCCTCCCCTTCTCTGCATGATGAGGCAGTATGGGGCATGGAAGACTCATGCCAGATGCCTGTCCCCATAGCCCGGCATGGGGCACAAGGTGCCCCCTCCAAAGAGGCTCCCCCTTACCTGGCATGGCTCTCCAGAGCCCCATTCTGGCCTGCTATGCAGAAAAGGGGAGGGGAAAATGCCCCTCCGCTCCCATATGGCAGCAAGTCAAACTGGGCCTTGGGAGTGCCGTGCCAGGGAGGGAGAAGCCCTGTGGCAGTAGCACCCTGTGCCCCATGCCTGGCTCTGGGGTCGGGCACCCAGCATGCCTATGCCTACAGCCCCTAGGGCAGGGGGTACTTACTGTTCTGGGCAAGGCTTTTGAACTTCCTGACAAAGCAGGAAATCAAACAACCTGACTGGCAGAGTCCCAGCAGAGGCCCAGCCTGTACTAGGAGGCTGCCCCTGGAAACACATGGGCTTTCACAGTGTTTCCAGGGCTCTGCTGCCTTTCTTCTCCATGCTTCAGGTAAGTTTAGTGGTTTTTTTAATGTTTTCCCTGCACTCCCTCTCCCCAGTGGTTTCAGGCCATGTCCAGCCAAATCACAGTTTTCCAGGGCTTCAAGGAAAACACAAAATTTCGGGTTTTCCCTGAAATCCCCTGAAGCCCAAATTACAGTGATCCCTATACATAATTTCCCCTTTTGAGCTAAACAAGATCCTTTGTATAATATAATTCACTCATTTTCTGATATTCGCTGCTTAAAGAATTTCTAGAAACCACTCAAGGGGTCCTTATCTTCCATGCAATTTGAGAAATGCTCTGCTTATCATTGTTTTTCAGGAAATATGCTCTACATTTATTGGATAAAAGGGTCTCACAAAAGTAACACCATGATTTCATGGAAGACTATAGTTTATCTACATTTTTTTGCTATGAACAACCCTTTTAAAATGTCTATACATAGGGGGATTTTTTGTCTACAGAAATCTAACTAGTAAGCATCCACACAATAACTATAACACCATATGTTAATTTACATGATCCTTAAATCATGTGATTTTTTTCACCTTTATGAATACTACTGTGTTTTGAGGGAGGGGAAGAGGCGGCATTCTTCTGAGGGATTGGGATGTTGGCCACAAATAAGGCTGGGATGTGCACTGTTGCTCTCGCCAATAGCAGAAAACACAGAGGTTCCTAGCTAGAGGGTCTAGCTCTCCCACAGACAACTGACAAACTAGGGATCAGGAAAAAATCCTGGGATAATTAGCTCTTACTATGTGGGGGGAGAAAGGTGGGTCCTCTGTTTGTATCATGTTATATGGTCCCTTTCCTCGGAACACAGAACCTCTCTGTCATTAGCAGGGCACTGGCAGTGCCCTCATCTCCTCTGCTTTTACCTATTTCAGGTTACAAGTAGAGTGTACAAGTAGTCTGTATCTTGGATATTATGATTTGTAGTTGCATGACAATTACTTGCAGCAGAAGTGGTGATTTTAGGGATTCCTTCGATTAATGACTGCTTGCAAAGGCAGGGTCTGGACTCATGGGTCCAGGGAGCTCCTTCCAAGTTTTATTGTCTTATATTTCTAATAGTTTGTTATCAAAGAATCACAATCCAGTTTTCCTAATAGTTTAAATGAGAGATGTAAATGGTCTCTTCTTCTTACAAAGGTCTGTATATTCTATGCAAGACAGATAGTATTTTGCCAACAGTTATTCCTTTTCAGCATATTTCACATTGCTGTAGAGATCAAAACTCATGTTAGCTACACTCTATAATGTTAGCACAGATAGGAGAGATATTAGATAGTTCACTATGGCAAAACATGTATTCACTTATAAAATGAGCAAAGATCTAAAAGCATTGCCTGGGGACACATTTTCAACAGCACTTCTTACAATTGACAGCAACAGGTTTATGGGGAAAATTGGTATTTGATGACCCCCTAAAGATAATCAGCATGCAAGTTTTGCACGTATGTGAAGAGCAAAGAAGACTTGCCACTGAGACTTTGAGTTCAAGTTTTTTTGGCAAAATGTTTCTTCTTGTCAAAAAATACCAAGAGATCATAATGAAAATAGGGCCATTTGGGATCTGTAGCTCAAAAACCGCTCT
>NW_005841889.1:1473061-1490563 GCF_000455745.1 Alligator sinensis
CAGACTACCCAGAGCCAAGGATCCTAGAATTTCTAGTGTAGGTGGCAGTGGGACAGTCAAACCATGTAGACTCATTGCTCACAAGGGTCCACACCTATGAGACTTCCCTGCTGTGCCAACGTTTCTGAAGTGCCACTGCTAAAATAATCCATTTTCAAATCAGCAACTGCTGGGGTCCCATGGAACATGTTTTGTTTTGGACACAAAAGCTTATGTTTGACATTTTCAGCTCATAGGACATACCTAAACTATAACCAAAATTTCAAAACAGTACAATTTCCTATATACCAGAAATGTTAAATTTAGTCCAGCACTATAGGTGGCCACTGGGATATTGGTTATCCTGGAGTGCAAGTTTGTGCCCTGTTCCCATAACCATTTTTCATTTAAAAAAAATACTAAAAGGTATTTCAAACATGGAAAGAAAACAATTAAAAAACCTCAGTATGTTTCACTAGCCAACTCTGAGAAAGGAAATTCTTCTATCAAATGTTTTAAGGCATTTCCTAGTAACTGAAAAAGATGTAAGTTCTATAGAAAATAGCTGTTTGGGAGAGAAAGAAAAAGAGGATACAGAGTAAAGACATGTGTACAGCATTATCACGTATGTGGGAGAGTTTTTGTGGTCCCAGAAGCCCAGAAAAAGGAGTGAGGGAATGTTGAACAACACATGGGGGCACCATAAATTGATCCCTGATAACATAGGGTACCTATACAGATGCTCCAATGCATTCTAATTAGAACTATCTAATATCCCTCCTATCTGTGCTAATATTTCAGAGTGTACCTAACATGACTTTTGATCTTTATAACGACTAATTGAGTCTGCTCTGCATTCTAATTAGAACTTTCTAGCATCGGTGCAGCACCACATGTATAAACCCCTGTGGGTGTGTCCAAGCAAGCACACATGTGCCTCTTGCAGCATCTCAAAGCCCTTTGAGACGCTGCAAGAGGCACATGCAGGAACAAAAAAATGTTCCCTGTGCTGCAAATTGTGCCAGGGCAAAATAAGCCCCCTGGTTACCCAGGAGTTAAAAAATACACCGGGGGAAAAAAGCAGGGCAGAGTACAGTTGCACCTGGAGGCTCGGGTCCTCCACATAGACGCTCTGGTAGCCAGCCAGAGTATCTCTATGGTTGGCCCTCATCCCAGTGCTGAAGCACACTGCCTGCCCATGCAGGGCAGGCAGCAGGCTAGTCGCAGGGAGCTGGACCCAGGTTACGTGCTGTTAAGTAGGGGGTGGGGAGGGCCTGGGAGGGGGGGGACCCCTGCTGGTCTCCCAGCCTCCCCACCCCACATGGCTGCCTCGCCCAGCCCCATCCCTCGCCTGCCTCCGAGCCCCCCTGGTCACTTCCCACGATAACCCTGTCCCCCGCCGCCCAACCCCCATTGCTACCCCACCCAGCCCCAGCAATTAAAAAAAAAAAAAAGCCCCACATTCACCAGCAGGAGCAGTGGCAGTCAGGGTCACTGGGGCCTTGTGGCAGAGCCCCCCCAACACAGCACAGGGCAACAGAGGGCAGTGGGAACCAGCCCCAGCCACCTGGCATTCGCACTGCCACTGACCCATTACATAGGTGTGGCTCAGGTCAGCAGGGCGCCGCGTGGCTCCACATGCTGTTGTGAAGTTTGGGCTGCTTGGGCTGAGCAGTGCTGGGCCCTGGGTGACACCCGCAGTGACCCCAGCTGCTCAACAGTGCACAGAGCTGTACGGCACCCTGCTGATGCGGGCCACACCCACGCTATGGGGTAGTGGCACTGCGGGTGCCAGGCAGCTGGGGACGGTCCTCACTACCCCCTACTGACCCATGCTGTGTGGTTGGGGGCTCTCCCATGAGGCCCCAGTGACCCCAATCACTGCTGCTACTGCTAGTGAGTGCAGGGCTTTTTTATTTTTTAGTGCCAGGATGCTGGGGCCAGGCGGGGCACCTAACAGGGGTCTGGGGGTACAAGCGGGGAGTGGGGCTGGGTGAGGTGGCCATTGGGGGGCCTGGAGTGCAAAAGGGGGTGGGGCCAGGTGGGGCTACCATCGGGAGTCTAGGAGTGCAAGGGAGGTGGGGCCGGGCAGAGCATCCATTGGGGGTCTGGGGGTGCAAGCAGTGGGTGAGGCTGCATGGGGCCGCCATCAGGGGCCTGGGGGGTGCAAGTCTGGGGGTGCCATCATGGAGTGGGCCCAGGGAGGGCAGCCATTGCGGGGGGCTGCAGGAGTTGGTGGGGCCTGGGGCTGGGCGGGGCAGCAATCCAGGGGGCTGGGGCAGCAAGCAGGGGTGGAGCATGTGGGCCCTGTTGTGGGGGTAGCCCTTGCAGGGGCCATGTGGCCCCTGTTGGGGGGGCTGTAGCCCTGTGAGCTATGCAGGGGTCTGTGCCCTGCAGGGGGCAGGGGACCCGCCCCTCCTGAGCAGCCCCCCCACAGTCCATCCACGATCCACCCACACATACCCACACATCCCACAGCCTCCCACATCTCTTCACAGCCAACCACATCCCCCACCAGTCTTCCCACCTCCTTTCTTTGAACCCCACATCCCCCCAGTACACGCACTCTGCATGCCCAGCTGCCAGACAGGACGAGACCTGCTGGCAGTAGCTGTGGCTGCAGGGGCAGCTGTCCCCGCATCCTGGTTAGTGAAGGGGTTAGAGGGAGCTCTAACTGCTCTATTGTAAAAAAAAAAAAAAGCAAACCAAAGGCAAACAGCAAAACATTTTAGAATTCATTTTATTATGATGATAGATACACTGGTAGGCTTCCAAACTGCTTTAACACTGTAGCTATATCAGTAAAACATTGTCCAACTGATTGCTGTCTCTGTCTCTTTCTTGCTCTCTTTCTCTATATAGGGGTCTGTTGTTTTAATTGTGAAGGAACATGGATTTTGGGGTATTTTACAGAGTGACTTTGGGATTTTTTTATCAGGGATTTTTCAGTTTTCAAATAGGGAACACCAGACTTCCTGCTAGGGAGGCAAGTGGAAGGACCCAGGCAGAAAAGCCTGCTCAAAGCTGGCACCTCGTACCCAGCTGGAGGTGCCTGACCTCCTGGCCAAATGGGGCCAGGAGGACATGCTTTGACAGTTCAAAGCAGGCCACCACACCCAGAACATCTTCCAGGCGATAGCTGCCCAGATGGCAGGGCAGGGGCACACATGGCAGTAGTGCTGCACACAGGCTAACCCTGCAGCCACAGCCCACTGGGCAGAGGCCTCTACTGGCTGTGCAATCCCCATCTGGGTCTGGCAGGTGTGCAGAAGGTCACAGCCAGGCAGCAGCCCCTGCCAGACCCCTGCAGTGGGTAGAGGGTGCAGGGAACTCTACGGGCTGTTTCAGCAGTCCAGCTGGCACATGGGGTAGTGTCCCCAGGTACCAATTGGCTGGGTCCCAGAAGTTCCTGAGAGCAAGTAGCCCTGATTTACTTGCCTGGGCAGCTTTTCATACTGATGGGGCCAGGACAGGGCAGCTTTTTACACTGCTGGAGCCAACAAAGGTGCTGGTCCCAAGCTCTAGCTCCCCCTAGCTGCAGATCTGGGAGGAGCCAGGCAGGGTTATTTTGCCCCAAGTGGCATAACTTGCACCACACCAAAGTGCATGTCCCGTGCACACTCACTGACGCAAAAAGCCCTGGCTCAAATTTGCACTGCTTCTATTTGAGCTGCTGCAAGTGCACGTGCAAGTACAAGTGCACCCTGTGGGTGTGTCCACACATGCAAGCACGTGCACTTGCAGCAACTCAGATAGAAGTGGTACAAATTTGAGCTAGGGCTTTTTGCTGAGGCGCACGTGCTCGGACATGCACTTTATTGTGGAGCAAATTGTGCTACTTGGGGCAAAATAACCCTGCCTCGCAGAGAATGAGCAGGGAGCTGGAGAGAGCAGGGGAAGTCTCCAACTTATCTCCAGGGACTTGTCTCCAGCCCCCTGCTCCTTCCCCTGCTTGTCTCCAGCCTCAGGAGGGAGCAGGAGGCTGGGGACAGCCCCTGGAGACATTCCCCTGCTGTCTCCAGCCTCCCGAGGTCACCTCCCAACTCCTTCAGCCCCCCAGCCCCCTGCTTACCTGGCAAAAGCTGGGTCTGGGTCCCTGCAGCTTGCACCACTGCCTGACCAGCATGGGCAGGCAGTGTGCTTCAGGACCGGGGAAAGGACCAATCATAGAGACGCTCTGGCACTCTGCCAGAGTGTCTCTGGAGGACTGAGCCTACAGTTGCCTGACCTGTTTTTTTCCCCTCAGGGTTTTGTTTGACGCCAGGGGTCTAATTTGATCCCCGCACTGCAAATTTGCAGCGCAAGGAACATTTTTTCATTCCTGCACGTGCCTCTTGCCCCATCTCAGAGGGGTTTGAGACTGGGCAAGAGGCACGTGCGTGCTCATCTGGATGCGCCCTGGGGTTTAAAAATGGTTGCTTGGGGGGGGGGCTTTAACTAAAGCTCCTTGAATGAGCTTTAGCTAAAGCATCCCATGGCCATTTTTAAGCACACAGGAGCTTAATACATGTGACACTGCAGTGAGATTAGAGCATTCTAATTAGCTGGTCCTAGAGTATTCTAATTCCTGTGGCTCTCCAGGAACCACTCTACTTAAAACATCTCCCTTGCCCCAAGCATGTGTATAGGCACACCTGGGCTCTATTCTCAGCTGAGACACAAATTTACTGCTTAATCTTAGTTTTCTCATTTATGAAATAGAAATAATGTTTACCATAACCACAATATTTATCTTAGAGCTTTGTCAATCTTAATACATGATGGTTTATAACATCCTTTGAGATCCTGAGCTGAAAGGACTTATAAAAAGAAAACTATATTTATACCACGAAGACTCAGGTTTGAATGAAAACTGACAAGATCAGCTTTATTTTTAACAATGCCAAGAATAGCATCCTCACTAAAATTAACCACAATTATATGTTTAATAAATGATTTAAACATATAGAAAAACACATTTTACCTGTAAAGATGGTCATCAAGGCCCCAAATATAACCATGTATAATAACATTTGAGGATATTATTTTTCTTCACTATAAACCCTCCCAAACACCATTGCTTTATTATTTTATGTGACTTACCATGCCTGTGAATGGTCAAGTTATTTACCAGATTTTGCTAGAATGGTGGTACATTCTCAGACACTGCCAAGTTATGATTCATTAAGCAGAGTCAAGGTTTGACCTTGGTGCCAATAAAGATTCATTAAGTATGAAATACAATATCAGCAGTGTCTTTGTAATGACCTGAACACTAATTTTCACTCAGAGTTCTCTCAGCACTTGGTAAAATGAAAGGTAAAGAGTAGTGGCTTAACAGCTTTTTAATCAGAAATGTGAGATAGTATGTGAAATAATCAAAAAAGAGGCCCTATGGTAAACAAAACAGAAGGCAGAAAATAAAACCATTGTATAAATTTAAATTCATGCTGTTTGATTCTCATTTTTATTAATCTTTTTACTCATGTACAAAGAATGATTCAGTATCTCAGTTATTTTAAAGCTACTGTACAATTACTGTGCCAAAAATATCATATTAAAATTACTTGAATCATTTAACTCACACACCATGCCACAAGAAAAGAATAACACACATTTAGTTAATATGACGACACCTAGAGAATAGAGTGAGATTCCTGCATAAATCTTCTATTCTAGGTGATTCATAAATAAATGGCATCAGAAATAATTAACTAGTACAAAGAATGTGTTAGATATTTTCAATAGAAGCAGAGCTGCGTAGGAGGGTTCACTGAAGTTGACAAGTCTCTTCTAAAGAAAGTGGAAATTAAACAAATATATGAAACAGGATGGAGCAAAAAAGTATGGACCATGGTTGGCAAAGCTGACAGATTAATAGCTTTCTGTGTTTATTGGATTTTTATAGTCTTTTTGCACCACTGGATTATACTTGTTTGATTCTTGTATTATGCAGAGAGAACTGCAAGCCACTGATTGTAAATGCAGATAGAATGAGATTTCATTTAAAGTGAACTTTCATATCAATTCAGAACAGGCTGGAACTCAATTTTCATCAACCTTTTGTTTATGGTGTAATTGTTTGATGTAATAATATCCACTGCAATATTGTTTCAATTGCATCCTGTAACAAACCTGTAAGGCTTTTGACATCTTTATGGTTGCAAATATTTCCTTCAGATACAGATGATGGAGTAAAGGCTAACAGTTTCAAAGCTAGATGCCTAATTCATAGAATCATAGCAAATTAAAGTTGTAAGGGACCGCAGGAGGTCATCTAGTCCAGCCCCCAGTTCAAAGAAGGACCATTCCCAACTAGATCATCTCAGCCAAGGCTTTGTCTAGCCATGTCTTAAAAACCTCCAAAGGATGGAGATTCCACAATGTCTCTGGGTAACCTGTGCCAGTGCTTTCCTACCCTCCCGGTGAGAGAGTTTTTCATGATACCCAACCTAAACACCCCTTGCTGCAACTTGAGACCATTACTCCATGTTCTGTCATCTGCCACCACCGAGAACAGTCCGGCTCCATCCTCTTTCAAACCACCCTTCAGGTAGCTGAAGGCTTTCTATTCAATCCCCTCTCAGTCTTCTCTTCTCCAGACTAAAGGAGCCCAGTTCCCTCAGCCTCTCCTCAGAAGTCATGTGCCCCAGTCCCTAAACCACTTTTTTTGCCCTCTGCTGGACTCTCTCCAATTTGTCCACAACCCTACTGCAGTTGGGGGACCAAAACAGGACACAGGACTCCAAATGTGGCCTCACCAGTGCCGAATAGAGAGGAATAATAACTTCCCTCAATCTGCTGGCAATGTTTCCACTAATGCAGCCCAGTATGCCATTAGCCTTCTTTAGAACAAAGGCACACTGTTGGCTCAGATTCAGTTTATTGACCACTATAACCCTCAGGTCCTTTTCTAAAGAGCTGCTGCTTAGCCAGTCAGTCCTAGACCTATCCTCCAGCGTATCTACTACTCCCCTCAGCTTGATGTCATATGAAAACTTGCTGGGGATACACTCCACCTCACCTTCCAGACATGGATGAAAACATTGAACAAAACGGGCCCCAGGACTGACCCCTGGGGCACTCCACTTCATACCAGCTACTAATTAGACACTGAGCCATTGATTATTACCCTTTAAGCCTGACAATTCATCCAGTTTTCTATCCACTTAACAGTCCATCCAGCCCATACTTCCTTAGCTTGCCTGTGAGAATGGTGTGGGACACTGTATCTAAAGCCTTACTTAAGTCAAGGTATATCATGCCCACTGCACTCCCTGCATCCACGGAGCCAGTCATCTCATCATAGAAGGTATTCAGGTTAGTCAGGCATGACTTGCTCTTGGTGAATCCATGCCTATTGTTCCTAATCTTCTCCTTCAAGTGCTTAGAAGTGGATTCCTGGAAGACTTGCTCCATGATTTTTCCAGGGACTGAGGTGACGCTGACCGGTCTGCAGCCCCCCAGATTATCCTTCTTCCCTTTCTTAAAGATGGACATTATATATGCCCTTTTCCAATCATCTGGGACCTCTCCCACCTGCCATGAGTTTTCAAAGATAATGGCCAGTGGCTCTGCAACCACACTGGCCAACTCCCTCAGCACCCTCAGGTGCATCCTGTCCAGCCCCCTGGACTTGTACACATCCATCTTTTCTAAATAGTCCCTAGTCTGTTCTGTAAACTGTCAACTGCTCACCTCCTTCCCAAACCGTGCTGCCAGTTGCAATAGTCTGGGAGCTGACTATGACTGTGAAGACTCAGGTAAAAAAGGCACTGAGTACTTCAGCCTTTTCCATACTATCTGTCACGGAATTACCCCCTAGGCCTGTGCGAAGTGGCAAGTATTCGATTTGGATTCGGTCGATTCGGAGGGACAGTGATTTGATTCAGTGATTTGAATCATTGTCCCGATTTGATTAGGCTGAATTGGATCCGAAGATTCGGCGCTGCTTCAGAGATTTGCCCACAAACTAAAGAGTCAGCAGTCCTCAACGTTGGACACAACTCCCTCCAGCTGGTAAGTCTGTTGTAGGGGGTGGAGGGGGGAGGGAATGGGCATGGAGGGTGGCAGATCAACACCCCCACAGTGAGGGAGGGATTGGGGCTGAGGCTGGAACAAGCTGCCCAGCCAGGGTCGCAGGGTGCAGGATTCAGGGAGTGGGGCTCCTGCTACTGCACGTTGCTATGCACCGCCAGTCTGGGAGGGCACGGGAGCGTGCGTGTGCCCCTGGATCTGGGTGGGCGGGCTGCCCGCTGCCAGCCTCCACTCCATGGGGTGGGTGGAGCCAGGCCTGCACTCCAGGCAGTAAGCTCCCACTGCTGGGCTGCGCTCTGCGGGGCAGGCGGAGCCAGGACTGTGCTCTGGGCTGCTGCTGAGGCTAGCCACCCAGAGCGCAGCCCTGTCTCCACCGGTCGCGTGGAGCACAGCCCCGCAGCGGGAAACTGGGGCTAGTCTCCCAGAACACAGCCATGGCTCTGCTTGCACCACAGAGCACAGCCCAGCAGAAGGGGCTTGCCACCTGGAGCGCAGCACTGGCCAGGGAGTGGGTGGAGCAGCACATGCTGCTGCACACTGCTGGTCCAGGAGGGCATGGGGTGGGGGCATGTGCGTGGGGTGGGCAGGGCCAGGGCTGCTCTGGGCAAAAGGCAGAAAGCGCTGGGAGGGGGGGGCTATGCCTCGCCACAGCTAGACCAGCCAGCATAGGGCCAGCACAAGACTGAGCCCCTGTGCTGCCTCTGGACATGCAGCGTGCAGCAGCAGGAGCCAGCCCGGTATCCCCACACCTCACAGACAAGCAGCAGTTTTGCCCTGGCTGGGCGAGAGTCAGCAGGGCATGGGGTGGAGGGGCACGTGCTACCCACAAACTTGCTGCAGCCCCCTCCATAGTCCCCACTCTGCCACTCACGCCACTGTGCACCGCTTGTCCAGAGGCTGTGCAGTGGGTCAGTCTCATGCTGGCACCACACTGGCTGGGCGAGCGGCGGCGGGGCATAAGCCCCGCTCCCAGTGCCTTCCACCTTCCATCTGGCACATTCCCAGCCCTGTCCACCGTACACAGATCCTGGGCCATGTGCCCCTATCCCATGCCTTCCCTTACTAGTGGTGGGAGCAGCGGCGAGAGCTGGTAGACAAGCTGCCACATGAGCAGCTCCCAGACCAGTGGCACACAGCAGAGCCTCCCCACCCCCTCCCTGGGCAGCATTTGGCCCAGCCCAGGTCTCAGACCCAGCCCAAATCCCTCTCTCACTGTGGGGGCATTGACCTGCCCCTCCTGACCCCTTCCCTCCCCGCTCCACCCACCACAACAGACTTATCAGCTGGAGGCAGCTGTGTACAGTGTCCTCAAGGACTACTGCCTGTTTAATCTATGGCTAAATCTCCAAATCAGCACCAAATCTTTTCCAAATCGATTCAGAGCTTTTAATGGGTCTCCTGCTTTGATTTGTATTTGGAAATTCAGCTGCTAAATTGGGCCAAATTTCCTCTGAATTGAATCGGCTACCAAACCTTTGCAGAGCCCTATTGCCTCCCCCATTCAGTAAGAAACCCACACTTTCCCTGATCTTCCTCTTGTTGCTCACATACTTGTAGAAAACCTTCTTGTTACCCTATACATCCCTTGTTAGCTGGAACTCCAGTTGCACTTTGGCCTCCCTGGCCATCCATACAAGTGTGGACATTTGGTTCTCTGGGGAACACGTCTGCCAAACGTGCTTTGGCACACAGCAAGTTACCTTGGGTGGGGTAGGGGAGGCTGGCCCCAGAAGCATTACCTGCATTCCTGGGGGCCTCCTGGGGCTGCAGCAATGGCAATTCTGCTGTGTGGGGCCTGGCTCCACTTTTAAGCAGCTACCTGTGCATGCACTGCTCCATTTCATTTTTTTTCCATGGGTTTTTCTGACCCCTGGATAGCCTGCTGTCATATCTTATGGTGTCCCTGCTCTTCCATCTGGGCAGCTATCTCCCAGAAGATACGTTTGGTGTGGTGACCCACTTTAAACTGTCAAAGCTTGTCTTCTTGGCCCCAAATGGTCAAGTCAGCCACCTCGTTTGCCTTCCAGCTCGGTCCCCAGTGCTGGTGTTGGGCAGGATCCTCTGCCCAGGTCTCAACACTTGTTTCACGAGCAGAGATTCTGGTGTTCCCTGTTTAAAAATTGCAAACTCTCTGATAAAAAACCCAAATTCTCCCATTAAAATACTCAAAATCTGTGTTCTTTCATGATTAAAATGAAATACCACTCTATATAGAGAGATCAGTTAGCCAATGTTTTATTGATATATTTACAATTTTAAAGCAATTTGGAACCCTACCAGTGCCTCTGTAATCATAATAAATTAATTCTAAATATCTATACACTTTGACGTTTGCTTTTCGGGTTTTTTTATCATAGACAAATCAGAGCTGCCTCTGCCCCCTTCGGTCACCAGGATGTGGGGTGCTGAGCAGCACTGATATGCCAGTGCACTGACCCTACCCTTGCCCCTCACTCTTAATCTGCCCCCCGTCCCCTCCCCAAGTGCCACTTACTCTTGACCCACAGCCCCTGCCTGCCCCCCACTTGCTGCCTCCTGGCAGCAACTCCATCACAACACCAGGATATGGGTCCAGCTGCAGCTGTATCACCAGCTGCTTTGTGGCTCTGAGCTGTGCCAGCCCTTTCTGTTCTGCTCCCTGCACCTGTGCCCAGGCCCCAGTGATCCATCCATGCCATTCCTGGGAAGCCTTTGACAGGGGCTCAGGGTCTGAGCTGGGCAAGCCCCTTCCCTTCTAGGCTGGCCTCCCCCAAACAGGCTGTTTGTTCTAGGGGGGCAGGGAGGCTCTAAGCCTGGCTCTGGTGGCATCTCCAACCCAGAGCACACCCCCATCTCTCTCTCTCTCTCTCTCTCTCACACACACACACACACACCCCTGCTGCCACCTCCACCCCTCCCTCCAGCCCATCACACCCCCAAGTGGTTCCTGCAACCAGGACACTCCCCCAGGCTAGGGCCATATGTCCCAACACTGGTATGGGCACAGGGAAGAGCTCCAGTGTGGCAGTTGCTCCTGCCAGCAGGTCCCGTCCCATCCCATTTGGCTGGCTGGGCACACAGGGTGTGATACGGGGTGGGATATGAGATTGGGGGGGAGGGGTGTGGGGGTATGCATGTGGAGTTTGTGGGGGATTGGGGGGTTGTGGGTGGGTATAGGGTTTGTGGAGGTGAGTTTTGAGGGGGTATGGGCTTGTGTATGGATTGGGGGGTGAGTGTGGGGGGGACTGTGTGGAGGTGGTGAGGACTGCTCAGTGGGGGTGGATGCCCTGCCCTCCACCCCTGCAGCAGCAGTAGTAGCAGCCATCAGGCACTCAGGGCCTGCTGCTGGCAGAGTCTCCAATGGTGTGATGCAGCCCCAGCCACCTGAGACCTGGCACCACCTCTGCCACATGTTGAGGGCCTGACTCGGGGGCATGCACCTTTGGGCAGGACCGGGCTGCTCTTGCTGTCACCCGGAGTCCTGGCACTGCACACAGCGGCCACACATCGGGCCAGGCCATGTCCTGCCTCCAAGTGCCCCATGTGCCATCAGGCTGGGCCTTCTCCATGGAAGCAGGAGTCATCCTAACCCATGGTCCCTTCATTTGGTACTGGAACCCTGATGCCTGGCTCCTCTTCCTCTTCCCTTTTCTCCTCTTGCTTCCAGTGAACTGCTCACAAAGTGCCCTGTTTGCTGCCCCTGTTTGCTAACTGAGGCTCCAAAATCCATATTTAAGTGCCTATAAAGTTACTTAGAAAACCTGAGGGCACAACAACTCAGGCTGATGTCAATGACAATGATTAGATGTTCAATAATGTAGAACTCTGGTCACCTATTCAAATACCTCATTGTAGACACTAATTTTAGGCACAGATCCGGGAAGTGCAAGGTACTGCATCTAGGGAGAATGAACCAGCAACACACCTATAGGCTGGGGAATACCCTTCTTGTCAACATGGTGGCAGAAAGGGATCTTGGAGTCATTGTTGACTCCAGGATGAACATGAGCCGTCAATGTGAGAAAGAGGTCAGTAAGGCTAACCGCACCTTGTCGTACATCTACAGATGCATCACAAGCAGGTCCAGGGAGGTGATCCTTCCCCTCTACATGGCTTTGGTCAGGCCACAATTGGAGTACTGTGTCCAGTTCTGGGGGCCGCACTTCAAGAGGGATGTAGCTAGCATTGAGAGGGTCCAGAGGAGGGCCACTCGCATGATCAAGGGGCAGTAGGGCAGGCCCTACGAAGAGAGGCTAAAGGGCCTGAACCTATTCAGCCTCCACAAGAGAAGGCTGAGAGGGGATCGGTAGCCATTTACAAAGTCACCAGGGGGGACCAGCAGGGCCATTTAGAAACTCACCAGGGGGGACCAGTAGGAATTGGGGGAGGCTCTGTTCCCCCAGGCACCACCCAGGTTTACTAGGAATAATGACCACAAATTGTTAGAGAGAAGGTTCAGGCTGGACATCAGGAGACATTACTTTACAGTTAGGGCTGCCAGGCTCTGGAATGGGCTCCCAAGTGAGGCGGTGCTATCTCCAACCTTGGGGGTCTTCAAGAGGAGACTGTACAGATATTTGGCTAGGGTGATATGATCTCAGCACCCATTCCTGCCCCAGGCAGGGGGTCGGACCTGATGATCTGTTTAGCTCCCTTCTGACCCTAGGTACTATGATATCTTATACGCTACTTGCAGACATGGGGGGAAAAATAACAGAAATTTAAACTCTGCAAGCTCCAGCACCAAGCCCAGCACATGATCAGAAGAGGCAGCACATTAATTGCACCCAGCTTTCCCAATGTCTGTATAGATTAGGCGCTTTAGTGGGGCTGTTTTGGATTGAATCAGCTACTAGACAGAAGTCCCAAAAAGCCCCACTGAAGCACCCAATCTATACAAATGTTATGGATCTCATTCAAACTAATGTGCTACTGCTTCTAGGAAAACATGTTTTTTTCTTTTTTCCCACATCTGTTAGCGCCCATAATTAATAAGGCACAATGTAGGATTTTTGATGAGCACAGAAACACCATTGTCTTTGAAAAAAAAATTAAAAAAAAAAAAGACCATTAAACCAGCTGGCATTTACTTGTGATATTCTAAAGTATTTGCTCTAGAAAGTTCCTCTGACCTAAGTCCTCAGCTTCTCTGCTGACCATCCAGATCTCATTCTATATTAACTTCAAAACAAAGTGACTCAGTGAGGACTTGTGATAGATTACAGATCCTTTCACCTCTGTACCATTGATTTAAACTCAGTCCTGTCAGCAATGGCCAGAAGTTATTGTCTGCAGACTGGTTGATGTCCAGTGTGAAATGAGTGGCTTAATACATTTCTTATTGGACAAATGACAACATCATGATCAATATCACTTAAAAAGTAAGCTAGCAGTCACAGTCAGAACACCAAGGATTAACTGGGCATTGGCATTCCATAACTATCTCCTCCCTATGAGGTAGTCTTGTACAGTATAACCAAATTCCTTGTATATATACAATTAAAAGAGGTATATTGAGTTGACAATAGAATTTCCCTTTTCCGGAAGAATAGTGTAATATTTTATCTGGTGATTTTAAAAGGAAAAAGTCTCAATCAATATTTTTAATCAATCCTGTGAATGTCTTCATATTGTGCCTTATTTCACATACTGCACTCACCCTTTTCCCAAAAACTGAGGATCACAAATCGGGATATGGTTCTTAAACTAGGAAAACTAATTCTGAGCAGACTGATTACATGGAATTTTTTTCCTCTTCATACTACCTTCCCAAAACAAGGTGTGTCTTATTTGGGGGTGTCCAGCATGCAGATAAAAACCACATATGGGATTGGGCCACTACAGAGTTTTCCACATTTGAGATACTTACTCCACAGCAATTTAAGATTCAGGAAAAATCAACATTCATCCAATAGGAATGTTACAGTTTATGGAAAAATAATAAAGATAAATATCATTCTTTAAGTGTCATTGTGATTTTATTCTATACCACATTAAAGTTTTGCTTATGATTTAAATTAGCTCTGGCAGATTCACAACCAATTAATGTCTGCAAAGGTACTCATATAACTGACTTACAAGTATTTTACTAAAGCAATATTAAAATTCATTCCCAACGTAAAGCTTATGAAGTTTAATACAGAATATTTTTTTCATTTCTGTATATTGGATGTTTCCACACAGTACATGGAGAAATAAGAGATGCCATGATCAATCTACACACTTAACAGTACAACAAAGATTGTGACCCTGACAGGGCCCTGCATCTTGTGACCACCCCCAGTTTCCTTCCAAGGGTCAGACAATGGATGTAATATGCCTGCAAAGATACTCTGGCAGGACTGGGGCTCTAGAAGATGACCATGGTTATAGATATTTATAAAGCACCTATCTTTATGGATATTTTAGAAAGTGTTTCTGTAGTTAGATTTATATTCTGGAATCATCCAATGTCTTTTGTGTTTGTACGTTACAGTATAAAAGACTAATTATTACAGAATCAAGACAAGTCCTGTTTTATAAGCAAATCTTCACTTTTCCCTTTACAAAATATACTGTTTTCAAACTATACTATTTTGTAATGGAATTTCAACATTTTCTACTATGAAAGGATACTTTAGGACTGCTTTTCACATCATGCATAACCATAAACATTTTTCTATTTCAAATTTTATTGTCTTCATTTTCAGAATGGAAAATAGTGCATTGTAACCTGACGCTTTTGCATCATGTCTATATGTAGATATGGTGTTTGTTGTGCCCATGCTGGATAATCTTAAAGTCTTAGATTTCCATTTGCCCTGAAGGTTTAAAGATTTTCTTTCCTTCTTTCTTTTAAACAGGGACTCAATTTGATTCAGTAGATTTAAGCCTGCAGCATAGCAGGGAGTATTTTACAGAACAGGCTGGATTTTAAGACTCTGGTGCAGTAACAGTGAATTATTTTTTGTTTGGAATTTTACAGTATCTGCACGGCACAGTTCTAGAATATTAACAGTAAAATGCACATGTCTACTCATTGGGAGCTGACAGAATTACCTGATTATATTTTTTACACATGAACTCTTTTAATGCCATATAATATATTACACCAGTATGCCTCATGACATTATTTAAAAACAGAAATTATATTTTGTTTCTTTACTGCCTTAACAAAAGCCCCAGTTGCTGCTTTGTGCAACTATCAGGAACTATAAATAGGCATTTGCAATAACACATAGAAGTCCCCCCCTTCTTTTATTCACACACACATGCACCCACATATGTGCGCATGCATTTATAGGGTTTGAGGTATTGCTTACCTGACAAAACTCGATTTTCATAGATTGCCATTAGATATCCTATCTTTATAACATTCTTCCCTTCTTTAAAAAATCTATTCTAATAAACTGGAAATATCCCCCACGCCTTGGGAAGATTATAATTTTCCCTCATTGTACATCAAATTATTGCACTATGTAAAAATACCTTTCAACCTGTGGCAATATACTCCGTGCCTTCACATTTTGTTTCTTGCCAAAAACTGATCAACATTTTACTCCTTATTTCTGCTTGGAAGACATACACTATGTATACAACTGAAAAGACACAGGGAAGTCTACATGAACCCGCTTGTTTAAAAAATACCCTCTAATGATGCACTCAATTGTAGGTGTCCAAATCATAACCATATTGACCTAGAGAAAAAGGAAATCAGGACTCGTAGTAGAAATTACATCTTTTATTAGACCAACAAGATTTTTGCAAAAAAAAATCTTTAATTGCAAGCTTTCGGGGGGACACCCCCCCCCCCCCGCAAAAAAAAATATTGCGATTAAGATGTAAAAGCAATATGAGAAAAAAATCACAAAGGAATGAAAGGAATGAGCTAGTGGGAAAATAAGGCAAAAAGGACATGGAAATTAAAGCAATGTAGGATAAAAAAACAGCATAAGAATGAAGTAGGCTTAAATTTGATTAAGGAGAAAAAGAATAATTCACAAGAGATTCAAGAGATCAGGGAATGAGGATAATAAAAAGTGAGACAGCCCAAAATTAAAGGAGTGCAATGAAATAAAGATAAAATAGGAAGAAGTTCTTTAAAGAGATAAGCAGCAAATAGACTGGCAGAGAGGCAACCAGGCCATTAAGTGATGTGAGAAGAGTGACAGACAGCATTGATATAACAGAGACCAAATGAATTCCTTGCATAAGAACTCAATAAAGAAGCAACCTATCAGAGATCAGGACACGCTTTCTGGAGGAGAATGAGAATGTACGAAGCCAGGAAGGGTCAAAATAATTTAACCACTTCCATGAATTTTCCAATTTAAAAGGCTCCAATAATATCAGACTTTGATCAATCAAAACAATATCAGACTGTTTTGTAAGAGCCTTAAAACCAGACTATGAAAGTACTGACAGTTTCTTTGATGGAGGGTTTTAATCAGAATAGTCCCCAAACCCTTCACAGAGCTACAGTAGCTAGCTAAACAAAATTACAACCGTATTTACCTGCATATAAGGCTACCCCCAATAATTAGATTCTATTAATAGAAAACCTATACATTTGTTATAATTTTCTATATAAAGAATCTAATTATTGGAGTTTTGTCTTACATCCATCCCCACCAAAACTGCAGGCAATAGAGGCAGGGCAGGCAATGGGGAGGGTAGTAGGCAATAATGGGGCAGGCAGTTGTGGGACAGATAGTGGAGAAGACAGGCAGGTATATGGCAGGGCAGGTGGGGGGCAGCAATGGGGCAGACAGTGGGGGGCAATGACAGAGGCAGTAAGGGGGAAGGCAGTGAGGGAAGCAAGCAGCTTGCCCCCTGCCCCCCCTCCACTTACCCTTCTTGTGACTGTCCCTGCAGCCTCAGGCCCCTACCCCCTGTCCCCTCTACACTTCTGCCCCCACCCCCTGCAGCCTTGGGTTATTAGAAAAGAAAGAACAATGAAGCATATTCCCAACAAGAAAATATTTCTTCAAGCAAAACAGAAACAGTGCGGGGGAAATTCCTGTGCTGGTTACATGTAGTCAAAAGGCAGCTGAATATGATAAGCATGTGCTCTGATATAGAAACAGATCTTCTTGAAGCAAGCAAGAGTAATACTTTGAATGATATGAAAATAAGCTAGTGCTTACACTCCTGTAGTCAAACAATCTTCTGTACTAAATGCGATATACACAATAGATCAGCTGAGCTTTGTGAAATAAAAAAATAATCAGACTATGTTAAACTTGAGTACTTGTTGGCTTCAGTCAAATTTGATTTACAGGCTTGAGATTGGCTTCAAGGAATAACAAACTTCAAAGTGCTTGTTTGACAAAACTGAACCAGGTTTGTTAAAATGTATGCTTACTGTAGGTTGATATGGTTAGTGGGATGTTTACTGTACGAATAGATTTGTTTAGTTGAATATGGGACTATAAGAAAACATAAACAGGCAGGACAGAGTGGCTCAAATAATCTATTTCCCAGAAAACACTTGCAAGTAGTTAGGAAGCAATGCTAGGACATGAAAGGCCAGCACTGGGGATCAGCAGG